>NC_092823.1:46594426-46903176 GCF_023375885.2 Dermacentor andersoni | reverse complement strand
CCATTGCTTCCAACGTTACCGCATGTGATAGGCTCGGGTTTTTATAGATAACACGTCAATTTGCACGACTATAATTCAAAAATTGCTTTAGGGTACAGTGTTACGCTATATGTAAAGAGTCGAGATAGGCATCAATCTTAAGCTTAATCTCCGCCCTACGCACACTATCGCGGCTATTACAATAGTGGCATTTGTTTCATCACACGTACCGTTTTTGTCTCGTAAATCGACTAAAAATTTGCGTCGTTTCCCTGGGCTTTCATTGCTGAATGTTTAACCGCTCTGGGAACGAAATTACAGCTTGCGACAGCGTGATCACTGTATTTGGCTCCTGTGGATTCTCTTCTAGAACATATCTGGCATCTTTCTTTTGAAATAATCAACCTGCAGCTTTTATTATTTGCGAAAAACCGGCTTGTTCTGTTGAAACGTGCTCGCTTCGTGTCGCGGCCGCTTGAAGCGCTACTTGGTACGTATCCAGAAAAGCTGAATATAGGTGTTAAATCTGCCATATCGAGAGGTTGATGTTATTGGTAATGTTCTCTGTGTACACGGCCTCCAGTATTACAATATTCAGGGGTTTGCCTTTCTACATAAGGTTTCAGTTTTATGGAACGCAGTTTTGTAGTCGGCGTCTTCTCAATATTCGGTTATGGCACTGTGGGTACCACATGAAGGCCATGACCTCTTCCTTGTCTTGCCACAGTATTTAATGTAATTTTTTTATTTCCTCCAAGCGACTCTGTGAAGTCGGTACTGTATAACTCAAAACCATCGCCGTGAGCCTTCTCTCCTGGAAGATGGCGTTTGTAGATGCCGCAACAGCCGCGTCCACGCTCTTCTCTTTGGCCCTCTCAGCCTTCCTTGTCGGTCAAGGACGCGTGGAAACGTTACATTCTCTGAAGAAACTTTCTGTCCGAGCTCAGCCCGTATTAATGCGATTAACATTCTTAGGATACCTCAAGCACGTTCCTGGGTCTGTCTGTTCGTCTGGCTGTCTACATTTCTGTCCGTGTCGCTTACATTGTTCAGTCAACTTGGGTACTGGGTTCGCCACGGCCTAATGAAGGAAGCCTTGAGCTGCAGTGGTGAGGGAAGGGAGTTTGACATGAGTCGTCAGGCGAACTTAGCTCACGTGTATGTGACTTTGCGTAAGTGCCCCTCATCAGTTAAACCGTTTTATGTCAGCTTCGTTATTTAGTATGTGGCACGGCAAATGTGCCGCTGTTCAATGAACCTTCTTCACAACAACTTGCATCACTGGGTATGTGGAGCTCTTCATTAGTCGGCTTTAACGCTGGCTTGGGTCGCTAGCTTTGTGCAACGAGGTATGATCCATGCTTTAATGATTCTCTGTGATGCTAGCCTGGGTCACTGGGTACGTTCTACTGGGTATGTGCTACTGGGAATATACCGCTCTCTAAAGAAAAAAAGAATAGTTGAATTTGACCAGCGCTGGTTTGAGTCGAGCACCCGTCCAATAGATTCAGATTATCGTGTTTCACAATATATTCACGAACATACCATGAGATTACTTCGTTGCGGCAGCGCTACATGACACAGCGAGTACAGATGGAAACGCGAGAGAGCAGCCGGGCTGCATCATCACTTCATATATTGCGTTTTTGGACAACTGCACATGTTTGTGTTGATACACTGCTTAAACTATCGCACCCCCTCGACATTCAAAACATGGTGTGCGTTCTTTCATATTGTATGGACGGGTTTTGAAAACAGCAAGACACAAGCATTCGTCGTTTGTTCCAGAGGATTAGGTCGAGTGAGGAGCAAAACGGCGAGTTTCAATATATATATATATATATATATATATATATATATATATATACACACACACACACGTCTGGGTTGAAATAACTTCTAATTGTATAAGTAATTGCCTATGCCATATAGGCATTACTGTCGAAATGTTTACCTTCCAGTGTATTGTGCACTGGCGCTTCACTATGTCTGTCCCGAAGTGCCTACATAGCATTTGGAAAAAAGTCCGATATGTGGAAGGCCGATGCATCCTGCGTTCTGCGGCACTTTTCACCGCATGAATAAAAAGCGGTACTCATTATTAGAAGTTGCTGTCACGGACTCTTTTGTTTAAAGTATTCCATTCACAGAAATCATCTGCATTGCAGACATTTGTAGCGATCCTCAGCATAGTTTTTTAAGTATTTGTTGCATATTTGCGCTAACGCGAAACATAGGTTTTACTTGTTTCATTATTCCACTGTGAAAAGGATACAATATGCATGTTTTCGAAACACGCTGCGAACTTGCATAAAATGTATATTGAGCATGCATGAATGCAATGGTCAGCGGCAGTCCCCCTAAGGTTTTGACACAACTTAGTTAATTTTGAAAGCCAAAGTAATTGGGTCGATGCCATGCAAAATTGTGTACGTATTAAGTGCTGTGTTCGAAGCTTAGCGATAATGTCGATGATTGTCTTTAGCACAATGACCATTAGTTACCTGAAACTATTGCATGAAACAAGGTAATCAAAGCTCACCTTATATGTGGTCTTTTGATGCGGTAAAGACTGCTCAATAGAAGAACGGATACCTTACAGGGGCCGGCCATGATATATAGGGGTTTATGTATGGATGCGTGTAGAAACCTTCATAGCTTGGAGGTTTGGCATGAAAGTTCTGAAAGATGCGAAAGTAGTTTTTACATATGCGAAAATTTGTGTTACCGTAGTATTTCAGTAAGTTTTCCCTGTACAGAACATGCCCTGTACTAAACCGCGTGTTAGGTTTTCATACTACTAAATACACGAGTTTTAGCATGAAACAGCATAGCGAGAGGCTATCACTGTTTAGTAAACGTAAAAAACATAAATAGATTATGGGCATAGCAATACCATTGAAAAAGCGCTGTTGTAAAGCACCACAGAATATCCAAATTATCCAGTGGATGTATGCCGTCTTCACCTTCAATTAACCCACATGGCCAAAAACACGTTTCTCAGGGAGCTTCCTATTCCTAAGACAGCATCATTATACTTTCTTTGTAAACGATTTCTTATTTTTTTACTTTACTAGGGCCATTGTTTATTACTTGAAGTGTGTGCACAACCTCAAATAGTGAAATAATCTGAGGAACATGGAAAGGGTTTCTGTGTTAATCTCTTAAAACTCGAAGGAGAACTACACAAACAATGTTCTAGTGAAATATTTTCCAGCTGCAAAGGGACCGAGATGGTATATGTCTGTGTTGGCCAAACATACATTACGGTGAGTGTAACCTATATGAAAATAGGCACTGAATAATTGAAGAATAACGTAGATAATCAAAATAGAGTAACGGACAAGAGATAAAGAAGCAAGAAGACTACGCTACATATGAAGCTTTTCAATAAACCATTCAATCAGTGTTTTAAAGATGTGACCAGCTCAGACAGCGATATTCGCAAAACTGAAACATTCAGATTTAAGTGCCGGTAAAGAAGAGGGTCACATTCGCACAGACATAATTTAACGTACATATTGAAAAGGGTGTGCTTCCGTTTTGAGATCTGTCTCCTTGTGCTAATCTGTTTGCCAGTAAAAAGCGGTATAGCTGTACGACTCGAGTAAGGGTCCAATGTGAGCCGCAATGCTTCATAAGCCAAGCAGGCATGACAAATGAACACGGATGTGATCTTCGACATGTGACCTCGTGCGCTATCTTGTACGCTTTCGAAAAGCTGACGTTAGGCTCTCTCATGTGATTCTCCTGTGCCGAGCCGACATCGTGGCCTTGGCAACTCTAGGCCAATCGCGTGAGGCGAAACAAAACTTCGGCGTTTTGAACGCGTACAAGATAGCGGCCCTGAAAATGTATGTTGAGGAAAGATTTACCACACAATAACAAGTATTCTCCAAGCAACAAATTCCAAAGGAAAAATGCTTCTTAAATGCACGTATAGATAAACTACGACGTTGTTCTTGCACAGAATGCACGAATCCACACTGAAGCTAATCAGTTAGACATATTTTATACATTGCGGCTGAGCATTGACGCAGCAATGTTGTGTAGTATTTTTTTTGTATGTAATATGAAATAACATGATTAACTACACAGTTTCAATTTAGGCGTACAGTTGTGGATATAGTAATCGCTTTGTAATCGTGCACTTGCATATGCAGTTCAACTTGCACGAAGCTGATGCAATGAATTTCTTCTTATCAAATTTCTGTCCATGTTTTGGCGTCGCTTTGTAATTTTGGCAACTTCCAGGAAGCGCGATTCAGCCGATGTATTACAAGCCAAGGAAGGCTGAAAGGAGAATTTTGCTTTCAGAAGAACGTTTTTGTATGAAGAACACTGCCTACTGCTGCTAATTATTTGAATTGCATGCAACTGTAAATGCGCTTTTTTGGCACTTGCGCAATGACAGTGCTGCATTTTTTTATTCTTCCCTGTCTTTAACTCTCCTTATAGAACCCTTTTTTTTCACTCCCTGTACAAGGTAGCCAGCCCGAGGTATCCGCTGACTAACCTCCCTTGTGACTTTCTTGTTTCTAGTTTCTTTCTCAAGCCATTAAAAAATACTGCGGGCATTGCGGACAATGAAAAGGAAGCAATGTTTAAGTACAATGATTAGTGAAACTTGCTCGTTGCGCACGGTCAAACATTTGTTTTCAAGCAATGACAGAGCAACTCTGCCTCAAATCGGAATCGCCAAGCGAATAGAAGCAGGCTTCAACATATGTCACGGCGAAAAAGCTGCTCGTCGCCCACGTAGAGCCTTACATAAAAACATTAAGACAGGAATCATCCCAGGATGACTGTGGACGATAATGGAAGTGAAAATCGAGCAATCTAGGGCCAGACTCTATTCCTGAAGTAGGTTGAGTTAACACGTGTAGTATTAATCCTGATAATTTGGTTGCCTCACCTCTATACCACAGAGAGCATGGTATGGATCAAGAGAGAGAGAGAAAGCAAGAACAGGAAAGGCAGGGAGGTCAACCAGAATAGCACCTGGTTTGGTACCCTACACTGGTGTTGGGGCAAAGGGGAATAGAAAGAGGAAAAAAGGGAGAGAGTAAGATTTAATGTGCGTGGGAGGGACACTATAGAGAGGGACACTAAAAACTGCCTCTTAAGCAGGTGCACTTAAGGTATTGCACTAGTGCATGAATCGCTTTCCGTGCCAGTGACGGGTGTGGCCACGGTCCGAGTATCTTTGAGTCAGTGAACGTTCTTGAGTCCAGTCGGTGCCAAGTCGCCCGCAGAAAGAGGCGTTGCACATCGTAGCGAGGGTAATGACGACGGCTTGATGACCATACATCTACTTAGGACAGGTAGTGACTGCGGATCCGGATCATGAGACTGAAATAATCAGAAGAATAAGAATGGGCTGGGGTGCGTTTGGCAGGCATTCTCAGATCATGAACAGCAGGTTGTCATTATCCCTCAAGAGAAAAGTTTATAACAGCTGTGTCTTACCAGTACTCACGTACGGGGCAGAAACTTGGAGGCTTACGAAAAGGGTTCTACTTAAATTGAGGACGACGCAACGAACTATGGAAAGAAGAATGATAGGTGTAACATTAAGGGATAGGAGAAGAGCAAATTGGGTGAGGAAACAAACGCGAGTTAATGATATCTTAGTTGAAATCAAGAAAAAGAAATGGGCATGGGCAGGACACGTAATGAGGAGGGAAGATAACCGCTGGTCATTAAGAGTTACGGAATGGATTCCAAGGGAAGGGAAGCGTAGCAGAGGGTGGCAGAAAGTTAGGTGGGCGGACGAGATTAAGAAGTTTGCAGGGACAACATGGCCACAATTAGTACATGACCGCGGTAGTTGGAGACGTATGGTAGAGGCCTTTGCCCTGCAGTGGGCATAACCAGGCTGATGATGATGATGATGATGATGACCATTAGATGCCGCTTATGAATTTATGACGATGGTATAACGACAAAAATGGCATGACCGCTGTATGAAGTCAATTGTCGTGAAGACGAAGCCATGGCGACAACAGTATAAGAAGCAGGAATGACGAGGATGGCAGCACCAGTACGACATGGCGACAACACTATGGCAACGGACGCAAGATAGCATCCGTGTGAAGACTACACAATGACGACGGTGGCATGAAAACAGTGGCATAATCAGTATCGTATAACGACTGTATAATTGCGATAGTTTGACAAAAAAGAATAGCATCGATGGATCAATGAAGTCGGCGTCACCCCAATGACATGAGGTCAATGAGATGATGGTACTGGAATGTTGACGATGGTGACACGACAGCGTCATGACGGTGCCATGACGTCAACGCTATGACGACAGCATTTATATAAGTTCTGCGTTCCGACGCACCACAACGACGACCTCGTTATGAGGAACGCCGTGGTGGGTTCCCTGGAATAACTTCCACCACCTGGCGTTCTTTACCGAAGATCGAAAACACCGTACACGAGCATTTATACGTTTCACGCTTAACAAAATTCGATCGCTGCACCCAAGTTCGCAAGTGCGACATTTAAACCATCAGTGCAATGCCCCAACCACTGGGCTACCGTAGGAGGTAACGGGGCGCCCGACAGATGAATATACAAATTAGACTTAGCAACACGTGTCCGAAAGGAGTCGGCAGTAAACTGTTATTGAAGCAAAGAAGTAGCGAGCCCCTAGATTCGACAAAAAAAGAGGTTAGTGCAAACGAGGATCAGGGCCTTCAAGATAGAGGATTTCCCGTTATGCACTGCATTTGTCAGACAGAAGGCACACGTCAATAGCTTCTCTCATGTTCTTTGAATCGTCGGCTGACTTTCGTTTGTTTTACTGTGTCCGCTGCTGGGATAATTGGAAATGAAGCCCCTCAATCGATTCACAAATACTAACTAGTTATTAGTCATATCTAGGATTGTTATACATTCAACTTTTAAGCAGTTTCTGATACAAATTAAAATGCTGCACAACGTGGGTCAAGGATGGTTTAGTGACCGACCGCTTAGAAAATATTAGAGGCATATGAAGAAATATTATTCCTGTAGTAGAACAATTTTTGCATGCGTGCATTCATCACGATTTGATTACGAAAGGCTTCTAAGTTATGATGAACTCACCTTATGTAGAAACAACGGCATTGCTTTGACAACAGGGACATTCTTTCCTTTTTCTGAAAATATACGTATGGTCTCAAATAAATATGCGCTCCTTAACTTATAATGAGCGCTATAGTTCTGGCTAATTTAAAGTACCTCTCTTTTCTGGTTGCATTCATTAGGGCTTTATTCGACAGCACAACACTGTCATACCTAATGTCAACGCTAATTAGCACATTTGTGTCTATAATTTCTCCAACTTCGCATCAGCTCCGTTACTGAATGGGATTTCCTTTTTCCTTGCCTTTTCTGTCAAGTTACAAGGTATGTTGTTGTTTTCGTAATAAGCCGTTGTCACGGGAAGCTACCTACTGTGATACCTACTATGCGGTACAATAGCACCCGCTCAACTGCCTTGTCATAAGCTTTCCAATGGAACTCTGAACTCTTTTGTGGTCCATGGCAAAACACCAATATAAAGATTCCTGCCATTTGAGGTCACCGGCAATAAAGACTCATTCAGTTTTTAGATCTGAAATGAAGTTTCGTTCGCCTCTGGCACGCGTACACGCAGCACGAACAAGTAGTCTTTCCCTGCATAAGCGCACCCTCCCTTCATGACTGTAGAGCTGTGCGTTGGTCGACTATAAACGTAATGAGGGAGCATGATGACGCCAGCAAACACTGGTTAAGCAAATTTCAAGGAAACAAAGATAAAACAACCTTGGCGAGTGTGGTGTTATATTGAATTTTGTCCAAATTGAAAAAATAGAGAAAGGCGGGTGCTTCGCTTGTTTATCTAGCGTTAGTCAGTGATCGGTGATCGAAGAAGCAAAAGACCGGTGTATGAAAATAGTGTCAAATAAGTTTCAACGTTGCGGTTCCAGCAGCATTGAAAATGCGTAGAGATGTCCCTTGACCTGGCACTTCATTGTTTTTTGAAGCACTTATCTAGAAAATCAATCAATAGGTGATCTTTAGGAATGCTTTCTGGCCACTTCTTGTCCAATGCCACGGGCGGGCTTGTTCTGTAGCATGTGCGAGGCAGATTACAGCGGCAGCCCCTTACCTACTGGTAAATGGGCAGGAACGCGCTTCCGCCAAGGTGCTATAATAGTACTGCATTTCAACTCTTGGAAAAGAGTCCAGCTCCCCAAGCTGAGGCGGTCACCCCCTAATGGGCGGCCTGGCATGGTAAATTCAACGTTACCGTCATGTGAGTGGCCCAGGCAATTGAAGTTTTTGCAACCACAGGATTTACCGAAAATGGTACGGCGCGCCCTGCATTATTGTGACAGTTCATCCCTAAATAATGCCGAATTGTGGGCCGTCTGACGCCTGGGTTCCATTGGGTTCCCGTCGTTGGCATGCAGCAGCGTGGTTTGGAGCCTGCTCCCTCCAGCAACCACGACAAACACTCCCCCATATTATGTTTTCGTCAGGCTTCGTCGTCTGGGGGCTTTATGCGTTTGTCTCTCAGAAAATTTAAGCCCTTTGGTCCCTTTCTTCTCGTTCATTCGGAATTCAAAATATTCAGTTGTTGGCATGAAGGTATATTTGGCGCCCCAGTCGATCTTTATGGTAAAGTCAACCTTAATGATTCAGTAACTAATAGCTCAAAACGACAGCGTATAATTTACGGCTTAATTTGTGCTTTTTAATGCAGAAATTTATTCAGCGCATCACATGGGGTGTCTCATATTTACATGTAAGAAAGAAGAGTACTCACTTTTGACACATGTTTCTTGGCACTCTCTTAATGTCTTGAAGCTGTCTCCAGCAACGCAAGTATCTTCAGGTAGGCACTGTTCAGTCTCCGAATCGTAGTAATAGACCCTAAAGAGGTTACCTGTGCACGTTGGCAGCATGCGTGGACTTGTGCAGATCTCGGCTGAAGAGTTATTGAGTAACGTTTTAAGCACCATATATTTGGGTTTCATTTGTCTCCCAACGTATGACCAATAAGAATTGCAAGAAAGTAGGATACAAAATACCAGTTCGTTTCACTGAGAAAGATCACAGAAATTTGGGGTCCTGTTTTTGTAAAACACCTTATGGAGCCAATTGACAATGCAATGAACAAAACAACCTCTACAACTTCAACTGAATTGAGAAGTAGCTATGACTGAAATTGAAAGTAGCCATAGGTTTTTTTAAGAATAAATAAATTGAAACAAGCAGCAAATGCGATTTGTCGGCGAATGAACGCTCAATCTATTCGTTAGGCCTGCGGTTGCTTGGCTATCACTCCGTGCCATCTTTGATTATTCACACAAGTGTAATGAACATAGCTTGTAAAGCGATACAACGCAGCAATCAAAGGCATGGAATGCATGTAGAATGTCCTTAAACGGCCGGTGAATCATTATAGTTGCAGGTAAATGACTAATAAACCTCCGTTCCCTGCATTTAGCCATCATGGCTGCCTAAACCTGCATGGCTGATTCTTCGTTCAATTTATAGCGAACCTGGTAATTGCGTCAGCGTTGATGCCTTGAGGCATCAACGGGACCCACGAGGTTGAAAGCGTGTTCTACATCTACCCGCATAATAGAGAGTGGTGCAAGGTTACATGTCCGTTTCACAAATACGCTAACAGGTGGATGGTCCAAGAAGGGTGAAAAAATATCGATGAGTGGTTCATCACACGTATTACGCGAACGATCAATGTGGTCCACGCCGTGGTAGAATGTTCTGTTTCATCCCGCTTTTATTTTCCAGCGAACTGTTTACGGCTAGGGTTCCGAGAAATTTTCATGTTTGTGACCAAAAACTATTACAATCAGCAATGACTCTGCTAGTGCTCGCGCATCTGTTGTCGTGTTCGTCATCGTCTTCTGTCACAGCGGGCTCTATTGCAGATCATCATGCCAGTGTTCCCTAAGTGCCCCTCGTACTCGTGCCACTGCTCGCGCCTTCGTCGTCGTCTTTTTCGCAGCTGGTTCCGATGGCGGTGATTGTGCGAGCGTTCCCATACAGCCCCTCCGTCTGCGAAGGCGCTCACGGTACTGGCCCACAGCCCGTCAGTGTGGTGATTTCGGTCTGAATTTCTTTGCCTCAGTATGTCACGAAATGAAAACACGGAAGCATATAACGAAAGTATCTAGCGAACGTATACCATGAATGAACGCGACTGTATAAAAATAAACGTGTCCGCGTACCTTCAGTCACGATGACCGCCAATCAAGTCAATAAATGTGTTCGTGCTTTTGTTCGAAAGTTTTTGTCAGCTCTTTGTCGTGTGCTACACAGCTTTGCTGGCCATCCACCTCCAGAGAAAGGAATGGCTCGTCATTTCTTTTCATAAGGATACAAATGTTACTTCAAATATAATCTTTTTTTTTTCTGAATTTGTCATTTCCTATGGCAAAATTATTTATTTCCCTTACACGTTCCTCAGTTTATTGTCCGTGGGCTTCATATAGTGACTTGGTATTCTCAATGTAAATTTCATGCAAATATCGACGGAAATGTACATTTTGAAGATTATTAGGTCGGCAATTAGGCTGGTTCTTGCGTCTTGCCGATTGTTGACGTTCTATTGCCTCTCGAGATATCCCGTCCTGTCATTCAGGACGGGATATCCGGGATATGTCCTGTTCCTGTCATTAAAAAACTGTTGTTAAAGCTTGGTTGTGAATGTAGTTCGTTGAAGTATTAGGTGCAACCTATGAAAGTTTGCAGAAATGAAGAGACTTCGTTTCTAGGCATAGACGAAGACTTCGAATATAGAAATTGCAAGTTAGAACTCCGTTGCTTCCTTTTTGTCCGTTATTTCCTTGAACGATTTGTACGCAGGACATTGTTGTGTTATACATGACGTGGGTCTTCCATGACTACATCGTGCAACACACAGGGCAATCATTGAAAGTGAGTACTCCTCCTGTGTGTTCCTCTTTCTTGCTGCCGTGTCATTTGCGTTTTATTCGAATGCATAACACATATTAATTTGCCGAGTTTTCTGTTGCATAGTTCCTCTAAAACATATTGTTGCTGAACTCTAAAGTTGCTGGTTCATTAGTAAGGCATCAAAAGGCAGCTCGCAGAAAGTTCTTCCGGTTTGTGTTTGAAGTCCTATCGTTGGGCGGGCTGCCCACATCTCAATGGCAATGTAACGTCTAAGAAGTGTGTAAGGTCACCGGTGACATTACGCTTGACATCGCTATGAAAGCGATTTGAGTTGCGACGTAGGCTTGCTGTTATGCCATCAAGGGATGCTGTTGTAGTAAAAGGGAAAATGAGTATACAAAAGCCCGCCATGTCTCGTGTTCACATGACCTGGTTGGGGGCTCGACTTGTTTAGGTTAAACTAGCATTCTAATAGCACTATGAACACTATTGAGACTCATCTCCATTCCTCATTTCAGGGTCGGTAAGAATTTGCCCCTTTAATTGACGATTGTTTCACTGTGGTCAGTTTACTCTCGTCCACTGATACACAACGGTTGTTGGGACCTGTACACAGTTTTCGTTTATCAGCGTAGACGATGCAACCCTATGTTTAGGTGCTACCTCTTGTGTCAGTCAATTTCAGGTTAATACAAGCATTAGTAACGGTATGACAGACACGAAGTCACGATATTTCGCTTAGTCCTTGTTCGCCACAATAGCACGAAAAGCACGAAATTTCGACCAAATATGGCAGGCGCCGTTACGCCCAGCAAGGCAAGACAATGTTTTGTTTGCGATCGGAGAAATTTCAGCCGATTTCTTCCAGGCCACGATTAGGCACCAGCTTTGAGCGTCATCATTATTGGTTTCTGGAAGAGAAGTTAATCTGGTATATTTATTTAAATGACCAACCTTAGTAGCGGTGTGCATGTAGAACACCGAACAGCGACCGTATGAAAGAGAGAGCGCTAATCTTAGGAACACCTTTTTTATATAAAGTGTATAACGAATACAGAGTCGGTGCAAGATTCGTTCAGGCTGAAGTACTTCAATGTGTTTATACTTCACCTCAACTTCCGTAAATATCAATGCCTCCACTAGGATGATAAATTAGGCCAGGTTGGCTCAATTACCCTTTTCCGCTACGACACGACAAAGGGCAAAATGTATGGTAGTGTCCCTCATAAGATCTTTACCAACAAACATATTAGCCGCTGCGTCATTGCAGCAAACACACTGTCGCCAGACATATCAAGTCCCCCTTAATTTGGATATTGACCCCTGAAAAATTATGGCAGGTTTGGTCCCTGTATAGCAAAGATAAATATTATCTAACGAAACACATGCAAGTTCTTTTTTCGGGTGCCCACATACAAGGGCGTGTTGTAAGAACCGTGTTACGTTACATTTTGATGATACCGGTAGCCCACATGCCGTCGATGTTGCAGCGTACTGTTGCCATGGAGATTCAGATTGCAAAACGTTACACGCTTCTAGTTCGGAAAAAAGAAAAAAATTCATCGCACATCGTGCAACGCCTATCCTGTTGAAACTGGAACTAGGGCCGTGTAACGTAAAACTTTTTCAATATGTTTTTATTCCAATCTCCTGACGTCAAATTTGCGTAACCGCCAACGCAAGCATCGGACAGTCACGCGCAGGGTTGTCAGAACAAACCTATCAAATTTACCCCTCGCTCATTGGAGGTCACCTTTTTTGGTTGAAAAACAAATAACATTGCTTGCACTCTGCATTTCTCTTATCCAATTGGCTCACAAGAGGCGAGGAGCATGCTCAAGTGGAGAGAGATTCGATGGAGCCGAGCCACTGCACTGAATATCGATAGCCGGATGAAGAGGCTGGTGCCGGCGTCTGCGATTGGTCCGCTTTCTCTTACTTAGCTTGGGGTGGCTCTTCGACAATTGCGGCGTCATGCAAGGGTATCTTAAGAATGACGCTAGAATGGATACTCAGCAAAGAAGGGGTGGTAGAACGAGGTCGTAAACGTGCCGAAAGTTCTCGAAAACGTTACACGGCCACGCAAAAAGTTTTATTACACGCGAATAAACCTTTGCTCTCCGGCAGGGACGAGTAGCCAGTGCCGGAGCGATCGGCGACAGCCATCTTTTATTCCTTTCGGAACCGGGCAGCATGCGGCTATTCAGAAGCAAATTCAGTTTTATTCGGCATACTAATGCATATTTAACGTGTACGCATCACTTTGACGCAATAAGTTTTTGAGGGACTTTGTGGCGTCACCTGAAAGGCAGGTGAAGTGGCTGCAGCCCGAAAACGTTTGACCAATAGCCGAGAGCCAATGGCAAAAAGGCGTCGAATCGGAAATAACTATTTTTGTTTTGTTCAGTCAAATTACGCATAATCAGTGTGTACACGTCACATCAGATGGGGATGGGGATGGGTGACGTCGCGTGACAGACCGGCAAACTGGGGGTTTTTCAAAACACTTTTTGACCAATCGCGGTGGGCTGATTGCAGAATTGGAATAGAAATGTTTGGAATAGTTTTACGTTATAGCGCCCCCAATATCTGCCAGGCTACTATACTAATCTGCTAAAATATTGTGCACACTTCTAATATGTTCAAACATATCTGCATTCATCTCGCTTTAACTACTTCCCAGAGCCGTATGTTCAGCATACCGTAAGATTCACTTGGTTCTAATTCGGTGTAACGGCAGTGCTTTGCTGGTTGCCTAGGAGTTACAGAAAGCCGTTGCT
Source organism: Dermacentor andersoni (assembly GCF_023375885.2). Lineage (NCBI taxonomy): Eukaryota > Metazoa > Arthropoda > Arachnida > Ixodida > Ixodidae > Dermacentor > Dermacentor andersoni. Next base: position 46,889,491 of record NC_092823.1, on the reverse strand, counting down.
ACTTCGAACGCTTCACGATACCACTCCTTTACTAATATCATTAGCTCTTTTTGCCAATAATCGGTCAATTCAATATATTTAGTTGGTTTTTGAACAACGTTCTTGTTCTTCACCAGACTGTATCAATAAAACAAAATATCATAGAGCCCGCCTCAAGGTAGCCTGCTTTTGTTTGTTCATACGTTTACGCTTACTTTATTATGGCAAATTTCTTCATTATTCTTCATTATAGGAAATCATACAACTCATAGAGCATTTAAGGTAGTGACACAGCTTCAGTACGTCTTGAATTCTTTCCATCAGGATAAAATTTACAAGGGTTTTGGGATGACAGTTTTCGATACCCTGGAACTGTGGACTGCCGTCACTATAGTAGAGGTTATCCGTTAATATGTTCACTGGCATTGAGTAATGACCTCTTAGAACAACATCAGTAAACTGCAGCAATACTCCAGTTCCAAAACTGAGAAAACTATAATGTCTACACGGAGTTTTACCAAGTATACGATCATTTTAGTCAACGTCTCTAAAAACAAGACAATGACGCGTGGAACCGAACAGGTTTGCGAACAGATGCTGATTACCAGGTCAGTATATATTTACAAACTGCAGTGTGTAAAGTAGTTTCAAGCGTCCATTTTTATGACCTAAAACGATATGCTTGAGGCATTGTGAATCCCAGCAAGAAGCCAAACGTCATCTTGTGTTTACACTACACGAGCTGAGTTAGGCTAACGGAGTTCCCTAATGTACTGAACAAGTGCTTTGTCGTCACTGGGAGAAGCGCTGATATCCCTGTATTTAAGCAAGCAAACTTCTGCTTTGTGTTTTTGGCTGGAGAATGTCTATATTTATTTTTGTATCATTATCAAAGCAGCAACAATCATTTTGCCGTATTTCGATATAACACACACGTTAAATATTCTTATTCATCCAGCATTTTCGCATTATGGTCACTTGCTCACAACTTTAGAAGTCTGATTTATAAGGATGTAAAGAATATCCTGTTGTGCTATTTTGTAACCGTGGCATTTCTAGGTGAACTTAGCACAATAACAGTATAACGAAAACAGTTGCTTGATTGCTCTAGCTAGGCTACCATGTTTTCAAATTACTTGCCATAATTATTTGCAAGACGTGACAATCTTCAATCAATATTATTCTTTGCCTACAGCGATACAGTCAAATTAAGTGATTTTTCGTCATTTACACCGGTAAAATAAATGAGACATACTAGTAGCAATAGCATAAACAGATCATCCGGATAAACAACTATACATCGAATTCGCAAACATCGAACATCGGATATTTTCAGTTGCGTAGCGACTCGAAATACCCATGCACTGTCTGTTCATAAATATTACCGCTCTAATTATCCAAGCATACACTTATTTTAGGTTTAAATGCATACATACGCAGTTCATTGGCGCTAATCTGCAGGCCGAAAATGGTTACAAAAAAGCACACGGAGATCTTCATGCTAGATTTCATGTTGGCAAGAGCACACGCGGGATCCAATTCGCTTTTGACAGCTGCGAACAATGCACAATGTATTAAACGCAGTTGAGAATAAGACAATACAAGCCCACAGACTCGAACAAGTGTCAGTGCATGGAACCCCAAATTCGCGGTTCTTTACGTAAAGCTAACAGCCGTTTTTCGATAACGGTAATGCAAAAGCACTCATGTACCGTGCATCACGTGCACGTTAAATACCTCACGGTGGGTAACATTACAACATAGTCGCCCACTACGGCGTACCTCGAAATGATACTTTGCTTTCAAGTGGCGAAACATCAGAATAAATGCGGGGACACCGGCTTGGAAGTGAATGTAATAAAATTATTTTTGTTGTTCTTGTACGTCCGAATATTATTTCTCCTGGTTCAGCGAACACTTATAAATAAAGATATGTTCTAATACTGTCGTGCTTATTTGTTATCTATCACCTGCAGCCTAAATGCCGGTGAGCGATGCTGGCATGCGCTACTATCGTACATTAATGGTCTCAGTCACCAGCGCTGCGTCATGGAAGTGTTATTAATTGCGTCGACAGCGCGTTTGGGGCTGATTCCGCGGTCTGTTTTGCAGTGGTAATAAAGAACGGGCAATGTTTAGGTGATTGACGGATGTCTCACAAAGGACGTCGCTTTTAAATTGGGCCAGTTTGCTCCAGCTTACGGTGACGCAGTGTGGTAAAGCCACCGTTGAAACTTTGGCCTTGGCCCCAGTAAGCAAAAATTTGCTTAGTTTATGATAATTATTCAACAGGCAGTGATCGCTAGTTGCGGGCCTTTTGTTTGGCGCACTGATGAAATTGGTGCTGGAGAAATGAAGTATCGTCGAATCACCTCAACGTGATGAAAAGTTGTGTTTAGCAAACCTCGCCCGTTTCTTTTAGATTCTGAGCAGTATATATATATATATATATATATATATATATATATATATATATATATATATATATATATATGTTATTGGTACATTAAGAATAATTTTGTCTTATCAAGTACTGTAACGGTTACATACACATTCATAACTGCAAAAAGGAGTCTTCACTCAACCGAACGCGTCGCTTACGCCTCATAGATGCTTTTCTTTTTTCTCGCTTGTGCACTCCGGTGTTCACTCGTTTGCATTACCTTATGTAGAAGGTACGTATGGAGCTTGATAGCCACCCTAGCTAATTTTAGCACTGTTCTTGCTATGCAGTTTCGTGCACTACCAATGGCAAAGCACTCTGCAGTCGTAGGCTTCAGAAACAACTATCGAGCTTCTCGAACTCAAAGAGGTAAAGTGTTCCTGCTGGCTCTGGTCGCACTCGACCGGCGTCTCATCCTTGTGTTCGTAGTAGGTAGTGCAAGCTAGCTGGTGATCCATGATTTTGGTGAAGCGCCACACTACGAAAGAGATGTTCACACAAACATTAAAGATGAGGATACACACAGGCGCTGAACCAACCGCCCGTGTATTTTCTTGTTTCATGTTCGTGTGAACGGATTTTTCGTTTCGTAGTACGCTGCTTCATCAAAATCAATGTGTAGCACATTTATCCATCGAACTCCCGCCCGCCTTTATGTAAATGTTCTCGCTCTGCCCATTTGAATGGTCGGTAAATGCTTTGAATGCCAGCTTAAATTGCGTATTGCACGCGCGAATGACTTGAGTTTTGTAACTGGAAGGGTATGCCCCTCTGATTCCAAAGCTACGCTAAATGTTGGGTTGATTATTTCGACGGCCACCTCTCCAGGCACACGAATTAAAGTATACCTATCGAAACATGCGCTTGAATATGGCATTTCTTATATTTTATACCGCGGAAAGCAAACGCACAATTTTCAGGGAAATAGGCACGTTTATACATTTGTTTTATATAGTAAGCACTCGCATGGAAATCTTTTGCTGAATATTTTTTTACAAAAGAGTGCCCTAGTGAACAACAGAACTTGCGGAATAAATTATCCATGGCCAATGATATTCAGCTTATGTCTGTTTTTCCAACACCCAACTGGCGAAATAGGTCCGAAAAAAAAAAACGCCGTTGTGCAGCTCGCCGAAAGACTTTCATGGTCAAACCAAGTGCAGGTACAGCTGGGCTGCACAATATACACTGTGATCATTTTTCAGCTTTATGGAATTCTGAAAATAGCCTGTTGCAGATAGCACAATACTAATCCTTAAGCTGGATTTTTCAGACTAGCTGACATTACTTGCGCGGCAAATCTAAGCACATATTCAACTACATACCAGAAATCAACTAATTATGTTTTTCAATTATTACTTTACGGCAAACGTTGTAATTTACGAATTGTAGCCGGTGAGTTTGCTAGGCGCATCCACCTCGAATGAATTTTCAAGATAACGCCAGTTTGGAGATATGCGCATTCATTCTCGCCGCAAAAATTCATGGTGTTCCACTTACTATGTTTTACCACAACGCTCTTTCATGCATTGAAGCACAAAAGTAACTGCCATGTATTTCGGTCCACAATTTGGCAAATAATACCTCGAAACGTGTGTCATCCGGGAAATTCATTTCAAGTGGACACGTCTTGCAAGCTCACCGGTTACAATTCGTAAATTTGCAATACGTGCCGCAATAAAATTTATGAAGAAATAAATGCGTGAAGTTTTGTTGATAATTCGACTATGTGTTTCGATTTCTCGTGCTGGTAGTGTGCGCCTCTTTGAATAATCGAGCTCTAAGATAAGAGTTATCCTTTCTGCCACAGCCGACGTATAAAAATGCCACGAGACTTAAAGATGATCACCTTGTAGAATAGTCGCAGAGCCCGGTCACCCGCCAGATATCGTAACGGTCCGTGTTTGCAGCGCGAAAGTGAAAAAGGCCTACAAGTGGCAATGCTTTTTAGTGATTTTATGTTAATTTAGGAAGCAAAATAAAATCCACGTGGCCAGCTGAACCCTTGGCCTCAGCAAGACACAGTGTACAGTGTGATGATGGCGGTCAAACTAGGGTGGGTAATCTCATTCACCCTTTTCCTTGGGCATTCGTATATGCGCATGGATATTTCAATCATCATCGTGCTATCCCCTGCGGCTATCTGTCACCGTAGTGATTGTGTAACGTGCATCAAAATATAGTGGCAACGTATGACATTGTCTAGGGGGCGGGTGATTGGCCAATACACACTTCTTACTAACATCGAATCCTCTCAGCTAGGAAAGTGAAGTAAAGAAGGTGGATCTGGTAAAATTGTAAGAACTTATTCATTTGTGTAAATGATTCATTTCCATTTCAGGCAATGATCGTACTTTCTTAGATAAAATATGTTGTGTGCCGAAACTTGTCAAAGAGTATACGAAGTCCCAATACATTTCGGATTCGACTAATCGAAACTACAATGAGATTCATAAAATTTACACAGCAGAGAAATAACCTATGCGAGAAGAATGTTGGCACATATCTTGCTCAGTTTGTTCCAGCTCGATTAGTATTTCAAATCACGGCTCATACTAAGTCTGTATGTTACGTAGACTTAACTGAGAATGTTTTCATGAAACCCGCTGTAAGGGAACGTTATTGAAGTCAGATAGTAAAGTGACCACGTTTGCAGAAACATGACCTCTCGAAGACAATGAAGTCTTTATACCATCATAAACCTCGTTGTACGAATGCATTCTTTTTAATATGACGTTGGAAGGGACAATGCCCGAGTAATAATATATTCTCCTCCATAACGGCTAAGCGTCACAAAACAATGTTTCATTGTACTTCTGTCCTTCAAAAAAGACTTTCAACCACGGCATTTTCCATGCACGTTACTTACCTGAGCATAACCATTGTTATCACGTCTCGTAGTATTAGGGTTGAAGAACACAGTAGCGAAACCGCTAATGACGAAACCAGCTTTTTATTGGGCGAACCTGTTCGCACAAAAGCAAGTTACACTAAATGCACAAGGATTGTGGCGAATATAGTGGGCGATAGTCGAAATGTGGTTTCCGGGGCATGCGCGTGGGCTATTACACATAACTCATTGAAGGTTCCAAATAATTGCTGGTGCCCTGGTGTCTTTCAGGAAGAACTACTTAATTTTGACGCTGCGCATACAATCAGGGTGTACAAAATTCGGTGACAATAAATAACGGATAGAACCATCGATAACGATAACATTCGACAAACTTCCGATACGTGCAGGCGCGTTCTGAGCTGAACGATAACGTTTACCATTTGTTTGTTGGCGAAAAGCAGAAAGCCGGGATAGATAAAGTACACCTGTGAATGCCCCCATCCTAAACAGCATCCTCTCAACGCAACAAACATAACAGGAGAGCGAAAAACAACACCGCAGTTAGTCAAAAAAGTTATGAAGCAAGGAAGAAACAAATTCCTAAAGTTTGTTTGTGCTGGTAAAACAGCTTAAGACGCACAGCATAGACTATGTCAGGTTGGGAGCAGTGCCGTTGGGATTGCGAAAAACCGTTTGTTACGACGTCATAGTCCCGTACAGCAATACGTCAGATGAACTTGTAAGGCCCGAAATAGCGCCACAAAAGATCCGCACTAACACCTTGTCTGCATATCGGCTCTGCTGTTTCTTTATGTGCAGGTGGGCGAGTTGTCGCGTTTCTTCGGCGCGCTGGAGGTAGGCGGCGACGTCGGCATTCTCTTCGACGGTGACGTGCGGCAGCATGACGTCGAGAGTCACCATCGTGGTTGTTCAGTAAATCAGCTGGTTGGTAACGCGTTTTTTGAGCGTACAGCAGGATGGCATCTTGCATCTTGTATTCGACGTCGATGTACATTGCAAGCATATTGGCGAGGATCTTGTTCAGTCGCTGCGTAAGACCACGCGTCTGAGGGTGGTAGCCAGTTCTCCTCCTGTGGTCTGCGTGGCTGTTTGGCAAAATGGCTTGAGGGAACTCCGCATTTGAGGCCATTCCACTGTCGGTGATGAGACTTCTGGGTAACTATGTCAATTTTCTAGGCGCAAGCGCTAGCGGTGATGAAATTACGGCCGTTATGGTAATAGCAGCTGCAGCGTTTGCAGTCAGGAGACTCACCTTTCGACTTATGCCTATCTCGACTCTCTACACATAGAGTAACGCTTTACCAAAAAGAGGTCTTTGAAACTCAGTCGTGCAAATTCACGCGGTATCTTGATAAACCCAAGCGTATTACTGCGGCGATGTAGGAAGCCGTGGCCGAGTTCTTGAACTGTACGCACCTATCGCCCCGCGTCATGCTGGCTGGGGCTCAATATCGCGCTTAGCCATGTTTTTTAAAGCCACATGGAACTTAGTTCCACATTCTCCCACTAGATAGTAGCTCCACAAAATTTAAGATTTCGTTGGTGTCGGATTTTCGGTGGTGCTCTTCAAATATTATCTTTTGTTTTTTCCTCATCATCACTTTTATAACCAGGTGTTATTCCTTGGACAACATAACAACAAGCATGCGGATGTAATCGTGTTACCCTAAAAAAATACAACAAAACTATCGTGTGTTGTAGCATGGATATATTCCGGAATTCAAAATGTCGCACCTTCACCAATGTGCCGAACGCCACGGCAATGCAAATGCGTAAGTGAATGGGTAAAATTTTAGAAAGTTTTATGTCAATATATTGGTCGAGTATCAGCAAGTTTTAATTGACTGCGCCGAGAGGGTAGTTCCTTCGAACACCATGTGCATTTATGGCACTTAATCGAAAGATTGGTGGTGTGTGTGTGGGTGTAAAAACTTTTATTGTCATGAGGTCCGGAGGCTCGACTTCTCAAGCCAAGGCGGGCCGCTCCCACGCTGGCACTGTCAGGCCAAGCCTTTCAGCGACATCATGGGCCCTCTGGACTGCCGTTAGTTGGTCCTGAAACAATGGGCTTTGAATCCTTTTCTCCCACTGTGCCCATTCTTCAACGAGGTTGGGGAGAGTCGCGGGACACCCCGCCAGCACATGCCTGATTCCAATGATGCCATAACAATCATTGCAGTCCATCTTAATCTCCCTCTCTGCATATATTTTATTAATGGTGTACTGTGTGCGATATGTACCCGTATGCAATAAGCGCAGTGAGACTGCCTGAGCCCTGTTCAGTTTTGAATGTGGCAATGGGAATTGTCTGCGTCCTAAACAGTAATGTTTGGTAAAGATTGGTGGTGCATAAAAACAGTATTTTGGTCAGGGATGGGCCGTTACTCCGCGCAGCACGAGCAAATGGTTTTGCACCCTCTGGGCAGTAGGCACATTCACTTGAATATGAAGCACCAAAATTCAACCGTAAAGTGAATACTACAGCTTGAATTTGAACGATAATTGCAGAGCGAGTGTGTTGAAGCCTGTTTGCAAGCGCGTGTTTTTGTGAGGCCGCAGGGAAGGAGAGAGAATTTATAGGCGTGCCCACGCCTTGATTGTGCGCGCGTGTGTACTTGCATTTTTGCGCATGCGCATCGGTTTGTGTCTCCATATTGCAATCTGCGTGCGCATGAGTGCGTGTATGCCAGTGCGAGCACACGCGCGTTCGTGTGCGCTTGCATTCCAGTGCGCGTCTGCGCGTACATATTTTGCGCGTGTGCTGCGTGGCCGCGTGTAAATGTGTATGCGGGCGAACATGTGTCGTATCTCAGTATGCGTGTTTGTGTGTGTGAACGAGCAAGAGGGCGAGCATTTCCCCGCTTACGCCTACTCTCGGATATGAATGGGATATAGAGTTTATTTAAACCCATATTTAAGTCTACGTGACAAGAACGAAGGACACTACATTTATAGCATTCTCTCTTAAAGCCAAATCAACGCAAAATAAGAGTACCTAAACCGTCAAAATCGCCAGCCCCATATTTTGTCATGGTGCAGCGTCGCCATTGGCATTACTCAGTGAGCAGCTGCCTAGCTGTTTACGTTCGTGATCTTCCTTGCCTCGGCACCAGCGCATTGTCTTTATTCAAGCGACGCGGTAAATCTGCACCATAATTGCGTTATTTATCACTTCTACCATCAAGCAAGCTTTCGGCGGCACACGTTGAATGCTTAATTCACATTAAATCCTTTAAGCTGATTTCCTTCGATGAAACGAGGTGAATAAAAATGTAAAGCAGAGTGGGCCGCAATGAACAAGCTCATGGAGCCATACTGTTGATGGCAATATCGCAAAGGGTTATGTGCGGTGAGGTTGACCTTACGAACGTGCTTCTTATGCGTCAGTTACGCTTTCCGAGTGTTTAATTGCTAAATATTTCTGTGGGTAGCTCTTACAGAAGCACGTTTATTTAAAGTTTCTGCGTTCGGTTAGACAAGCGCGAGGAGGGGCTCCAAACTTCTCATTTGCTTTAGTCATCTAAGGTCAATTATTTAAAAGTTCACGTAGCTTCGTCATTACGCCCACAACTTCTCAACTTACTACCTATCTAGAGGTTACTAATTTCAACAATGTAACGATAATATGATGTCATTAACGTTTGCATTGGTTTAATAGGTTTATTTTGCTCAGTTAAAAGGAGCCGGCATATTGATGGTGTAGTAGGCTGCTTACGTATAAAGCAAGCATGAAAGCTTCGACAGGTTTTCATTGCACAAATCAACTGCATTAACTTAAACACATGTGCCACACCGTGCAGTTCTACTTTGCAATCGGTTCTCCTCCATTAGACAAGAAGCACCTCAGCGCTGCGGTACATCACACAAGTTTACATCACTCTGTCTGAGGAGATTTTGCGCGTTCCCGAAAAACATTTCTGATCATTGCTGGTATCAGGCTCGGTTTCCTGGCGCCTTTAGAAATGAAAACAGCTTTTTAAAGTATCTGTATAGCGCAACAAAACAAGGACACAAGAAGAAACGAGGAGGAAGACAAGCGCTGAAAACAGCTGCGCGGAGAAAAGCATTGAATACATTTTCTGTATTTGGTAACATATGGAGCAGCGCGGACATGTACGTTTGAACAAAAAGTACTGCTGTATCAGGAGCAGGGTTTTGCTGTGCATATTCTGGCCCTCTAGTGTTGAGATCTAAAGAAGAAAAGAATGTTATTTTGCGACAATTAACGCTCAAATACGTACTGCCATGGGAAAAATGAGCTCAGACACGGTACCCGTGATTTACCTGGCCCCTGCGCAAGGCTGCATTTACTCACGAAATGTTGGTTTGATAGACCCCAGTAACCAGGAAATGCTCAGCTGTTGAATTTTTGGTATGTCGGCGCCGCTGTGCAGTCTTGGGGAACCCTTAACCAGGAGTACTATGTTTCAGCTAATACTTAAAGCAACTATACGTTATTTTTTATTTTTTGGATGGGCTTTCGTTACTGTCTAACCACTGTTTCAATGTTATCGGCTAGCTTACAATGCGCCTGCATGTATTTCTTTCCCGCCGTGGTCGCTAAGTGGCTGTGTTGTTGGGCTGCTAAGCATGAGGTCGCGGGATCGAAATCCGGCCACAGCGGCCTCAATTCGGCGGGGCCGTCATGTGAAAACACCTGTGTACTAGATTTAGGCGCACGTTAAAGAACCCCAGGTGGTCGAAATTTTACGGAGTCTCCCACTACGGCGCGCTTCCGAATGAGGTGGTGGCTTTGGCATGTAAAACCCCCTAATCTCATTAATTTTTAATGAAGTTCTCATATCCAGAATGTTGTCACAAACTCAATAGTGAAAGAGCGTGACCTAATCATATTGCGCGCATGAAGCGAAAACTAGCGCACATTCAGAGGTCGCTTTTAATTCATTTATTTTTGTTTCGTTGACGTCATAACTACTTCGTCGCGGGATGTTTCATAAATTTAAGGTCAATAAGCCACCTGGTGGCACTTCCGCGAACTAAGCCGTCCAGAAAAGGTGGATGCGCTCAGGAAGTCCGCGCTGACAACGATGTTTCGTGGACATTGTTGGAGGATAAGAAAGAGAATGGTACTTCTTGCCGTGCAGATCCCCGTCGTCGTTATTAGCTGTTCTCCAGCGGTCCTAATTTGATGGCCTACCCATGCACTCACTACTTTCTTCGACCGGGCGGTAGTGGGTCCATTCATGACGGAGTATTCAGCCCCTGCGTTCACTAAGATGGGGGATTGCGTTGCTTTCGAGGAGTATGTTGAGGTTGGTGGTTCTTTGTCTTGCGTTGCAGTTAGATCTTGACGTCGGATCACGGCTGCGTCTTGTTGATCTGTGGGTGCAACGTTGCGCCTCTTATTTTGGGCGTATTTCTTGCTTCTCGGAAACTACAGGATGGTGACCTCTGGTTCATATGCCTTCGAGATAATCTTTTCGTCGCCTTGGTCAGCGACGTAGGATCTTCATCAGTTCGACAAACAGCAACCACACCTCCATTGGTTACTGCCCCCAGTTTTCCTGATAGTGACGTGTTGACTTGTCCCTGGCTGGGGCAGTGTATGGTTGGCACTGCGCTGACTGGTAGCGACAAACAGCAACCACACTACACTACATTCGCCGTCCTGGTAACGGCGAATGGCAAGCCCATCGGGATCTCCACCCAGTGGATGTGATGTAGTTGGTGGTCTCACGTGGTCGTTCACCTTCCATCGGACGTGGTGTGCTGAAGGCGAATGCTCGTAGGCCCATCTCGCGGTGTGGGTATCATAGGTAAACTTGACCCGCTTCTCGGCAGCGATGGTAAAATGCTGTGCGGGACGACGAGTTGACGCATTGTCGGTGGCAGCGGTGAACGACGGAACTGCAGCGTTACCGCGCCCTTGTACGGGCGCGGACGTGCCGGCTGGCTGCGGGGGCTAGATCATCGCTTCCGGCAGAAGCCGCGGTGATTAATGCACTCCGAGTGACTGCTGGATCTCCTCGAGTACGACGCCCGCAATCGAAGCCACTTGAGGCCGTGATGAAGGGAACATTCTGCGCAGTTCAGCGCGTACAACGGCTTTGGTGGTCTCTCGGAGACCGTCGGAGGCTAGGACTTGAATTTCGCTATTCTGCAAGACCACTTGGCAGTTGTACTGCTGGGTGCGCATTGCTAGCGTCTTATCGATGTCTGTGACTTCTGTTAACATTCGCCTATGGTCTTGGGTGGATTCTGAATCAATATAGCCGAAAATCTCTTGCTTCTCACCACGCATCAGGAAGGAATTTTTGTCCTCCGACGTATTCATGTCGGCATGGCGGAGCAGGTGCATCATTTCTTCCGTGTAGATTGCGATGTTCTCATATGGGAATAGCACAAAGATTTCAGTATTGTTTCTGTCCTCTCTTTGTGGACGGCAATCGTGACGGTGTTTAAGAAGGTGCTGTGGAAGACGTTCCACGTTGTCAAGGTTGACTCATGATCCTCGAACTACGTCCTGGTGGCGCCTTCCAAGGCGAAGTATGCATGCCACAGGTTGTCGTCGAAATTTGATTTGTTAAATGTAGTGACCTTTGCGTATGCTGCAGTCTAGTTTTCCACGTCGTCAAACCATAATACAGAGAATGTCAGTGGTTTCTGGGCTGTTGCAGCATGTCCTTCGTGATGACCTTGACAGAAGCAGTGACGGCACGTCTGCCCTGACTCTTCTACGATGAACTCCATACCTGAATACATGACATTCATATGGTCAATGAGAGCACAGCGTTTATTTTGTGAAACTGCAGAATCAGTTGTCATTATTTAGAAGGAGCGCCCATGTAACCCATGGAAGGCAAATAAAATGAAGCCAATATTCAGATTTCTTGCTTCCAATGTGGTGCTCGTAGGCGTGTCTTAGGAGGTGGCCGGCAATCGCGGTCAAGAGAGTGCGTGTGTAAAAAACATAACTGCAGCAACTTCAGAAAGTGTTATATTTCTTTAAGTGATCGCTCTTACCACGAGGCTAATCTTACGCGTATATCTGCTGATGACTGGCACTCTTGAATGGGTTTACGCCTGAAAAATGGGGCATCGAATGAGACTGAAAACTAATATTTCTGTAATGCTTTGTGGCGCTTCCTCCGTATGAGGTTCTGAAATTGCTGATTAACGTTGTGTACTTTAAGAACGGTGTTAACACATGATGTAGTCCCATAACTTATACAAAGGAACAAAGCATATCCGAAATTCGTACTTACCAAGATCATGGCAAGATCCACACCAGAGTGCGTACTCGAGTAGTGCTTCTGCACAAGTTCTGTTTGTTTTTCAAACGATAATCAGCGGCCACTCAAGTGTATTGTATTTTGGAGGCGCTCATGGGTAGATTACTTAACATTCTCGGTTCTTGAATATTGCTTTTTGTCGTAACAAAGGCATGCTCTTATTTTATTTCTAGTTTTATTTCAAGCCTTGTATGAAAAATACGCTTCACTGGCTATAAATGGAGTAGTCCATTAAATCAGTGTTGAGTATTTTAAAGAATGTTTGACACAAAAGAGAAATCATTTCGTGATACCTGGTGCACTGACAGTGGAAAAAAAATGAGTTGAAAAGGATCTTTGAACAGCTTTACTATATCTTCTTAAAAGGTTTAATGGTATGTAGCAGGAGACGATATTGAAGACGTTGAAGCGGTGAATGAGAGGTATTCATTGGTATAATGAGTTATGCAATTAATGTTCCAGTGAAATAAGATGTTCCAGAACAAGGGCGGTCTTCAATTGCCGTCATTGCATGGAGATATTTCTGTCTTCTTTTTTAAGCCTGCAAACTTGTATTTGACGAGGTGTTCGCTGGGTATCACCGGAAACCGAAAGGCAATGGCCTACAAAGAAAGAAATATGCAGAGAAAGAAACTAAGTACAAAAATGACTTTTGGAAGGCAGAGTAGTTAGTCACAGCTGTTCTCATTCCAGCCTACTACTCCATGTGGATAGAGTGTACAGTATGAAAAGCAATAGCTGCTAAAAGCACTTCGCATTCCGGTATTTGCACAAAAGCGTTTGCTTTGTCTGCGATTCGTTTTTACGTAACTTCTACATAGAAATAAATACTCCCAGAAAAATTCATTTTATTAAGATGACGCTCAGCTATACCTCGGTATCTAGTAATCAGAACCAGGGTAGTGATTCTGAAAGATAATTGAGAAAAAAATGACATTCACCATGCTACAACACCCAGTCTACCTTGTCTGCAAATTTCGCTCGCGAATATGTATTGCTCCTTTTTTGACGTAATAGTACTGCGGAAACCAGCAAGGTGGAGAGAAGTTATTAAAAAGAGGAAACGAGACATCCACCCAAATGTAGCAAAGTGTTACAAAGGAAACCCGTACGGGTTCCGCGAAAGAACAGCTTCGCAGTTGAATAAAAATTCGTCCTGGCCCGGGACTCCAACCCGCGGACCACCGCCTATCCGGGGCACATGCTCTACCACCCGAGTTAACCGGGCGGCTAGCAAATGGCCGGCGAAGTTGAATTTATGAACAACAAAGAGGCCAACGCAAGAGTTTGTCGTAATAGTTCTGGGGAAGGCCGCAAGGTGGAGAGAAGTAATTATTAAAGGGAAAATAACACATCCACCCAAACGTATCTAAGTGCTAGAAAAATACTACCCCAGAGAGGCTCTGGTCCCGGGTTCGAATCCCGTATAAGGACTAATTTTTCTTGCACTGCAAAGCTTTGCTTTCAAGGAGCCAGTATGGGTTTCCTTTGTAGCACTTAGCTACCTTTGGGTGGATGTCTGATTTTCCCTTTATTAATTACTTCTCTCCACCTTCCAGGTTCCCGCAGAACTATTACGTCAAACTGTTGCTTTTGCTTCTGAGTTGTTGATAAATTCGCATCGCCTGCCATCTGCTAGCCACCCGGTTAGCTCAGATGGTAGACCGGCTGCCCCGGAAAGGCGTTCGTAACGGGCTCGAGTGCCGGAACAGGACGAATTTTTCTTCAACTGTGACGCTTTCCTTTCAAGGAACCTGTATGGGTTTTCTTTGTAGCACTTAGCTACGGTTAAGTGGATGTCTCATTTTCCCTTTATTAATTGCTCCTTTTTGCATCAAAATGTAGCTTTCCGAAATTTTTTATTTATGCGGTTCAGAACTAACGCATGCGAAAAAATGCGTCATATTGAGCGGGAAACTGGGAACTTGCAATTTGTGAAGAAAACATGGTGGACATTTTCAATTCATGAGATCCTGTGTGGCTGCCTAATTATTGTGCTAATTTCTCAATGTAGGTGACATCATAAATCAACAGGCTTTTATATGCTCGTCCCTATGACATATGTATCTTTGTATCGCGCAGATATATATATAAATATATATATATATATATATATATATATATATATATATATATATATATATATATATATATATGTGTGTGTGTGTGTGTGTGTGTGTGTGTGTGTGTGTGTGTGTGTGTGTGTGTGTGTGTGTACATGTATCCATAAGGGTGAGAATCATAAGGCAAGCCATTTGGAGAAATGAAACGTAGCCCTGGGAAAATTATCAATGCATGCGTGAGGGTTGTTGCAGATAAACAGCCTGCGTATCCTGTTGATGTAACACAAACAAGACGAAAAACAAATGTCCAGGGATGATCTAGCTCTTACCTGGGAAAAAGTGGAAACATCTGGCTGCTGACCTGCTGCGGTGCGGACCAATGCTGAAGTGGTGGACCGACGGGACTTGCAAGGTGTTGCTGGTTTACGAGCTGTGGAGTAGGTGAGCCCATAGCTGGACTGAGCTGCTGCTGCGGGGTCTGTGCTTGTATTTGGGAGATGGCTCCTGTTGGTAATGGGGGTAGCTTGCTTTGGTGACCAATTTGTGTTGCTGTGGACGTTGTCAGTACTTGCTGCGTGACTATCTGTGGAACTACTGATAATTTGTGGGCCTCGGTTTGTTCCTGCACTTTCGGTTGTTGAATGTGTGATACAGTGTGGGCATCTAGGTTATGCCGCGTGACTACTTGTTGAGCAGGCAACAGTGTTGGATTGTTCGGTACCTGCTGCGATGACGGCTGCTCAGTCAGTAATACAACTTGGGAATTCAGTTTGTGCTTCGCCGCCTGTTGTGTCTGCGGTACCGCTAAAGTTTTGACCTGCTTCATGTTCGCCTCCTGGGTAACCGGTGCGACCAGAGCGGTATTCTCCTGCTGTTGAGCGACATGCTTTCGAAGCGGTTGTGGTGCTGGTACACGCAACTTTTGATCTATAACGGGTTGCTTCTTTAAAGGCAGCATCGGTGTACTTAAATGCTGATTGCTGACGTGCTGTTTAAAGGACGACAACACTGGTGGCCTCAAATTTTCCTGCTTGACAGGTGTGACCGCTGAGGTAATCGACTTTTGCAGTGTTACATTTTTAATGGCCGATCCAGGAGCCACAATCACATTTGGCTGGCCGACTTCATGTTTAAGTGGGGATGCCACAGCAATCTGCGGCTGGGGGTGTTCAGTTGGAACAACTAGGCCGCTCAGGTTTTGCTGTGTCGCTACGTGACTAATTGGCGACGCCTTCACCGTACTGCTCTGCTTCTGGGCTACGGCTGGGTAAATTTGCTGCATTGTGACCGGCTGTCGAGCTGTCGTCCCTGAGGAAACGTTCAACGGTGAATCCATTCGTACCGCTGAGTGATCCGGGTACACATGTTCAGCCTCGGGTCTCGTCGGTGGAGGTATAGGTTTGTTCGCATGACGCATCGGGAGAGGCGGCAGAGGGGGTGGCACCACTAATGTATTCGGGTTGTGCTGCATGGGGTACACTGCATTGGACAGTTGTGACGGTCTGGTAATGACGTGGATGCCGCTCTCCAGCGCCGGCTCGTGTGCACCTGTGACTGTTTTGTAAATTTATCATTAGATATGCATGTGGAATATTCAGGCTAACTTTATCAGGGTTGGCGCGAACAAGTAAAAATATCGCTTATAAAACAAAAAATGGAGTTCTGAATTTGTACTCGTAAACGAAAATGTTCCACAATCCGGAAAAGCAACAAAAATTTGTCTGGGCCAAATTTTTTGAAGAAACCGCGTTTCTCGCTTTGTTAGCGCGCAGTTATATTTACCCTTAGTGTTCTTTTTCTGCGACACTATAACTCAGTGTACTAAATAGGGAAAACAATACAATACTACAAAAATAAGTTTTCAGAGGTGTTTGTCTACGTATCATCAGAAAAAAATATCCTTGAAAAATCTTCAGTTGCCAAATTGTGAATGCTTCGCAGGGAATTTCGTGTCGAATTCTTACGTACACCAGAAAAAAATGTGTTCAGTGTTCTTAAACTCGGGTTTTGTGCCTGCGTGACCTAAATTTCTTGTTTTGGTTTAAACAAATATTTCAAGCCTGTAAATAAAGAACAAAACGTGTGGCAATTGCATAGCTTACACCGTATAATTTACTTTATTAAATTTGCGTTCAGTGAGAGTAGCTAAATACTGTGAACATTATATGTAGTGATAGTTCCGTCGAAGTTATCAGTTAAATACATAAAGCAAGATAATGAAGTACCTATATATATTCAATCGATTGTTCATGTGAATGACCTGTAGCGCAATAAAATATAAAGCGTCTGGATTGAGGTATCGGGCTGTAGAGTAGTAGTCAAATAGAAATGTCATTTATTGTAGTGCGAACATAAGAACTGCGTGCAGGGTTACGAACGAAAATAGCTTGTTCATAGTATGTCTGGAATATCTGAACACTTCTTCATTACAACATTTTGGTCCCTCTTATAAAACTAAAGCAAACAGTACTATCGTAAGCTGCACATTCTAACTTAAGGAATTAGGTTCGCTTGCAAAGCGCAAGAGAACAGCCAGATCTAGACCACATCTCGCCAGATAGATTCGTGTTTCTTTAAATGTTGTTGCGCTTCTTGTCTGCTCATTCAGCCAGTGAGCACCAAAAAATCAAATGAAGTGAAAGAACAGTGTTTCATTATTAAGATAAGATTACAGTTGCATTGATAATCTTAAGTATTATCTGCTAACGAATTAGTCCTTCACTACTATTTCTTTGCCATGTACGAGGCCGTGGAGGTCATAATAACGGAAATCAGGCCATATTATAGCACTGAAGGATGTTGGGTTGCGAAGAATTGGTGCTTGTGAATTTGTGCGTTCTTTTCCTTGTCTGTTAAGAGCGCTGTACCGCCACATATAAAAATTTGGGAAGGAATTATGAGTCTGATAACTTCTGTACAATTGTGATCAACATTTGCTATAGTATTTCACTGCTTTACATAACGTTGGCACTACAGCGACATCGAAGTTTAATTGCACAGAGAATTAAATTACAAGCCTTTCTAGTGTCCGCAGCATTGTAGTAAAACGACTTGCCATTACTTGTTATTTCTTGTCGGTCATTGCCCTGGTTCCCAAAAGTTGCAATGATCTCAAACACACACAATTTAATTCATTTCGTTTCTATAGAACCCTCAGTAGCCGAATGACTAATATTGCAATAATACTTGTATGTACGAACAAATTTAAACACGGATTAGGCAGAACGAATGTGGGGAGCTAATTTTAGTAATAACTAAGTTTTAATAAGTCCAGGTGCATTTATTCGCACATCGCTTTTAATAATAAAAAATGATAAGCGAACGTAAACAAATAAAATATCATATACCAACAACTGGTGACATAGATGAGCTAAATTTGGTCGTAGGCGTACCAATGTAGTGACTTCCTGATTCATTATAAAGGTGATGTGAAGAAATTCAGATATGCCTTCACTGCGCTTACGTTTAAAACCTTTATTACGTCTAATTTTACCTAAATATACACATGTTATTGCTACAAGCTCCATCTCCGATAGTAGAATCACATAACTGTACCAATATTCTATGAAGTTGCCTGAGCATTCTTAGCGTTACAAAATGGCATACATATTTGTAAAACTTAAGTGCACCTTCCCAGTAATAATAGAAATATATTATCAATGTTTCCTTAATTTATTTACCTGCAATTATTTATAATAGGCTTACGCTTTTAAAATTGTGGCAACTTTAATTAGCTACAAAGTGGCTAGCCTTGCATGCATACTTACTTGGACTACAAGTTCGTTCACACTCTTCTGCTGTTGGGAAGTTGTTTCCTCTGTATTCGCACGCTTTCCCGTTGACGCATCTTCCTTTGTGGAAGTCGTAATAGAAGACGGTGACACTGCGACGAGATTTGCAGAGTGTGTTTCGGCGTTCAATAAAGCACACAAGAACTGAAATGAGAGGGACAAACAGAATTATCCTTGCATAAACACAACATGTTGATTCTCTCTAAGCACACTTTCTGCAAGTTTGGTACACCTAGTTGTGTTTTTTATTAGAAGACAAATTTTCAGGCATATGTACCAAGGTTCGTATGAGAGGATAGAACTTCGTACTCGGGCGCACTGCTTCCTTATTCATGAATTGTGAAAATGTCATGCAGTTATAGAAAACTTCCTCCTAACCTAAGGATACATTGGCACAGTTCCAATGTTTGTGTTTGCGTATTCACATGTTAGATATAGAACACTGCCGGCACTCTATTGGACCCAGCAGTCATGAACATCGAGGCTTGCACGCACAGCGAGAATAACAGGACTGGCCATCGGTCCTTGTCGCGGAGGGTCATGCATGCTATACCCGCTATGGGAAAAACCCTGTGGCATCAGCAGTAGCAGCACTGAATAGTGGCTGACCTTGAAGGTGTGGTCCAAGAGGGACCCGCGGAGGGCAGCCGCAGTGGAACCTATTGCCTTAAAGGGGCCCTGAACCACTCTTTATCCTAGTATAGAAATGTATGTAAAGTTACAGCACATTATTTCAGAAATACTTTGCCGCAAAAAGTACTTCAGTGTGTTCAGCAAAAGCGGAGTTATTGACAATCATGCATACTATTCGCAGTACTTTCACTCTTTCTTCAATCATTTGCCCTGCGAAGGCTATGGTGGAGGGGAGTGTGCGCGCAACCGTCCATCTCCTTAACGCCACCGTGGCGCGAAGTTCAAATTTTGCTTGTGATGTTCCCGCACACGCCACTATTTCAGATTTGACGTCTATGACGCGCTAAACGCGGTTGTCCCCAGCGAGCCGCACTGCGCTGAGCCAGTGGCCTGCTGGCGGCACCCCGTGGCAGCCACAGTATCTACGGTACGTAGGAGGCCACAGGTACATGCAACTGCAGCGTTTGCGCTGTGCACGACAGGGCCAGAGTGCGCGCTCGCGCTCATATACGTAGCAGTGCCAGGCTCCTCCATGGCACTGCTACGTTGTGAAGGACAGGCTTTGTCCAGCGCCTGTTTGAATGACGGATAGTAGCCACATACAACTTCCGCGTTTTGAAGCGATATCCATAGGTAACTACGAATTGAAGTCTGCTAAGGCGTCTAACCAGGAGCGGCCAGGAGTAAGGGCGAGCTCGCAAGCACGCATGTAGGGTCTGACCTTACGTTTCGCGTGGTTCGAGCCCAGTTGAGTGTTGGAAACTAGCCGAAACTAGCGAGAGCCGATGCCTACGACACCGATAAGCAGTGTAGCCAACGCTTAGTTACTACGTGGACGGCCAAGGTCGAGCACGACCAAACGATAGTCTGCTTCCTCCTGAAGTCAGCAGTTATCATCAAAATTTGACACCAGATTTTTGCTTACTTCCTCCTGTTTATTAAACTGCGGTAATAAATGCACACAGGGAGAATAAGAATAATCCCACTGAGCGAAACACCCTTCATCATTGATGTCAACTATTGGATAATTGTAGCCGCATATGGGACTATGCTATATTACGAAATAAAGCGTCCAGAAAAGAGCGAGGAGCAGGCTTCTGTTGAAAGAAAACGACTTGGCGCTCCATTTGCGAGACCCAAGCGGCCACATGAATGTAAAATTTGGGTGAGATGTTCGCGTATGCAATTCCTGGACTGTGTTGATTCACCAAACACGAGGGGTGGCTCAGGGCCTCTTTGATCGCATTGGTAAGGTCAATAGCTTGGTTTTTAACGGGACACATTACATGGTGGGCAGAATATTGCGCCGGGGGGGGGGCCGCCACAATGCCCCCCCCCCCCCCAGTTGTTCTACTCTAATAAATTTACAGTTGACCGGAAACGTAACGCTCATACATGAACGTTAGACCAATAATTTGAATTAGGATTTTCCCTTTGTAAAGCCAAGCTGTTAGGAAACATTCACCTCATTGTATATATATATATATATATACACGAAGTGCCTGTTTCTGCGATGCGAAACCAGTAGTTTTTAAGCATTCGAAGTCGATGAACGAGCAAAACATAGGAAGTAAAAAAAGCCGTTTCACAACAAGTTCGTCCGAGGAATTGGAATGCTTATATATCCGTATATATATATATATATATATATATATATATATATATATATATATATAATACACGCTGTTTTCTTCGTCGGTACTAGTTGCTCAGCACTTGCCTACGTCAATTTCTCTGCTGCAGTATACACAGTATATATATATATATATATATATATATATATACTGTGTATACTGCAGCAGAGAAATTGACGTAGGCAAGTGCTGAGCAACTAGTACCGACGAAGAAAACAGCGTGTATTTTTTTGTTTGGGTATATTAACGGATATGCTCGCGAGCTTTTTGTGATGCTCCCATTTTTATTCCAAGCGTCAGGTTTTGTACAAGGGGTCCGCTATATCTACATTTTCCTATATAGTGGGCATTTTGTCTGGTCCAAAATTTTATTTCTGTAATTGGCAATGCCCTACGCTTCTTAATAGCCTGGTAGTGGTGTAAGACGGTCACGTTAGTAATGGACGTCCGCTTGGAGAATGGCAGTTGCTCTATTTGGCAGTTATGTTTCGGTGTTCATAGTGAAAGTGGCGGAAACTCATTGCACTTTGTAAATTAGAACGGCTAGTTTTTCATATGCCTGGAAGAAGTTGTGAAGTCCCAGTATCACGTGCCTTAATCATTAGAACATCGTCAATTGCCTGACAATTTTCAAATATTTTAATTTTTCAATGCACGACATTGCAGTAAAAATAAGCCAGAGAAAATCGCTTGTACAGTTCATTTTTCACATTTTCTGAAATTTGGAACATATTTTTGGGGAACGCCATTCAAATGCTTCTACGCTGTTAGCGAATTATATACCTCATTCCTTTCCATGCTGTCATGGTAAAATTCCTCCTTAGACAGATAAACAAGACTTGCTATATTACACGTGTGTTGGGTATCGCCCAGGAAAGATCACTGTCTCACAAAGAGGCAACTCCGCCAACGATGCGAATGCAGTGAATTCGTCACTGCATACCCAAGTACTCTTTCCCTTAAAGGAACAACTTCGAGGCCAGATAAGTTTAAACAGGATTGCGCTTCCGCGTGCCCAGTGGGTGTAAAGGAACATTAGGCATTTTCACTTATTTCGTCGGCTGTACATGCTTCTGCTTTATAATTCTTGACGGGCATTGATATATCACAATTACCACTAATAAGCAGATCGTACATTGGTTTGTCACTAAGCAAATAAGTAGGGGGACATACAATTTACTGAATGAGTGATATCGACGAATAGATTTTTTTCATACATACATAAAAAATCATCTTTACAGGAGCCAGAGGAACCAGCATGCCGATGAACATATGGTTGAGATTGAAAGCAAATAGATGAAAATAAAGTCCCTTACCGCTTCTACACAAGCCATTGCACTCAGATCTTGACTCAAATGGTGCCCATTTTGAGCAGGTAGGCATACACAGACGGCGCCTACTGTCGAAGTAAAATCTTCGAGCTTTGCAGTAGTCGTTTGGCGATCCGGGAAAAAATATGATGCACCTTGAATCTTCACAAAGAGAGAGGGAAAAAGAGACGATGAATATATGCATTCATCGAAACAATAGGCGTATATGTTTTATTTTGTTGGCCTCCTAACACGGGGATGTAAACCAAATCTACATGCACGAGAAAGGTACGAATATCGTCTGTAGATTTCTTACTTCGGCAACATGTTCACACGTTTGGAGAAATATGTATGCAAAGAAAGAAGTGATGTGAAAAGCTTATTTATTTATTCATTTATTTATTTATACAATCATTCATTCATTCTTTCTTTTACTTGTAAAATACATTACTAGGCCCCCACCTGCGGCATTGACTAACGGAGGCATAGTTTGAATATTCAGAAAAATTCTTTTTCCTTCGCTATGGTAGGTAGCAATGAAGTCGAATTAAATTTCTTATTTCCCGTTAATATTGATATTTCTCCTTTTATGCAAGTACACTTGCTGCCAATAAAATTCGAATAATTTGATTCTCAGTAACATAATGTAATCCTTCAATTCTTTTGCTTCACAGACACAGAGAAAGAGAGAAAGAAGAGAGAAAGAAAAGGCAGGGGAGGTTAACCATACTGAGTCCAGTTTGCTACCCTACAGGTGGGAAGGTGAATTCTCTGTATGCTTCTCTGTACAAATATCATACCATGATGAGGGACTGCTGGCATTATCCCGGTTTCGAAGGGCTGAGTCGTTGGTGGCGTCGTTCGCGTAGACGTGCTTGTCGGTGGCAGCACTCTGACTGGCTCTGCAATATTTCGGATGCAGCATTAACGATGCGTGCAGCACAATAAAATGTGATTGCCAATAAACTCGCTATTCGCGATAATGGAGGCAACGTACTCCCATGTAAGTACATTACTTCACTCTGATTAACCTGCGCGCCAGTCATTTTGACTGCTTTACAATGCAAGTCTCTTCTTATATCCTACCGTTTTGTGGTACCCAGGAAACAATTCCGGGTCTCGGAGGTTCGGGCATGGGTGGTATGGTTGGTACAGGTGGGGTACTTGGCACCAGTTCTGTCACGGTTGGCACAGGTGTGGTACTTGGCATCTGCTCCGTCACGGTTGGCAGAGGTGTGGTACTTGGCATCTGCTCCGTCACAGGTTCTTCAGGTTGTTCTAGCGGTGGCTCACTGGTACTGTCTGTGTTCCCGTTGCCATTCTCTTCTTCACTGGGCTCCTCTAAGCCTGTGACTGTATCAAGAATTAATTTTTTTAGTAAATGTTACAGATAATGACTTCCTGAATATGACATTTCGTTTTAGAAATGCGTAACATACATAAACTTAAATAAATGACAAGAGAACATCATAGATATAGCCCGGGGATCTAAGTTGTTTCTTCATGAACTCTAGCTCTGGGTTTTTATAGAGCCAATCAACAAAACGTGCGATTGCCTTCGTACCGTGTTAAGGCAAACAAATTCCGAAAACTAACAAAGCGCTGGTATATATTACGACATTGATCAACACGTGGAATTTATTTTACATCTGCATCTCGTGCGAATGAAATGTACCAGTTCAAATAAAAAACTGGAATTCTGCTCGTTGTATACTTATCATCGCTAATGATGAAAGATCAGTGTAGCTTACCTGATGAAAATTTCTAGTCACTAGAACATTTCTAAGCGCGATTGAGTGGACCCCAATACAAGTCAAAAGAAACGATGCGCCTATTTACTACGATCAATTCACTACTTCGAATTTGCACAGTACTTTATTTGTAGCTCACTTCTATGTAGTCTTGGTTTTGAGCCAAAACTATATAACGAAGAGTGCACTCTATGCCCGCAACGTTAATGAATGGTCACAGGGATAATAATAACAGCATGGTATAAAGAGCCTTCTTTTTAAACACCTAGAAAATCATAGCCTTTCGGAACGATTATTAATATTTCGGACGAGACAACGACATAACAAAATAAGATTTCAAGTGAAAGTGCAATATGTAGCAATTGTATATACTTGTACAAATTATGAAATTATATCCTCTATTTTTGTGTTCATTGTTGGTAGATGCCGCACACTATATAGGGATTCAGCTCACTTCTGGTAAATAATCAAAAATCACATACTGCTGTTAAACAGAGTGTGACTCTTTGTTCGCATTTCGAAGATCTTAAATGACCACGCTGATCGTATAAGTGTGCAGCGTCTTGATATTTGCAATTGTATCCTGAAGACATTGCTGTTTAGGACATTTAGAAGAAATAGAGTCATGCGCAGGCAGTCATTATAAGCATGCTCGTTCACAATAATTCAATGTAAAGATATTGATGTGGCCCACTTTTCAAACATAGGAAAGACTTCGTCAGAATGTTGTTTAGATTGCACAGGCTGAATCCACAAGTTATAACGAAAGGCGGACGTGGAAGCTGTCGTGTTAGGTACTCCTAAGGTAGGAGGTTATGTGAATGCTAACATAAATCAATTGCTGGGTGCCGCCATCAAACACTTCTCACTCCAGGCCGCAAAGCCCATGTTTAGCTTTTTAACATTTTATATTGTACACATACCTTTTTCTTCGCGAGAAACTGCCAAATACAGAACTAAGTGTCGTGAAAGATTATTGCTGGGTACTTTCATAACCGTCTCCTCCCCCCATTAAAAGAAAAGAAACCTAAGAAAACAGATTGCACTGAGACATTCATAAAGGAAGTAAAATAATACTCACATGCACCACACGTTCGTTGGCACTCGCCTAAGGTAGGAAAGTTGTTCCCTTGGTATGTGCAGCCTTTCCCAACAAAGCATCTCCCTTTGCGAGGGTTGTAGTAGTACACCGTGATCTTGCGGTTGCCTCCGCAAATGTTAGGAAGGCGCTTAACGAAGCAGACGAGAACTACATTGCGAGAAAATAAGAAGCTCTCATGAATTAGGATAGTCTAAAGAAGCTCACGTGTTTGTTCTAAGGCTAAAATCGCACGAGCTGTTATGTGTCCCGACGAGAAAGTACCGTTTTCTTGTGAAGTTATTTAGTTTGTATTACACACGGCGGCGCTGTAAATAAGGTATGAGATTGGTAATATAGATAATGAAGAAGTGTTGATCATGTATCATGCTGGGGTTTTCTGTAATGTTACAGGTATTAGTGTTGTATATTACTTAGACCAGTAACTAATTCTACCAAAAACCTAGGAAACGTTAACGGAGTGCACCTTTGATTTAGACCTGGAGAACGCGCATAAAATTAGTAAGATTTGCTTAATATTTATTAACTCATCATACACATTCGCTATATTAGACGACATGTTCAGTTGAAAATTGGGAATAAACTGGGAGGACATGCGTTGTTTACGTAAACCGGTAGTGGCTGGTTGTTACGACGATACAAATGCCTCTACATAAGATGCATTGCTAGCTACGTCAGACAACATGACACATGTTCTTATGCAATTCGCACCTACATCTTGCATATAGCATATCACATGTAGGTTCCTTTGTTCCAGTTTATTCGCCCAAAGTTTCAGTAATGTTTCAATAGACACGTTTTCTCATTTTCATGAACACACTATTGTTGCACCTTACTGGAATATGTTAGAAAAGCTACTATAGTAAATAAAATATATAATCCTCTATGTTTGTTTAGACACGCAGTGCCTTTCCGGCACTGAGCACCCTGTTTACTTCAAGTAATCAAAGCTTCCCGCTTACATAAAATCAGCCATTACCCGTAGAAGCCTCCCTCAATTTGTGTTTACCAATTAATGTAGTGTTCACTATGAGAATATTTAAATAAATATTGTGCAACCAATATTTATTTGTGACGAGTTTAGGCGATATGAATGCTGCGTGTTTTAGTAACATGGCATGAGGGCAATTATAGCACTTCAGGACGCTTGGCTTTCATTAGGTGGAGAAAGAAATACGCTGAAACTGGTTTCAAGCCAGGAATGCACTCTTGATTCTTTAGCGATTGCAGCAGCTGAGAAATTTGGGAGTGATTGATGATAACTCTCGGTAATCATCTGAAACTTGATTCCTCTTTTTTCGCACTCTCATATTTAACAAAGTGTGATTAGCAATTAAGATGCTGAGATATTGTAATACATCTGGCGGCATAAACCCGGTAGCGTGTTTATGATACTATACGCTGCGAGTCAACAAGCATTTCACCGGTAAAATTATGCAAGAGTAACTGAGCACACCTGACAACAAGAAGAAGTTGAGCAATTTGTTACGATTATATTGTGCGGAAAGCCTGACGTGCTAAGAAAGACACAAATAGCGTGAAAAGAACGATACTAACTTCGCTTTTGCGTTCTTGCGTCCGCGTTCACAGGCGTGCCCTGCACTAATAGACGTAAATATACTAAATAAAGTAAATAATGGAGTGTTGCTTGCCAGAACCACCATTTCATTATGAGGCACGCCATAGTGCATTTAAATGTAAACATACGGGTGTTCTTGCATACCGCTCCTATTGAAATGCTGCCGCCGTAGCCAGGATTTGATCCCGCGACCTCATACTAAGTAGCGCAACACCATAGCCGCTGAAGAACTACGGCGGGTCGTAAGTGTACATTAATATGCAATGCCTGTGACATGAAACATCAAAAATAACTTCGGTATAATTTGAACATACTTATAAGCACAGGTAAAGGCGGGGAGGTTCTACTAACTTTATATTGCAGCGTTGGCTTGAGGAAGCAAAATGGCTTCTTTGTACCGAAATCAGCCATTTATAAGTAGTCTGCAGAAACACTTTCTTTCTTATCAGCTGTGTTTGGCGCATTATAGCCTGCACAGCTGCTGCGCCATAAATATCGCAGATCATCATCATCTCTTATCAGTCACCCCTTTCCTACACTTGTGAACAGCCTAACCTGTCTGGACCGAAGCCTTAATCTCATTCAACTCTGCCTACCGTTCCATTTCGCCTATATTGCTGTTGTAGACTCTATCCGTTTATTCTGTAGATTCAATCCTGTCGTCATATTCAGTTCAACACACCTGCTGATTCCAGTCATGTGCTGCGGTCCTGAAATGAGAGTAGCAAATTATAATTGATGGTATTATCCTTACCACTTCGACAGTTCCTAATGCATCCCGTTCTTGATACAAATGGAGCCATTTCTGAACATGTAGGGTTGCAAAGGCGGGTCCTCGAATCGAAATAATACATTTGTGCCTTGCAAGACATGTCTGTTTCTTTGGGTACAGCAACAGAGCACCTGTGATCTTCCGCAGAAATAAACAAAAAATGTCGAGAATAGTTTATCAAAATTTAAAAACAGACATTACGAAATATTTTTGATGAGCACAGAAACCACTATTATTTACAACCGTGTTTATATTTATGGCATCCGACTGTAATACTAAATCCCACAATATATTCATTCGGCATAATTTTCGATAAATGCTATTTCTTTTTGAAATGAAATTATATTGAACTTCTCTAGGCAATCTTTTCTGCTGCAATTGAGGCGTATGTTATGTTCATCATATTCATCATCATATCGCATTCAGACATTCTGGCTTCATTGTGACAGACGCTTTATATTTATGGGAGCAATCGTAGACTTTGTTAGCACTTTTTTCTGCTGGCCGATACTTTATGATATATACACCGTGGATAGCATGGCACGGTTAGCATACCATAATAAGCATACCATACCAAATTATGCTAACCACAGATATATATATGTATATATATGCAGAAGGTTGCTTGAAGGTACCTGCGAATCGCCTTATATAAACGTCGTATGCTAACCACGGATGTACAGTTCTCCATTGCGTTTCCAAAAATAACTTGTTACCTAAAACCTGAACATGTATTGTCGGCTCACAGGCATCTGTAAAGCACACGAACCTGTTAACGCAACGGATAATTATATTTACCGCATTCCTTGATTTACTTTATTTTCTTTCATTTACCCACTCAGTCTGTCCAAGATCTTGGCCAATCATCAAGGCAATGTATATTCGAACACGTATGAGTGCTGCATAAAATACGAAGACATGATGTTGACTCACCCATATATCTTAAGCACAAAGATCTGTTCGCATAATAACTATTTATATAGTACGAATTCTTTTTATTACTCACTACATTGATATTATCATCCAGTGGGTACCACTGTGGTACAAGACGTACAATGACCCTACGAGACAAGAGGTAAAAAATTACAAAATTTTGTTTTAAACATGTCCTACTATTTTCTGCATACACCTGTCATCGCCAAAGTCAACGCTTTGCCGTTAACTACAACGTATTTATAAAATTGCTTATCATAGGCTCCGCTTCGTATTTATTCTTGCATGTGTGGTGGATCTTCATAAGTGTTTTACCTACAAGATTGCGCATTACATGGCACAGCATTTCATTGAAACATTCGGACAGCTGAGTTGCCCATCCAGTGTTGCTTTCTTTAGCATTCCTAGTTGCTTAGGCTCCACTCTTCCCTTGTTTCCAGTCAACTACCTAATAAAAATTCCTTAGTTCATTGTGACTAAGTTCTTGGCTTGCTAGAGTACACACTTTTTCTAATTAATTTGAAAACGTCCCATACACAGACGAGTGAAAATTATCCGAAGAAAATATCTAGGGTGTTTTTCCTGGCATTATAACACATAAACTGCCACTTTGTCACTAAATGCTCAAACAGCACACACAGGCGGTTCGATTTTCCCGATTTTCAGACCTGTTTTCTCCGAACCCATCACGCTTCTATGGAAGAAAACGCTTGAAAATAAAAGTTTCATATTACAACACCTATGTAAAGATCAATGAAGGACACTGCAAAACATGCCCTTGTATTAAGATCTGCTTGCACCTCTTTGAGTGCTGTATAGTGCTCCAGAAAGTAATGAATTTTCAACATGTATGCGAAAAGATTAGAACATTACATGAAATTCTTAGAGGAACTGCGATACGACCAACTAAATAAAGCTGGTTTTCATTTCTTTGATGATTTATTAGTTGGCTTCGAGCTGCGCGCTATGTTAGGAAATTATTTACCAGCTTTTAGTAACAATAAAGCACTGAAATCTACGCAAGGAATAAAAGAGAGTAGAGCCAGATTACCTGTTAAATGTTCTCATTATTTACACTGGCTTAAAACAACGTGGATTTGAGCAAGGACATTGGCTATCCCGGCAATCTAGGCATTACCCCAAAATCTTTAGCCTTGTGCTTACTCAGTCGATGATACTGACCTCAACCGCGTTTTACTCGTAAATTGAAATTGGGCAAATTTTGCGAAGGCTATTTATTCTGTATTCTTTTGCGGAATTTAGAACAACCGAGAAATTGCGCTCGCGAACGATATTTGAAAAGTTGTCAAATGTGTGGTATGGATGACATATGCGATCTCACCAAGCAGTAAAAATAAAATTAATTCATCATCCCATACTTTCGAGCCAGAGGTGCACTTTGTACATCTTTTCACTTTGAAAGCTGGTTTATTCATTGGACAATTCTTTGGCCTGCTCTTATCGTAATGGTACTTCACCTATCAAAGAGCTACAGAATTCATAAAATCAAACTAAGACGCCTGTGCAGACGGAAGAAAAAATAGCTGCATGTATTTGTGCGACTCTAGCTTTAATTGAAATGGTATTCTTGAATATGCCGTGTGTCCGTCAGACTGCTTTCTAAAATTCATTTGCACAATTTGGAAACTGGACTGCATACTTCATATTGCTGAAAATTAGCCCGAACCTTGCAAGAATATTTTGAAACGCACGTCGCACAGGCCCAATTTATTCTTTTATTAATCCAGCTGTCTCACAATTTCGTGTAAATTCCACCAGTCAGAACAGCTGTATCAGCATAATGCTTCAATGGTTTCTACAAAAAGTACTTCGTCCTTAGCTAAGACACCATTCTAAGGCTTCGAAGTGTTGGCACTAGCGTTGTACATAAACGCCGCTTTCGTGTTTGGTGAGCCATATATTGCAAAGTTGTTTGTGTGACCGACCTCGTGTCTTCACAACATTGTCTCTTGTTACACCTGGCAAGCATGTTTTTTTTTTTTTTAAAGCAGGGATTCAATGCAGTAAACGGTCAGCATTCTCACGACGAAGATGACGTCACACCACACGCGAGAACTGCTGAGATATGCCGTATTTCATAGTTCTGTTCTTCTAGGCCGCTGGTTAGGTTTTCGCTACGGCAGCGACAATCTGATAGAGGTTGAATGCGGAAACGCCCATCGGCCGTGAATTATGGCTACGTCATAGAGCTGCAGGTTCTTAAAATGAATCACGAGTCGACCACAAAGGTGAGTCTCGTATTCCGATAGACGATGGAACGCAGACCTGCTGCTTCATAAGACAGACATGCTGCCCATCTCCGCATACGGGGAGTGTATGTTTCTGCCTGACTTATCTGGAACAGAAAATCCATCTCCTGGCGTCACGCCTGTAGTAGATAGTTTGCGGTTCGGCCACAACCGGCCAAGAATTACGGTCTGCACGAAGTGCGGGTACAAAAATAAACAAATGCGGGGATGGCGCGATGCACCATCAATCATGTAATAATCTACGGGTATTTTATTCACTAATCAAACAGTGGAAAGCTTAGAATAACAAAGCTTTTGTAGTAAATTGATCATATCCCACCTTATTAGCTAAAAATGGATGCATGTTGGTATGTCAACTGCAGACCTGAAAAATTGAACGAACTAGGTGTACTGCTAGAGTTTCTTTTCTGGACATGTCACAGTTTTTCACACGAGTGAGCAAGACTCCTTACGCACATCTGTGCGAAAAAATTAGGTATTACAAATGACAAATTGCCGTTCGACCTCGTCTAGTGTTCGCGAAACGCGAGCACACCTGGATAGTTGGCTCCTTGGTGGCAGTGCGCTGGGGGATATTTAGCAAAGGTAAGAATTCGGTTCCTATTTTATATAGTATCTATCAAGAGTGGGCGAAACTGTAGCTGTTCATTCGTTCGCTAAGAACATATCACATGACGAAGTGGACGCCTTATCAGCAGTAGGAAGAGTTACTAGAAATGAATTTTTAGGCATGGCATCAAATCACCTGATGGCCACGAAGCTCGGCAGTTAATGTACTACTTAAGCTACTCTGGAATTGACATGACTAGCTTTTCAGGATTTGTTCTCATCGTGGTATCTACTGTCTTGAAAACTCGACCTCTTAATGGCGCCTCCCAGGCGACATCGCTTATTTCTCTTTGCCTTACAAGGCAATCGTCCACAAACTCTTGCTTAGTGACGCAGCCCAACCGGCCGTGGTTTGTTTATAAGTCTAATAAGACTGCTTACGGTTTCATGTACGTTGTCAGAAGGCAACCTGACGACGTGAAATCAACGTGCTAGCAGGGTGACACACGAGTTGGTGAAGACGAATTTAGGCGACTAGGTAAATAGAATGAGAATTTTAATGCCTATGGCGATTAGAAACCGCCTTATCAAGTACCTCGTGCACCGTTTACATGATACGGGGACACTAATTTTCATGTCTTACCTTGCTGTGGAATAGCCGATGCTATTGCCGCATCTGATGTGTCAGGTTTACTTCCTCCCGGACGTGTCGCTGGGCCGATAATCGCCGGCATATCGAAGCCCAGCGCTGGAGATGCAGGCGCTCCTCCATGTGGCGTATTTGGTGGCAAAGCTGTGCCATCCTCTGGAATTGCGGAGCCTGGTCTGTTATTCGGCGGCGCGAAGTAGCCTTGCGAGTGAGTTGTTTCTTCATGTGTAATATGGGGTGGTGTCTCGTGGCTTGGCACACCTTGATTCAGCGGCTGGAATGGCCTCCCGTTGTTTGGAAAGAGTGCAATATCTTTGTTGACTTCAGTCTGCCCTTTGAACCCTGCGTCTGGTGTTTTTGAAAGTTGGAACGAAAATTGCCGCATATGTATTTTCTGCATATTTACATTTAGAACCGCATTACCGAGCGAAATTTTCTCCAACTTATTGTATTTTTCTAGTGTCTCATTCATGTTATCATCAAGTTAGTGAAGTAACACTCCTAATATGCACCCTAGAAACACTATATACGGAACTATTCTTTGAAAACTCCCGTTATAATTTTCTTTAAACAGCTAAAGGCAACCCAAGCTATTTTATTGGCGTGATTGAATTATAACTGAGCCCATCTATGTTATTCTCCAGTTCTTTAAAAAGGTATTTATATTTTCTAAGAAATGCACCCTCAGACATATTCCTCAATGAATTCGATCTATGCCTGTGTTCTTCTGTTCTGTAATTGTTGTAAAGACAAAATTTCATTGCGATTTTAGCAAGTCGATGTAGCCCTCAAAACAAAGATAAAGACAGTCCTGAATTAAAAGATCGTCATAGTGATATCTTCATTTTATAAATCTCCAACAATGTGATACTCATCAACGGAAGAAAAACGAACGTGGCCACAAAGCCTTTCAAAATAACAGAATTTGGGTGTGAAAGTGTTAAAATTTTTCTTGGAGAAAAGCTAGCGAACGCTTAAAAGGGATAAACACGTTATAAATTTCGCTCCTTATAGAACAACGCTTCAAGTGAAAGGAATACAAAAATTTCTCATTATGAAAATCATAAACTTGCCAAATTATGTGCCCCTCCGATATTGAAAGTCCATCAAGGTATTGCTGTTTGAAAGTCAAGATTTGGCCATCCCTCATGGAAGAAGGTACTGAAACTTTGTGAATTCAAATTTGACCAGATAGAGTAATTTAAAATGTACGTAGAAACAACTTCTTTTTTCGTTCACATTTTCGTAGAGACGAATGGTGTTGTTTAATGTTTATGCAGGAAAGTCTATTTTCAAATTTGCATTTGTGCTGTCTCAACAAAAAACCACGATTTCCCAGACTATCTTGTACGTCAGCAGTCCAAATATTTTCTGTGTACTTACATGCACCGCATGTGCGCTTGCACTCTTGTATAGTCGGAAAGTTGTTCCCTGTGTAAGTACAGCCTGTTCTAGCAAAGCACTTTCCTTTTTGAACATCGAAGTAATATACAACGTTGTTGCTATGGGTCTTGCAGGGATGAGGTCGCTGTTTATCAAAACACACAAGAACTGGAATTTAAACCGATAAAAATCATTTGTTAATGCGAAAACAAAAATAATAAAGTACTGGAAATCACACAATGTGAGTTCATAACAAAAAATCATGATCATCAAATTTCGCCCTAAACAAACGTGCCAATTTCACAAGCGGGCAATACATGCTCACACGTAATATGCAAAATCGGTTGTCATTTACGGTATCTTTACAGTCCCAGCTAAATTTCGGGCTGTTGAGATTGCCCTATAAATGTGAGTCTGAGAGGAGCAGCAGAGCGTAGTCACCAGCCACAATGTGGGCAGTTTGAAGGGGATCAGCTTTGTTAACTTATACTTCCATTGAGAAACGATATATAAATAAAATAAAAAGAAGTACCTCTCATTGAATGGTGAGCAGAGAAAAATGTTGAGTTTTAGTTGACCCAATTCGTACCGTTGTAGGGAACTGTTACAGGTTATTTGCCGCTTGTCAGATTGCTCGAAAGTCTGAACCGTATTAGTTTTGTCTCATACCTAAGTAGCCCTTGAGTTGTAACGGCTCTGACATCCTTAATTAAGAAAAAAGAAAGTCCACAGGGAAACTGAGCTTCATCTACATGCCTACTGCTTTTGTTTGCGAAACTTGCATCGTATTTAATGTTGAAGAGTAAATATTATAACAATTGTTGTGGAGGGCCTGAGGTTTAAAACAAGAACTATAGTTTAAACATTGTATAATGATGAACATGTAAATACCGGTCAGAAAAACGTACTGCTCATTTTTTATTCACAAGCGGAGGACAATACTATTGCATCTATGCATTTAAATTTACACTGATGACACAATATTTCTTGTCCTTCGTAAAACCATAAATAAAGCATGCAAGAATGATGAGAGCTCGAATAGTTTGTGTGAAAGAAATACACATTCTTTACATAAGCCATTAAATTGAGGTCCGGTATGAGTACGAAGTTAGCGCAATTAGTGATATTGCTGTTTAGCGTTGGGTATGCCACTGTTATGTAGCAGTAATGCGACACTTGGATAAAATTTGTAAATCCGAACGCCCGCTCCCATCGGCGCTCTATTTGGCTTTAGTTTCATTTGGAATGTAAATTTTTCTTGTGTTTCACTGCAAATCGTGGAAGATGATACGCCCAAACATAAATGTTCTTCACTTTCAATGCAATGATCGGCACATTAACAATGTTGCAAAACGTGACTTGATTTGAGGTAATTATTTTTTGCCCTAATATACACTGGGGAAACTATTTGGCGCAAGCTTACCTTCCGTGTATGGATAATTTAATGGCGCGATGCAACTGTAATATTTTTGTCTATGAATAACGATAAATATTATGTGTAGTTACACCCTTTGCATAGAGTAGGCAAATACTATCGGTAGAAATGTACAGCTCTTTTTAAAGTGCACCCGCGGTGTTAACTACTTGTGTGTGTGTGTGTGCGCGCGTGCGCGTGCGTGCGTGCGTGCGTGCGCGTGCGTGTGCGTGCGTGTGCGTGCGTATGCGTGCATGTGTGTGTGTCAAAGTCTCCTTACCGCTTCGGCATATGCCGTCGCATTCCGATTTAGATTGAAACGGTGCCTGTTCAGAGCAGGTGCGTCTGCAGAGCCGCGTATTCTGATCGAAGTAGTACATAGGCGAGTTGCAGGAAGGCGTGGCCTTCGAGACATTGGCAGTGCACCGTCCATCTTTAGCAAACAGAAACAAACAAAGATCATCACATCAACAGCTCCTAATACGATGCGAATGGACCGTTAGATATCATGCAAATAGCTTAATGCATCCTGGATTCATACGAGAATCATCGGCAAACAATCAATCAATCGATCAACCGACATTTAAAGTATGTACCACCTTTCATGTTCGTGGCGTTCTTCTGCAATAAATACCTACGTACTTTTTTGTGGTTACATTTGCAACCAACCTGCCGTTGCATATACGTATCTCTCCCTAGTGCAATCGGTGCTGGTCTATTCTTTTCTTCTCAAGCAAGATCACTGTATGCCACACAGTATATAACATTGCATCAAACTGCGCACTTACACATTCGTGATACATTTTAATGCTCAACGTTTTTGTTGTCATAATTCGCAGAGGTACAAAATATTTCTATGTACCTCTAGTAATTTCTCAGCAATAGTTATGCTCGACTGCAGTCAAAAAGGCTGACATAAAGTACAAAATGCTATTTCGTCCCACTGTGGTATCTGTTTCAGATCTGACAACACGGTAGTGCCACATTGGCTATCCTGGAATTCCCAATGCGGTATCTCGACCACAACTGAGTTCGAACTTTCTACAACATCAGTTTATATTATGCTAAAAATGAAGCGAGTACCGACGGAGAAACGCTAAAACTTCGTGGTCCTTTTAAGTTCAATAATTCAAACTGTTTGATTACAGCGCCAATGGAAGTAGGTCGTCCTTCATAATTCGCTATTTCCTCTCGGTACATAGACCCCATGAAGAAAAATGATTACCACGTTGGGCAATTCCTGATTCGAGTGCAGTATCTGAGTGCAGTGGTGGACTCTCCGATGGACTCGTGGCAGTTGCTCCGGTCATTTGTTGTTGGCCTGTAAGACGTTGGGGAATGCTTGGTGCTCCTCCAGTATTCGCTAACTCCGGCGCGACAGGCTGTGTACCGTTCCGCTGTATTCGGACCACCAACTTATAAAGCGGCAAGTGCACATGCCTCTGCTGCTGCAAATGGGTACTGCCACCTTCATCATCATCACTTTCGTCGGTGGATCCTGCGCCTAATGGTCATTTTCGAAATGAAAACAAAAATGCCAATAGCTTCTTTTTGTTTACACCGAACTCTAGAGATATATTCCCAAAGTGAGGGAAGTGGAGCAGGAAATGAAAGGGGAAAGAGAATAGCCAGAAAAAATGAAATCCGGTTTGATACCTTACACCGGGGAATGGTGGATAGGGAAGTAGTAGGGTCAGAAAGTACAGAGTGACGGGGGGTTCAGACACGCACGCACAGGCCGTCATTATCAGGGCAAAAGATCACAACACAATATCACGCGAAGCAAAAGGAACACCAATAACACTTCACAATAACAATTCAGAATAGAGCCGTTTTCCAATGTCTGTATTCTTTAAAGAAAGTAGCAGTGCCCTCGTCAACCTCAGAGGCGTATGCTTACTAGGTGAGCAGAAGAAGATGATTTAGTTTTTTAGAGGTCTTGATCAATGCGAGATAGTACATTGCGAACGTTGGTCTACGCACACGGTAGCAATGACGGTGCACAAAAATTGTGCGAGAGTAGCCTGGTGGCTATATGCGTGGCATGAGTCGCTCGCGATCATTTCAATGCTTAAACTAGAGTACCAACCCTGATACATCACATACAAACATAAACATAACAGTATTCATGATTTCTGAATTTTAGTTAAGCAAAACGACCGAATTTACGAATTCAAGAACCGGGTGGTCCAACTGAAACGGTCAAGTATTGTAAAACTTGCCTTCACATTTGAAGCAAAGCATTGTAAGGCAATGTTTAGGCTTCTGATTTCTCATAACTTAACTCAACTGAAAGGATATTTAGAAGATATGAAGTAGATGAAACAGACCGGTATGTTTTAAATTTACCTCACGTGAAAAAAAGATCATTGGGTTTTACGTGCCAAAATCACTTTCT
This sequence comes from Dermacentor andersoni, assembly GCF_023375885.2. Classification (NCBI taxonomy): domain Eukaryota; kingdom Metazoa; phylum Arthropoda; class Arachnida; order Ixodida; family Ixodidae; genus Dermacentor; species Dermacentor andersoni. The sequence goes on along the minus strand of NC_092823.1, from coordinate 46,852,734 downwards.
GATTATGAGACATGCCGTAGTGGAGGACTACGGAAATTTCTACCACCTGGGGTTCTTTAACGCGCACATAAATATAAGTACATGGGTGTTTTCGCATTTCGCCCCCATCGGAATGCGGCCGCCGTGGCCGGGATTCGATCCCGCGACCTCGTGCCCAGCAGCCCAACACCATAGCCACTGAGCAACCCTGGCGGGTACCTCACGAGAAGGAGGTATTCTATTTCAATTCCATTCTGAAAAGTTTTGTTGGTTCCAGGTTTTACTTCTAAAAAAAAACATTTCTGACATATTTTCACTATCCTGTTTTATTTGGACAGATATTTCTCATATATATATATATATACATATATATATAAATATATATATATATATATGTATATATATATATATATATATATATATATATATATATATATATATATATATATATATATATATATATATATATATATATATATAAAGATCTTCTTAACCTTGGAACAGTACAACAGTAATATGGTCATCGCACTAAGAGTGCAATTCAGCTCCGCATGTTTTTTTACAGGAGTATTGTAACCACCTACTGAACTTACAATTTCGAACTGTCAACCGTGAAAAGTCTGCGATTCCTTTTGGGGCCCATAGAAATCTCTACTCGGAACCCACCTATGTTCTTGCGTTTGGCTCTCCCTTTCAATAGGTACCATTGTGAAAATGTAAGTATCCTTCAAATACATCACAGGTCAATATTAGAATGGCTTTCTGCAATTTTTTCAAAGTCTTTAAGTTATCTATTTCCCGAGACCCGTATTGCCGTAGAGAGTAACAAAGTTTTGTTTTAGTCCGTTCTGATATTTCTGAGTGGTCATATAGCATTCGCTGCAAAACGTACTATTAATGACGGAAACCGATGTGATCCTAAGATGCGAATGGCTACTACATTTCCTCAGAAATCTAGTAGCCACTGGCGATAGAAAGCTTTACGCCATATCTCTAGCCAATGCACACTGTCCTTATAGCTGTGTAAGTTGTTACACCACATTTATTAGGGAAATATATCTATGCTGTTTTAAAAAGCGATATTTCATCAGAAGAATGAAATGTATCATTATCTTCAAGACAGCGATACACGTAGGTATATATTGGCAGATCCCCGTTACTTATATAGGGTTTACGCTGGGGAATTGTGTTGTAAACATAAAGAAATCTTAGCTAATTTCTAATTAGCTAAGTTAAGCTAAGCTAGAATTAGCTAATTTCAAGTTACAGAGCCTATTGTCAAAGGAAGCACGTGATTTGCCATCCCGGCCCTGTGAAAGTAGATGTCTCAGCGATGCTGTTGTAAAACCATCACTAGAACTTCTGAGGGAGGTAGGCCATGGGTTTTTGATGGTTCGGATGCTTGTTTTGAGCTTGTTTTTAATTGAAACGTGTGCCGTTGTGTCCGTTCTATCGGGGATTTCAATATGCACTGTTCGCTTCACTTTGCTGGGCGCTTGTATTCTCTGCCCTGGGGCAGGGGGGGAGCGAGCCTCTGTATTTTTTGCTTGTTTACGCGGGTACGAGCAGTTGCATATTTGCTTGCTCACGGCGGTACGAGCTATTGCTGAAGATGACAGATGCTTGATTTTAGCTTGTCCTTTTTTGACACGTATGCTGTTGTGTGCTTTGTCTGATTCCAATGAATGCATGCGCTGTTTGTTTCCATTTGCGGATGTCTTGTAGCCTCTGCATTGCGAGGGAGATAAGCCATTGCGTTTTCGCTTTCTTAAGGCAGAGGTCGCATTCCGGTGGTACGCGCACCGCATTTTATTCAATGTTTGCGGACGCAATGTGCATTCGGCGCTCATTGGACGGCTTACTTTCTTTGCTTTACAATGAAGCCTACTATATTCGCCTTCACTGAAGCGTTACCTTATGCTAATCAAAAGAGTGTGAGGAAAAAACGGCGTTCTTGCTGTACTAGCCTCCGTTGTACTGCGTTTCCGCCAAAACTATTCAACATAACAAAATTAAGTTTGCTATGCCTTTAAATGAAATATTAAACAAGGTTTGTATGAAGATGTTATGCGTGTAAGACAATTAGAAATTGGCATAGGCCCTAATAAATTTGGAGAAAACAATAAAAGTTTATGAATTAAAATTAATTTTATTTTTCTTTTCAGTGCGAAACAACAATATTTTGTAGTTTTATAGGCTACAATGCATGCGCTCATCAGTCATGCGAAGATCTTTTGTGTTCTGATTAACACTTCATGAGTTATTATTAGTGCAGATTGACAATTTATGCCTATACTTGGTCGCCCATTACCGAAGAGGCAAAACTATTAAAGCTGCAGCTATTCAATTTTCAATAATCAAGCAGCAAGCCCTTCTTTGAAAGTCTTTCAAGAGAAAATTTTCTTATGTTGATTAAGGAATGTACATGGGGCAAATGAATTTAGCTAAATTTTCTGCTGGCCCGGTCCATGCAAATTGACTTTTTTGTCATTTACACGCTTTTTCACAACGACAGTTGCGCAGTAGTAGAGCCATGCGATGTTTTGTGATTACTAGTACTTATTTAACGATGAAAAATACGGAGTTTTACGTGCCTAAACAACTTTCTCTTTATGAAGAATGCCGTAGTGGAGGACTCTTGAAATTTTGACTACCTGGGGTTCTTTACCGCGCACCTAAATCTATGTGTAGGGGTGTTTTCACATATATACTAGCACTCACGAGTCTACCAAGCAGTGCTTGAAACAAAAGATTTCAAATCAATAATAAATCAGGCGTTTTTTTACTGGTGGGATGATCTGTGCAAAAAAATATCAAACTGTTTCACGTCAGTTCTAACATCTATTAAATGTGGCGCCACTAAACATTACCAAGCGGGCAAAACGCGGATGGATTCTTTCTCCAGGTTTGAGTGTTATAAACGATATAAATAGTATCCTTCTCAAGTTTCTCTCAAAAACCATCCCACACCAATAGTGAGCTAAAAGCTCACACGCGCATGAACGAAGGGATGGGAAATAATTCCACAACATTGCTTCATGAGGTAAAGAGGCATGAGGTAATCGCTGTCTTATCACATGACTTTATGCCCGGAAGTGCTGCCGTCTGCGGTTCGTCAGTGGGCCGTACAGACAAACTATCGGCTATTTGGGACATCTGTAATCTAGATCCCGATCATTGCAAATACCGATGACAAGCATTGCAAGAGATTTGTCCGCATGCTTCGACGTGGCGACGAGTGCAAAAAAACTATTGGACCGTCTCGTGGGACATTAGGAAGCGCGACGTCATTCGAAAGGGGTAGAAGGTAACGTCCCGCTCAAACGAGAACTAGACCATCGACAGAGTAGGGGCGCTTTCCAGCTGCGTCAGCTTACCTCGACATATGTGTGGGTGCCATCTGCTCACCTTCCTTCAACTTTCTTATACATTTTTATTGAAGAGCAATTGTTGTTAATGGGGGGCAAGGAGCCCTCCTCGCCGCCGCTACCGTAACTGTGTAGCACAAGGTGAACGTTTAAACTATTGCGCGGCAGGCAGAGCTATGATCAGTCGGCGTTCCTGGATGTGGTCACCCTCTCATGTACTAGCTCATGTCAACGCTGCTTAGCTTCGGTGATTGCAGGATCAGGTACTCTTGTACCAAAACATGTCCAATGCCCAAATCACCATTCATGTTAACGCAGTTTGCAAACCGCACTGAAGAAAAAAGTGGTGCCTCTCGCACAAACGACCGCTGTCTTGGGATGCGTGAGAAAAATCCCTTAGTTTGCCAGACCCAAAGCTTTTTCATCGCGCATGTTTATAAAGACCACCCTTTTTTGCGCACTTCAAGGCGCACAAAAGGGGCGCAGCCTATTGTTAGGACCCAGGTATTCGAGCGGAGCTTGCTGGGAGGCTTCTGGACTCAGCGAAATCGGCATAAGGTCACGCGGCACATGCGGTCGAAACAAAACTGGTTTCAGCTGTGCGTACAACTCTAATTTGTATGCACATGCACGTGGCAGCTTACAAAGCACTGCGACTTCTTGAAGCAATCGCGCCTCGCCGCACAGCTACATGTAGGCACAAAACTACATTTACAATTTCAAGCCTAGAACCTTCCTTTAGCTTGCCCGTACTTTATAGAATGCCAAAAAAGTAGAGACTAGCAAGGGAAAAAAATAAAACTAGTTGACTGTCAACGTCACTCAAGGTTCCCTCCGTTTCATTCTCAGTATGTCATCATTATTGCAAGTGTTGCGTTCCACCGAGGTGGTGAGCCCTGCAGTCTGCAGGCCATTTACCAAGGTGGTTCTGGAATCAACGGCCCGCACTTGCATGGCAGCCACGTCAAAAGCGGCAGTTACGAACCATTTACCACGCGTATAGCAACTATCATAAGCATTAGGCATTTTATATAGAGAAAGGTCCGACCAAGCCATTTTTGAAAGTATCAGCGGGGAGAAGGCCGCCACGCGCAGCAACAACAAAAAAAGAACAATGGTGCCAGGGGCAACTCGTCCTGAAGGGGGCGGAGGGGGTGTTTTCCTCAAATACAGCCAATCACCTGTCGCCGCGTCGCAAGAGGGAGAGACCGGAGAATGCTACAGCGGCGAAGAGCCCATTTTTTCCCTGTTTCAAAACATGACTCAGTGGCTTCACCTCGTGGGAGAATCTGAACTAAACGCAATATGGCGGCTGTGATACCTTCACCTTAAGGGGGTGTGAGCTATTGCTGATGGCGATAATTTAGGTCCGCAAACGGACACGAAAAATGGTGACCACCGAGAGGTTAGCAGCTTCGCTGTAAAAAAAATTACAAGTAAAAAGTAATAAAACAAAAAAACCCGGAAAACATTTTAGCATATTATCGGACGCATTAGGCCAACATTCAAATATGGCATGCAAATGTTTTGGAAATAATTAGTGTACACCACATGTTAAACATACTTTGTTACGAAACTTGTTCCAAACCATTAACGAAATTGTCCATATAACTACTGATCTTAGGATTCAGGATAGTCGGAGATTCCAGCCATACACTTACCTGCGCTACAAGTGCTCATGCACTCTTTCAAAGTTGGAAAGTTGTTTCCTCTGTATGTGCAACCCTTCCTTGCATAGCACTTTCCTGTGTGTGCGTTGAAACGGAACACCTTTACGCTAAAGCTTCCGTCACAGGGCTGAGGCCGCATTCGGATGAAGCAGACGACCACTATAATTTGAGTAAAAACAAAAACTTGTAAAGAATAATATAACAGATGTAACCTATTACAGCGAATCGGTCACCATGTGTGTTACTACATAGGGCATTACCATCCGGGAAAACACCTAATTGCGTGTGTTATCCAAACATGTTAGATAACGTTATTGAAGATGTTCTCTACCATTGTGTAAAATGCAAGAAGTAAATACAGCGCTGATGGATTATGGTGTATGTATCATGCCGCGTTGCCGATGGAATAAAGATTGCCGCGCTTGGGGAGCTGACCAGGCGGTTAGTTGCTATGAAATAGAATCGAGATTTTAATATAGCCGTTTTGTATTGATGCGGACGCATATATGGCTCATGAAGTGGAAAATACAGCGACGTGACCGAAGGCGGCACTAAAAGTCACGTGGTCACAGAGACGCGTGCGTGCCCCTGCTCGCGCACTCATTGTCGTTTTCTTCCCCAGCTGGCTCTGATGCCACTCATCATGCCTGCGTTCCCACACTTCCCCGTCATCTACCAAGGCGCTGACGCCACTCACCCGCAGCCAGCGGTGCAGGGATTTCGGCGAGTTCTGTCATGCGCTCAGATTAGCGAACCTTCGATTGAGATGGGATAAAAGGTCATGTGGTCAAAGAAACAGACCGCACCGGTATGCGCGGTCTCTGCGGGCGCCTTTTCCAACCATAGACAGCGTTGTTGAAGCGCATCCGCTGCAGTGGTGGAGCACAAACTAGTGCTGCCACTGCGTAACCAGTGTTAAATTAGGCGAAAGCGAATTCCTAGCTATGTACTCTGATAGTGTCTAGGCAACAACAATTAATGTGTACTGTCATATGCTCATATTTTTCGGCCTAAAGCTCAAGGCGTGGGGCGAAAACGCGCTCGCAGCGAAAACGAAGTGCTGTGCCCGGATATGCATGCATACGGGCAGTTGGTCACCGCGAACCCGTGCAATCGCTGCATTGAGGCTTCATTCTGTTATGCTCCATTTTGTCATACAGACCGCCCACTATAAGAAAATATTTCACTTAGTTTGCTCTCAGCGAGTGCCGACCTTTCACGCAAGAAGCCGGTTCAGAGGGATTCGGTCGCCGCGACTGCGCGCAGCGGTCGTTCGCTCTACGTATTGGGTAAACATAATATCATCTGTGAACTATTCTGTGCTTTCTCTTTGCCCATGATTACTATTTTGGTAGTAAAAAAAATTCGTTGTTCCGCCCAAAAGGCGCAGCACCGATTGCGAATGGAAATTAGTAGATAGCTGTAGGAAGTAAGGATAGTAGTTTTATCGGCCGTGTAAACTTACACACACTCGCTTACTAGCTGAACTACCAATGATAGAATGTAAGCTTGACTCAGAGAGACGTAGAATGAAACGGACACACAGAGACAGCACTGTCTTTGCGTGTTTGCTTCTTTCTACGTGCTTCTTCAGTCGCGCTTACCCATTATATTAGGGATGCAAACCAACTAGACCGTCAACGTGTTTTAACTAAATTAACCAGCATGGTGTCACGCGCGCACAGGTAAACATGAACACATCTCGCTCGGTGACAGCGGAAACTGTCTGTGAAAACGCTGGAGTTACGAATCGCGCCAGGTGCCATGAGCCAATTGAGCACCGTGCGTCTGTCGCTTCAACGTGAAAGAACCGTCCAAGTCACAGCGCATAGGAGGCTACCGGCACTACGCGCACCATGCAAACATCGCAGATCGCTTCGAAGACGAGACCTGGGTGGGCGCGCACTTTGGCGACGTCGCAGATTGCTTTTGCACACGCACGAGCGCCGCCAACGCGTCCCTATGGTGTCAGCCAAAGGCGTCTACTACGAGGTCTGCGATTCGCGTGGCCAGCTCTGCAGTAGACGCCGCAGTTTCTCCACTCTGTACGGAGCGGTGGGTGAGGAGGACACCCAGACACCCTGGCAGCCGCAGGAGAAGAACGCCCATCTTCCCTCGCCTAACCCCCGTTGTATCCAGGCTTTCCAGATCGCTCCAACTACAGGTAGCCAAACGGGCCTCCGCAATAGCCCAAATATAGCCAAAAGCGAAACTATTGAGTATCCCCAACGTAGCCAAAAAGCTTTGTCTTTTTGTGAAGTCACTTCTTAGGCGTATTCGATTAATTTTCGGCACGAATACCTACATATCAGTTTTTCCACGCTTGACCACTCATGACCTCCGAGCGCATCATCACGGAAACCATGCGGCACGGAAAACAGATGCTGCACAAGCGCAAGCCGTGCGGAAACGCCGGCATGCAGGCAAATTTATAATAAGGCAATTGTGGTCTTCATTGCAAATGCACATATCTATTTATCCCAGAGCGCCAAAAAATCACGAAAAGAACGACACATAAATAGCACCGCGCACTAAACACGTTAGCCATGGCATGCATTCGGGCTTTCAGCATTATTACTTACAGCACATGATAATTTCGCTTAACACCACACAATACACTAAACGAAAAACTAAAAAAAGTTGCAAGACAAAGTCTAACAAAGTCTATAAACAAAGTCTATAGATGGCGGCTGGTACAAAATCTAGTACGTTATATATACATATAAAGTATGCCATGATTAAGCATCCCGAGCTTATTGCGAAGTAGAACGGCTTGGAACGGAAGTGGAACGGCATTCTTATTCTTCTGATTATTGCAGTGCCATGATCCGGATCCGCGGTCACTACCTGCCCTAACTACATGTATTCCCTTACCACTTCGCTACCTATCGTAAACTGCTGTTGACTTCCGAGACTGTTAAACATTGCTTTAGTTTTCTGCAGATTAGTTTTAAACCCACCCTTATTCTCTGCCTCTCCAGGTCAAGGTATGCCTACGCAAAGTGCATCAACAATACGACATTGTTCCAGTTAGTCTTGAGTTCATAAAATTGGTTGTTCTGAAAACGTGAGCTGAACAATAGCGCATGGTTAACCCAAGTTTCACAGCGCTTGTTCGAAAACTGGGACTATTTTTAATGTTTATTCCAAGTAAATGCGTTTCAGAAATTGACTGGCGTCAGTTCGCAAATTTTAATACGTATACTCAAGCAATTAAAAAGACCAATTACTAAATTTTGATAAATATTCACTTATGGAAGTTGATTTCAAGTGAAAATAGTGTAGGCGACTATGAGTAATCCACTTGGATGATTTGATTAGTGCAATATTGAAAAGCGGGGTGGACAAGTTTTCTATTATTACGAAAGCATTATACGCCCCATTACGGGAATATCCGGTGTCGTTGTCGGCAGCGTGATTGAGCAATGGTACCAAAGAATCGTGGAGGGCGCAATGAGTAGAGATACGTAAAAAAATGCTCTGAGTGATGTTAAATTTCTCAGTGAGTTTACTGTAGTAAAAGTAAACTAATGGTTTAGAAAATAAGATTGCGTACACTTCGGTCTGGGTAGAAATCGAATCCAGATGCTCCAGGCTGTGAGACGAGCACGCTTTCCGACGCCACGGGGGCTCCAAGGTTCAGGCTGAATAAAAGTGTGCCTAGTCTGTGCGTTGTGCGTCATCGCACTCGTCACCTCGCAGCCATCCGGCTGACTAAAGGTCTGGCCTACTGCATGCGTAACTGGGCACGTAACGACACAGCCAATGGGGAGGAAGTGACACCACGTCATGAGTGTGCAAAATTAAAACATTTTACCAAATCGATATAATACTTTCGAATTCCCACACGCAGGCCGTCTTAGGAGTCACTGCTAAATTTTCTTTTTCTGGTAAAGGCGAGTCGCGTTATTTTGACTTAAGCTAATTCAACTTCTTGCTCATCCGAACGCAATGAAAAGCACTGGTTATGAAAAATGCCTTGAAATGGATTGTAAAAATCATTTAGTTCGAACTCGACAGTATGGGGCTGCACTTAATACGGCCATCAGCTTCACCCCCTAATTTGCACAGAGAGCGTTGAAAGCTCGGAAGAACATACAATTCAGCGGATAGGCTACTTTTTCACTAAGACTCCACAACGATGGCAGCAATTTGTCCTGCAGTTTTCGTAATGACCAGCGCTGTAGGCTAAGCGATGCCATGTTCACTCTTTTCGCCAATGCTGTCAGCGCTTCTGTACAGTTATTTATCGGCCTGGTGTATTTTTTATAATGTCTATACGCTTTTTTCGGGGGGAACAGCTCTTAGGCGCCCATTCCTGCAGTGATCGTTGGCGTTGGCGTTGTCCGTCGTCATCGAGTGAACGAGCACAGCCAAGGGTGAAAGCGAACGCGGATCGCAGCTCGAGATGAAAGACGGCGAGAGCGAAGAGAGCGCGAGGAGGAAAGCGGATGAGGAGGGTACGGGGAAAGCGTGAGGAAAGAAAGCGCAGTGCCGCACAAGACTGGATTTGTGGCGACGATGGCTACGGGATGGCGCCAGAGTAGCGCGCGTCATCTGTATGGGAACAAACCGTTGCATGAGCTGAGGTCTCTCGGCGGCGGCGGCTGTGAATGACGCCCACACGTCACCCAAACGCCGCCTCTCGCGATCTCCAGATTAGCAAGGCAGTCGCGCCACATTTCACTCTGTTTGCAACGTGCCGCACGTGACAGATTGTCCGGGGTACTCAATATATAGCGAAATGAAAACACATATACAGGTGCGCTTAAATTTCATATTGTGGAGTATCGTAATTACCAGTGAATGTTCTTTTTCTGGTTGTGTATTTTTGCTTATCACTCCACTCTGCATTGGTACTTCGCTAAGGCTATTCGAAATGGACAAACAATCATGCAACTAATAAACAGACAGTGAATTATTAATTATCCTCAAAACAAGAACGAATAATAAATGTGTATTGGTGAAACCTAGAATTGTCAGAAATTTTACAGTACTTGGCAAAGCCCAAACCTACTTACCACTTCTACATGACATTTCGCATTCCCCTCTTGTACTGAATGGAGCATTAGTGCTACAGGTGCTGCCACAGAGACCTGTTTCCTTGTTATAGAAATATCTTAATGGTCTGCAGTTTTTAGGTTGAGAAACGGCAAACCGGATGTCGCATATGGGATCTGCAGAGAAAAAATGAATACCGAAAGTAATTGGCGCTTTGTTACCTCTTGTAAACCACTACATCCCACGTATTTCATACTGACGGAACTTTTCCTAAAGTTGTAAACAACTACAAGATACGACAACCCGTAGCTACATATCAAGGGAGGAAGCTAGCTTAATTGATCACACGTTAATCCAAAGGTGAACGGTCGTGCAAAATATATAACCAGAAAGCAAGCCTTGGCAAAGGAAACAGTTGTATGATGACAGGAAAACATGGCAATTTACTTATGTATATACAAGTGATAGAATAACTGAAAGAGTCGCACACATTATTTTATTCAAAATTGTTTGCGTGACCTTCACGCTTCTCTGCAAATGCACTGAAGAGCTTCATGTACCAACGGACACTGACCAACAGCACAGATAGGAATACATATGTTTCCGCAGAAACTAGAAAATCCTCTATGCTGCCGCTATTATCGGAAGAGAAAAAGAAAACTTCCTATGTGGGCCAGTTCAATTTAGCTAAGAGGATGATAGTTGGCGTTTTTATATATCTTGGTACCATGGTCTCACATATCAGAGCTCCAGAATCCAACAAAACTGATGCAACGGTTCTTGGAGGCAACCGGACAGAGCGCTTGGCAAACTGCTTTCATAATATTGACCACTGAAAGCACATCAAGTTCTAACTTTTCTTCTAACAAGAAATTTGTCCGTGGTATATTGCACAAGTTGTTCAGGCCTAACAGAATCATTAAAAATGTAAATCATGCATACTTACTGCGAATGTGCATCGTATCTAGTAAAAAAAAATACGTAGCGACTGTACCATTGGAAGAAATTGTCTAACAGTTCTTGAAATATAAATATGGTGGTATTTTGTCACTTAAATCAGGGTAAAAAATGTGAAATAATAATGCATATTATGTAGTAGGAAGAAGTAAAATTAGTCTGTGTAAAGCTAATTTGGGAAGCAAACGTACATGATATAAAAATGAATCACAGAGAACTTCTAGGAAGAACGTAGGGTGAACTACATTGAAGGAGGTGAACAAGTAAGCAGTACACCTCGAGGAAGTGGATTTTGTGTTCTTTTAGTCGTTACAATAGCGCAGTCGACAAGGTGATGTAAGTCTCCAGCAACCATTGCGTGCATTGCGGGGATAATATTTTAGGTTTCATTAAGTACACGCTTTCTAACGCTAATATGCTCATGTGTTGATGGTGATGTTTGTAAGGAACAATCATAAATTAGCCGTCTACTATTCTTACGTGAACGACTAATTTCTAGTGCTCGCGTTCCTCGCTATGAATGTTTTCTCTTTGTTTGTCATTGTGGACGTATTTGCATGTGAACAATATATGCTTACTAAATTGGGGATTCCACTTGTAATGTGTGCGCATCATATACAAGTACGCTACGCTCTGACACAATTTAGAGCCATAGCTTTCTTTAGCGTTTCCGAGGAAATCCCTTGTTCTTTGTTCGCTCGTATGCTAGCGCACCTCAGTAGACATACAGTAGTGAAAAAAGTCTGATAGAGTAGTTTTAGCGAAAAATTGTCACTTACTTTTCTAACCTATCAGTTGCAGAATTTTTTTTTTCTCATCATGTCAAACAAAGTGACACCTGCTGAAGTAAAAATGCAGGGATGCATAGTAATTTCGTCATTGACAGGGCCATGAAATTCCACTTTCCATTTCGTTCGTGCCATGGCGCTGACTAGAGCCTACCTTTCCATGTTTCTGTACAAGTGGACGTCCCTATACCATTCTTATTTCTCTTCTTTGATATATTATGATATCACAAACGTGGACTATAATGCCAAGTCATTCGCTGTTACCCTCTCCATCAATCATTCAATTGTATCTCATCAGCGCGCGTACCTTTAGATGCTGGTTGTCGTGTACAATTTCCTTGAGATACGTTCTTAGAATACGGAAGTTGCGGGCTTGGTTAGTGAGTTATGTGGTGCAAATAACGTACGATGGCAGTTAGCGTTCAAGGGGTTATTGCTCGATGATAGCGGTTTTGAGCAATGCATATATAGATCGGAACAACCAAAATACAAAATACTTATTTTTGTTCATCCTATACAATGAATCCAATTTCACAGGGCGGCCAACGTAAGATTTAAAAAAAATTGCGAGTGCCATGTAGGTATGTGTGTTTGTTTCCAGAGAGCATACTTAATCTTGGTTTTCCCATCAGAGACATTACAAAAATACCATGTCAAAGAGAAAATTGTAGGCTATCATGACAAGCCCCCCATCCGTCTTCCTGTTGCTCTGTACGTGCCACAAGAAGTTCTTTCCAAACTAGAAAAGAGTCCGCGAAAGGCAAAAAAAAAGTGCGCCACTTTTCGCAGTTTTTCGCCGGCCAACGTCATGTCCTACGCATGTCCTATGCATGTATTATGCGCATAAATAGGGTATGAAGGCTATACGTATAGCTGAAAGAAGCGTTGTTGAAATTTGTTGTGCTCTTCTTGTAAAATTGTGCAGAAAGCTGCTTAATTGCCAATGTCAGTGAACGATTTTATATTCGAAATATTTGCACAGCTTGCTTGTGCAGTTGCAACAGTATTGTAGTTCGCAGAAAAATCGAACTACAATAGTTTTGTTACTTTTTCTCTTGTTTTCTCAACGTGTTCAAGAAACCTCAGTTTCTTTAGAGTGGACACATTGATCCCACGAATACTAGGTCACCACCTAGGCGACGATGGTCAGCACGTCCTTTCTTTTCGGCCAAGCACATATCCATGCAGCACGTATAAAGAACAATGCGGTACCTGCGGCTTGCCACAAGAACGTCGTATGGACGGTTACGGCTGCCGTGCACACAACACAACGCACAGCTGCCCACTCGAAACATGCACCTGCGTTAAACGAACGCATGCATTGTGTGCGTCATCGCTCAAAAACTGCTCGCCAACTGATCCATATGATGGTCGCTTCTCCGAAAACTTATTCCACGTATTTACCATCGTTTTTAGAGTCTACCTATTGTCGCGGTAGCAATTACGTGGACACTCCAAGCAAGTTACGTGGACACTGAAAACATCATCTTCGTAGCCATTGGGGTTCAGGCGACGGCGAATGTGCGATAATACCCGGGCCCGTGCCCCGTGTGCTGTGAGTGCAAGGAAAAGTGTGCGAGCCTGACCCTAGAAGGTTGTGCCTTGATGCGCCTCGTCTTCCCGTCCAAGCAATATTAAACGTCACGTGATAAAGCGCGTACAAAGGGGGAGGGGAGAACAGCCACCCGGGCACACATGTTCAAGTCTAGCTCGGCCATGGCTATAATAGAGGTCGTGGCTAAGGGCATACGCAATCAGGAGGAGGAGGATGAAAAGGAAGGAAGGAAAGGTGGGGAGGTCAACTAGACGCCTGTCCGGTTTGTTACCCTACACAGGGTCACGCGGTCAGTATGCCCTATCTTGGGAGCGACCTGCGGAGAGTTAAAAAACTGGTCGAGCCAAGATGGATGGGGGCTTCGTGAGCAATGTCTGCCCTTGCACGTATAGTCTTGTGATTCGCGAATGTCAAGCTTAGCAGCTGACATGAAGCGAAGTAGCGTGAACCATTGGCTACCCGCTTGCTATCACTTTTGAGCAAGCCAGCTTTGTCAAACGAGCGTTTCCATCATGCAGCGAGAACTGTTCATGTTTGTCCGTGCGTGCGGGATACCATGCTTGTTACTTTATTTAGCAAGCGAATGTTACAGCAACTCACACGGCCGATAAACTTTAAACGCCTTACTTCCTATAGCTACCCTAGGTTATTCACGTATGTTCTCCCTCTGACTAGGCAGAAGATACCCACTGGGGGTGCTATGTTTTTTAAGTGTAGTAAAAGCGATAGCTTTTGGTCGTTAGCGAATGTTTTTTACGCAGATCTGAATGAAGTGTTTTTGCTACGTTGAGCTTATCATGACATTGTGACTTTTATGCATGCATCTTAATCTAGGATACGGCACTTCCAGAATCTGCAGTGTCTTTATTGAATTTTACTGTTCTGCGATATGGTGGGAAATTACACCGTTAAATTTCGCACGAGAGATACGTGGTCATATGAAAAGCGAAATGCGACCAAAGGCGCTATTCTTGGAAAGTAAGACATGTAGTGCTATATAACGTAAACCAATCGCATTGAGAAATCATTCCAGTCTCCTAGCGTGAAATCTGCGTAGGTGCCAACGCTAGCGTAGGAGAGGACTCGTACATTTCTGCAACAGCCCAGTCAAACGATCTCTTCGTTATAGGATATCCCACTTGTTTGGTTTCAAGGCACATACATTGGCTGTAACGACAGGTTTTCTTCATATGGCCGGCTGCAAGAGGCGTGGAGCGCACAGAAATGGAGAAGGCTATAGTAGGGCCGAGCCAATGCAGTGAAAGTCCATCATCATGCAATAGAAGGGGGGGGGGGGGGGGCTTTAACGGCGTCTCCAAGTGGTGCAAGCAGTGCTACGTAACGTCGGCACTGTGATGAGAGTGGTGCTGGCGTCTGCGATCGGCCTGTTTCAGCTTGCATAGCTTTCGGTGGCCGCTTGGCGATAGCATGCAACTTGATGAACGAAATCCCGCCAAGCTGGATTCTAATGGAATGGGATTTGGCAGGATGACACCGTTGGCAAAAGATTGCATACCCACCAGTATCTCGCATTAGCCGTTGCAAAACCGATCGATAGGCAGCCATCTTTTATTGTTTTTGTAACTGAGCAGCCTTTGGCTGAAAATCTGAAACCATTCAGTTTTGTTGGGCAATATAGTGCATATTTAAGGTTAAGACGCTATACTGACGTTTGAGTTTTAGTGATCTTGTGAAGTCGTATGACAAGCAGGCAAAGTGCAGACGTGTAGACCAATAGCTAAGTATTGACGACCACAAGGGCGTAAAATCGGAAATAGTATTTTTTTTTAGTTCCGCCTAATCATGCAGAACCAATGTATACGTGTAATTTTGAGATGGAAAAATCTTGCTGTTATCGGCAGTTCCTGTGGCAGACAGGCAAAGCTGTCGTCTCCTGAAAGGTTTTGACCAATCCTGGAGCGCTGATGGCCGAAATGTTTATAGAAGCAGAGTGAACATGCTTTATTTTAGGGTACCTTTAGCCGAAATCTGGCGATATTGAACCAAATTTCACTTTCTATTGTATGCAAACACAGCTTCAATGACAGCGCCTGCCCGGAAGTTAACGTTTAAGCTGTTATCCCAAACCACCATAAAGTCGTGTACACGAGCCTTCCTTCAGTCAGGTGCGCCAATGCCATTGCGAAAATAAGAATGATGATGACAGCTGTATGTACCAAGAAAAACGGCAGATATTTAAATAGAATAAAAAATTCTCTACCTTTTTTCTTACATTGGGCATAGTTATCTTGGAGCATAGACGAAGAGTAGGCAGATAGTCAGTAGCATATTCCCAATTGTGAAGTAAAGGAAAGCAATCAGGGAACCCTATAGATACCGTGAGCATTTCTATTTGAAGTTTGCCTGTTGAGAGATTTCCGCCAGCCAATATTAAATGTGCTGTATTCTGTGGTATACATTTTTTATTACGCCGAACAGAGGTGCATTAACTGGCAGAAGTTTGTTGCTTTTCTAACAGACTAAAATCTGAAAACTAACGATTGACATAAAATTGTGGGAAAATATTTGAATACAACACTACAGAATAATGTGTAAGCAAGATCTAACTTATGTCGTTCTAGTTGTGGCAGCTTTTGTTTTGTTATATTTTCAGTTTTTTGATAGATTACAAAGTCTACAGTACCCCCTTTGTCAGCTAAGCAACTAAGCAGCTAAGCAGCTAAGTAAGATATTACGACATATCCTAGGTGTTTTCTTAGTAGTCCTGGAAAATCCAAAAGCTCACATTTGATTAATATGGTATGCATACGCTAGGATAATAATCACTGCTAATTGCTCGTGAGTGCAGTAGCTTGTTTTTGCGGTATCTTGTGAATTTCTGCGCAATTTTACTTTCAAACATAGCGCATTATATCGCTGACAGCTGTACGTATATGCTGCAAGCTGCACAATCTATTCTCCAGGCAGTGCAACACGTGGTTCAGCGAAATCTAAGTAACATTTGGCAAGAAGTAATGGACGATTGTTTCTACTAGAATCCTGCTCAACACATTAAAAAGATGATCGCACATTGGTTCGGATGTTGCTGCCACCTGTCTCCTCAATATCACGTAACCTTTTCTCGTGGCACAGTGGTGAATCAACAGATTTAGCATTACAGAGCAGAATTTTTTGCTGAAGAAATCAAAGGAAGTAATCATCCTTCCATGTTTAATTTAGGGAAATAAACTCGCCTTCTCGGTAGAGCTGGTCTATCCATAATTTGCACGGATCTGTGGATGGATACCCGTAGAGTCGTTGTACGAACGAAAATAAGACTTGCCTCTTCTAATGTCTCGATACCTAACTTGTAATTCTAAAGTTGCCAAGGCATTGTTATAATACATTTAAAGCGAATATTTCTTCTGCCTCATTCTTTCGCTTATCCGCTTTCACTACTGATGTAGCTGGCTGCTGTTTCATCGAACAGCTCTTGCCTGATACAGACGTTATACTGAAAGTGTTGTCGTCAACACGCCGCGTTTGCCGTGCCATTGTCCTTTCCGTTAGCTTTCAGCTGCAGCCTTGAACCATTAGCAGGTAGAGAAAATAGTGCAAACACTGGATTTATGGCGAATCAAGGCATCTCTTCTGCTGTGCATGGGTCAAACTGAAGCTAACGTCTTCGCGCCCAGGTTGCCCTATTATCATCTCTGCTGTCTTAGGTACTGGTACTGGGCCTATTGCAAACAAATATCGGCTATAGAGCGGCAGGCGATGCACGTAAGCGCAGGCTGGGCTCACAAATCAACACACCATGGTATTCGTGCCATTATTCTCAAGCCGTCATAGTCAATCAGTCGTCAGCAGTTCGTCGTCGTCATTGCATTTTCTTATTTTCATATCTTCCATTGCATCATTTTCACACAGTCGCTGTCATATCCTGGTGGTTGGTTCCGAACTTCGTGCAGACACTGGATATAATGCAAATTGAGGCGGCTCTTGCAAATGCTTGGGTCATAGCGCAACTAATGCCATCACGACATCATCGACGTTGCACTGTCACCCTGCTGGCCCCCAACTACAGTATTCGACAATAGGCCATTAACGGACGAAGTGCAAATATATGCAGTGAGAATGCAGATGGCCAGCGGCAGCTGGTGTTGCAGAACAGCGCCCACACGCCGTCGTCGTCATTCTGTTCTCATCATTACGTCATGGCGAATATATCGTAGCCATGCCGTGGTGGTCATTCCAACGTGGTCACTTGTAATGAATAAACTATTGTGATTCCTTTGTTGCGATATCGTCGCTTGAATTCGGTCGTCATATAGGAGCTCCGGACAGGCCGCCATTGGAATATGAACCTGGCAACGTTTAACGCTAGAACGTTATCTAGTGAGGCGAGTCTAGCAGTGCTATTAGAGGAAATAGAGGGCAGTAAATGGGATATAATAGGGCTCAGTGAAGTTAGGAGGCCAAAACAAGCATATACAGTGCTAAAAAGCGGGCACGTCCTGTGCTACCGGGGCTTAGCGGAGAGACGAGAACGAGAAGTCGGATTCCTGATTAATAAGAATATAGCTGGTAACATACATGAATTCTATAGTAATAACGAGAGGGTGGCAGGTCTTGTTGTGAAACTTGATAAGAGGTGCAAAATGAAGGTTGTACAGGTCTACGCTCCTACATCTAGTCATGATGACCAGGAAGTCGAAAGCTTTTATGAAGACGTAGAATCGGCGATGGGTAAAGTCAAAACAAAATACACTATACTGATGGGCGACTTCAATGCCAGGGTAGGCAAGAAGCAGGCTGGAGACAAGTCAGTGGGGGAATATGGCATAGGCTCTAGGAATAGCAGAGGAGAATTATTAGTAGAGTTTGCAGAACAGAATAATATGCGGATAATGAATACCTTCTTCCGCAAGCGGGATAGGCGAAAGTGGACGTGGAGGAGCCCGAACGGCGAGACTAGAAATAGACTTCATACTCTGCGCTAACCCTGGCATCATACATGATGTAGACGTGCTCAGCAAGGTGCGCTGCAGTGACCATAGGATGGTAAGAACTCGAATTAGCCTAGACCTGCGGAGGGAACGGAAGAAACTGGTACATAAGAAGCTGATCAATCAGTTAGCGGTAAGAGGGAAAATAGAGGAATTCCAGATCAAGCTACAGAACAGGTATTCGGCTTTAACTCAGGACGAGGACATAGTGTTGAAGCAATGAAAGACAATCTTGTAGGCATCATTGAGGAGTGTGCAATAGAAGTCGGTGGTAACTCCGTTAGGCAGGATAACAGTAAGCTATCGCAGGAGACGAAAGATCTGATCAAGAAACGCCAATGTATGAAAGCCTCTAACGCTACAGCTAGAATAGAACTGTCAGAACTTTCGAAGTTAATCAACAAGCGTAAGACAGCTGACATACGGAAGTATTATATGGATAGAATTGAACATGCTCTCAGGAACGGAGGAAGTCTAAAAGCAGTGAAGAAGAAACTAGGAATTGGCAAGAATCCGAAGTATGCCTCAAGAGACAAAGCAGGCAATATCATTACTAATATGAATGAGATAGTTCAAGTGGCTCAGGAGTTCTATAGAGATTTATACAGTACCAGTGGCACCCATGACGATAATGGAAGAGAGAATAGTCCAGAGAAATTCGAAATCTCACAGGTAACGCCGGTAGAAGTAGAGAAAGCCTTTGGATCTATGCAAAGGGGGAAGGCAGCTGGGGAGGATCACGTAACAGCAGATTTGTGGAAGGATGGTGGGCAGATTGTTCTAGAGAAACTGGCCACCCTGTATACGCTATGCCTCATGACCTCGAGCGTACCGGAATCTTGGAAAAACGCTAACATAATCCTAATCCATAAGAAAGGGGACTCCAAAGACTTGAAAAATTATAGACCGATCAGCATACTGTCCGTTGCCTACAAAGTATTTACTAAGGTAATTGCAAATAGAATCAGGAACACCTTAGACTTCCGTCAACCAAAGGACCAGGCAGGATTCCGTAAAAGCTACTCAACAATAGGCCACATTCACACTATCAATCAGGTGATAGAAAAATGTGCGGAATATAACCAACCTTTATATAAAGCTTTCATTGATTACGAGAAAGCGTTTGATTCAGTCGAAACCTCAGCAGCCATGGAGGTATTGCGGTATCAGGGTGTAGACGAGCCGTATGTAAAAATACTGAAAGATATCTATAGCGGCTCTACAGCCACCGTAGTCCTCCATAATAAAAGCAACAAAATCCCGGCAAAGAAATTCGTCAGGCAGGGAGATACGATCTCTCCGATGCTATTCACAGCGTGTTTACAGGAGGTATTCAGAGACCTGGATTGGGGAGAAGTGGGGATAAGAGTTAATGGAGAATAATTTAGTAACTTGCACTTCGCTGATGATATTGCCTTGCTTAGTAACTCAGGGGACCAACTGCAATGCATGCTCACTGACCTGGAGAGGCAAAGCCGAAGAGTGGGTCTAAAAATTAATCTGCAGAAAACTAAAGTAATGTTTAACAGTCTCGGAAGAGAACAGCAGTTTACGACAGGTAGTGAGGCACTTGAGCTGGTAAGGGAATACATCTGCTTAGGACTGGTAGTGACTGCGGATCCGGATTATGAGACTGAAGTAATCAGAAGACTAACAATGGGCTGGGGTGCTTTTGGCAGGCATTCTCAGATCATGAACAGCACGTTGTGATTATCCCTCAAGAGAAATGTTTATAACAGCTGTGTCTTACCAGTATTCACGTATGGGGCAGAAACCTGGAGGCTTACGAAAAGGGTTCTACTTAAATTGAGGACGACGCAACGAGCTATGGAAAGAAGAATGATAGGTGTAACGTTAAGGGATAAGAAAAGAGCAGATTGGGTGAGGGAACAAACGCGAGGTAATTATATCTTAGTTGAAATCAAGAAAAAGAAATGGGCATGGGCAGGACACGTAATGAGGAGGGAAGATAACCGATGGTCATTAAGGGATACGGACTGGATTCCAAGGGAAGGGAAGCGTAGCAGGGGGCGGCAGAAAGTTAGGTGGGCGGTTGAGATTAAGAAATGTGCAGGGACGACATGGCCACAATTAGTACATGACCGCGGTTGTTGGAGAAGTATGGGAGAGGCCTTTGCCCTGCAGTGGGCGTAACCAGGTTGATGATGATGATGATGATGACACGGTCGTCGTGGTTACAGCGACGACATACAAATTTCTTCATATTACTGTAAATTATTTAGCATCGCCATCATACTGTCATCGTGCTGTCGTCATCAATGAATGTTTCGTGATTACCTTGATCAAAGAACAGTAGTCATGTGACTGATGTCATACCCTCTGCACCAGTTTAGAAACGGCATTACATTGTCGCCATGCCGTCGTCATGTCAACGTAGTCACACCAGAATCATCGTGCAATGGTAGCCACGCCATTTTCATCCTCTCATTTTCTTCGTGCCTTCGTCGTCCTGCCGCCATGGTCGCTCCATTGCCGTCATTTTGTCGTAGTGATTACGATTGTCGTCATAATATCTTCGATATGCCGTGATCATTACACAAGCGTCATTGGAGCATCCTCATCCCATTATATTTACGCCTTTGTCGTCCTTCAATTGTATTCATTTGAGCACCGCGATCCCATTGTCGCCAAGCAGTCCTCGTCACTACAGCTACGTGATTCCCTTCGTCATAACGTCTTTGTCTTGCAGCCATAGTGATACCATCGGCATCTTTCTAGCACCCGCCTCACGTTCTCACTACTCCTGTCGTCATCGTACTGTCATCGTCATGCTAGCATCGTCATCCCGTAGTTGTCATGCTATAGTCGTCACAGAATCACCGTCGTTATGTGTTTCCTGCCGTTATCATTATTATATTGTCATCATATATTCATCGTCCCGCCGCCTGAGTCATTCAAACGTATTCATGTTACCTTGAGGAATGCATTGTCGTTATGCCACTATCGTCATGCCGTCGTTGTCATTGCACTATCATCGTTGCGTCGTCGCCATTCAATCGCTATTATTTCGAGGTCGTCGTATTGCCATCCTCACGCCATCGTGGCTGCTCCGCGTTGTCGTGCCTTCATTATCATGTGTAGGATGTGCACGAGGTTGTTCTTATAGAAAGTGAGTCCAACTGGCTATTGTTAACTGATCGCTAAGCACGAATAGCGTTCTTTAAAAATACCTACGAAAGGTTTCCGTAAACTGTGTTCCACAGCGCGCTGGATTCGTAGATATTTTACAATATACTATTTTGATCGTATCTTCTATATAGCTTACCAGATTTTACCACAGGTATCCTTGTAAGCAAAAACTTACATCGTCAATGTGATGCACTGGATTGTTGTTTGTTGTAAGCGTCGCATAAAACTGATTAGTTTTGCTATCGAATGAAAGAATATGGTATTAGTTCATTGAAACTACTATTTCAATCGGAATAACAAGAACGTTCGCAATAATCTTAAATCAGTTGCACTCGTGGCATTGGTGAATAATTCTTACTCCTTAGCTTAAAGTCTTGCACGATGTGCCTTTTAAATAAAATGTCTATAGAATCTCAATGTAACAATAGTCCCATGAGCACTGCTGACCCTTATCGTCAACGCACGTGATCCTCCATGGCGTCAAGGATTCGTTGGAAAAGTTGTTAGAAGGTGTTTTGGTATTTTCTTCTCCTCTTACTCTGCGAACACGGCCAGAGTTAGGCTACTATTTGAAAGCCAGTGTGCCAACCAACCTTAAATACGAGCAGCCTCTGAGAACACCTGAATGATTTCATGAATGCACGAATACGTGATACCTCTTTATGTTTCCAGGAGCGGCTGTTGCTATAGCAATCACGTTGCAGATATATCGTGGTATGGCGTGCATTCGTCGAGCCACATAATAACTCGGCCTTACTTACTAAACAATGTGTCGATCAGTTTTTGTAAATGCTATCTGGAAGAAGTTCCGGCAGAACTAGCACTCTCTCATTGTACTCCACAGGTGCGCAGGGCTTCATATAAAGAGAAAGTGAAGCTTTCTAAACAAATTCGAGGGGTCAGCATCGGCTATGTGTTGACCTAGGCAAATGAGTTAAGGCAATCAAATAGTCATTGTGGATAACTAATTGATCTTCTGTAAGCCCTCTCTCAAACCGCATTGCGAACAGAATGACTACTATAAAAATGTGTGCAAATCTCAAGCTCTATTTAAACAACATTGCCTTGGTCATCGCACAGTAAAATCGAAGCAAAGCGACTGTAGGCTCTGACATTTCTCAAAAATTATAAATAGCTATGTTTATAGAACAGCAGCTGTAAGGCGAAAAAAAAGTTTTCAATGTTTCATATTTGGACGTACAAGTATAACGGTTCTCCCTTACTTGGTATGCCCATAGAATATGTACATTTCCAATGACAACACGCGTCATATGTGAAGGCAAGCTAACATGCAAAGCTCGGGGTCACAAGAACACGGGTACCGGACACTATGTACGCACGCTAGAGTAAATACCGCACCTCCACCATCCTTGAGACTTTTCCTGTTTAAGGCCTCTAACCAGGCGCGTATCTGTTTAACCTTCATTATTTACATCTCGGTTTAAAAATTTGAAGACTTCATATTATAATTATTTCGATTAGCCATTCACGCTCGATTTCACGCGATTTGGCAGTGAACTAACAGGCGCCTGAAGACATTTATTACTCTGGAAAAAAAAAACTATTGACCATGTAATACAATGCAGCCCCTGGAAAACGCATTTCGTCCTCGATGATACCGCCATGTATTGGTGCTTTTCGATTGTCTGTAGTAATATTTTCTTCTGCAGTTGCTTTGTAAATAGGAGTAGATGACTTCGGCAACTCTTGCGTGGCGTTTATTTACCGAGGGCTTTGTATGTGCCACTGGAGCGTAAACTCATCGAATCGTCACCCTTTTCTTCTCCCTCGAAAAGAAATGCCCAAACCTAAGAGTAAATTTTCCAGTGTGCGTGCCAGTGTCCCGCTTTAGGTTACCCTGGGTTGGTGATCAATTAGCCATTTCGGACAGAACAAAAAGGCGCGATGTCGGGTGCATTGTGCGATTGTAAGCTAACGACCCAAAAATATAACAAGCAACATTTTGTTTTGTTGCATGGACATCAGCGAGCACTCTCTAAAATCAAACAGCACCCGCAAATATAGGGCAAAAAAGTCATGCATATATAAAGTGAATGAACAGGACGTTTACCATGTGCCTGAAGCGACGTTGGTCCTACAGCAGAGGTGAGTCCAACCAGCCATGAAATGGAGATAATTGAGATAGCATTTGGGATCATTTTGGTGCTTCGAGTTGGTTTACTCACTACTAATGCTCGCATTCACTGTCCTTCACTGCGGGTAAACATCCATGTTGATGATGTATGACAGCACAGGTCGACACGTACAAGAGACGATACAGATGTTTCAGAGTGTTCTGAAAGTATTCGACAAACATAAATCCCGCAGAGCGAACTGCGCGGCGACACACACCGCAGTGCAGTTGGCACCTATATGTTCATTGTCCATTGTTTGTGCATTCTTTGAAAAGTAAAAAAAAAAAAACACGCAAGAAAGGCTGCCCGTGATAGGTGGGACAGTGTAAATTGTATTGTGCTAAAGAGGTACTCCGTGGTCTCGCCTAGTGATGCTATAGAGATAAATGTGCACATATAAGACGACTACATGCTTGTTATTAGGTTTGCGTTACAAAAACCATCATAGCGCGTTAAATTAGCTACAGTGGGCATTCAATCTTTGGCATGTAGCTGCGAGGTACAATGACGTCACGATCAAAGTGATGTGAATTGATGGTGGTGTACGTGAAATAATATACGTGGATTGAAAACATACTGCATCTTTGCTTTTTACTTAGTGAATTTGATTGTTCTTATATGAGAAAACGTACTTGCGTAAATGTAAAGTATGGTTCACTGGATAAATTACTTCACCGCACTTTGCTTTTACATGCACGAGTATGCGTTTAGGTAACTCTTTCCTTGCGTCATTTTCGGTCTGCACGCAAAATGCCCGCACGTGCGGGTGATAATGCGCCTAAGGGAACAAAACTAGGCGTGAACAAAAAAGAAGCTTAATTTATTTGTTAAATGAAATGAATTTGATCCAGCTCAAGACCTAGAGTGAGATATTGCCACACGTGATTTTTGCGTATAACGCGGTTACGCAGGAGACGACACGCTTCGCGCTATCTTACTTTGCTTACGGTCAGGAAGTGCAGGCAATGCTATAAGCCGTGCTCTCTTGTGCCAGCACCAGTCGGCTCACCTCAGACACCGAATAATGCATGCAGCATGCTGAGGAAGCACCCCAACTGGCCAACAAGAACGTCAGGAAACAGTAATATACCGGTGCACGACGCTATAACACATATCATTCACAAAGCAAGCACATACCCAGCATTCACGACCCCCGTTATGACGTAAGGGTGTCTCCTAGAAACTGTTTATTAGGTGCTTTAGACTGCTTCGTAACACACGAGATTTTGTGACACGTGACGTGTAAAAATACGGACATGCAGTCAACCAAAAATTTTATCGGAAAACGACATCTGAGGAAAAGATGAGTATCTGTGCAGCTTCCCAACGCAGCCAGGTTTTCGCGTTTACAGGCTCTACCAGTCTATGTAAACAATATAGTGATAATCACTTACTACTTTTACAGGTTGCTCGGAAATGGAACGTTTTCAGAGATACCGTGGTCCGTCATCTTTTGTGGTTGACTGTACTTCCTTGCAGGTTCCTGCAATTTCGTCGTCTGCAGCTCCAATTGGAATTAATCTCCGTTTTTGCCTAAAGCCTTATATAACGCCATGGTGGTGTTGGTTTTAATTATTTATCATTACGTCCTCTTTTTTGCCGACGACTACAGGTGGGGGTTTATTCATCTTTTCATGCAGAACTTGCCTTCGGTTTGTTTTTATTTGTACTCTTTTATATTCGTACTCCTGATTTGTGCATCTTTTTGTGAGAACAGAGCCAGTGCTCTTCGTGATGAAGAAATAATTTAACCTGATGTGACATGGTATCAAGAGGGAGAAATGGAAGACAACCATACTAGGGCGCCAACTAGATGCGTGGTGATATTGTTTCAACTAACGTCACAGAAATAAAGGAAGCCTGTCGCCTAATTTCTCAACAATATATACCAGCTGCTTCTTTTTAAGTGGAACGCATTAAATAGAACATGTAAGACTAGGTCCCTATCATGTTTGCTGATAGTCTGCGTAAAGAAGCGTGCGTTTCCGGGTATAAAAGTTTCAACAATAATTTCGATAATTTCCTGAAATATGGTGACCTCATTTTTCATTTCGAACTTAAGGACAGTGGTAAACGCAAAATTATTGGCTAGAAGGAATGAATTCATAAAGAAAAACAACATAATTAGCACCAAAGAAAAAAATTGCCACAAATGACTTGTAGCAATTCTTTTTCTTTGCTGCACATATCTCTTCATTCCCAGAGAGTTCGAAACGTGTGAGTTTTAAGAACAATAGAAACGTCCTTGGAGTGAGTCGCTCTTTTATTTCATTTTGTGATAATGAAAGGTGTGGGCCAGTCACCACTCCAGCAGATTAGCAGAATAAAAGGTATTTCACCTTGCAGGAAGTCCGAAAACGAGAGCGCGGATAGTAGAAAAGCTAAACCAGCCTTTCGTTACTAGAATAAACGTTGCGCACATTACACAGATACAAAAATGGAGTGGTGCAATCAGATGCATCCGTCAAGTTTACCAAATATACGATTCAATTTGAACATAAATAATAACATCACTTGTACGTTACGTGCTAATAGCTACCATAATCTATTTGCACATCGGCCTCTTGGTTAGAATACGGCAGTAATGTGACTGGATTAGTACACTTTCTTGGGATGAATAAAGTGTGCAGATTTATAGTATTTTCTCGATTTTCACTTTTTGAGCATTGCACTTTAAGTGTAATTTGGCCTGCACCAGTGTACTGTTACGCAACGTAGCTATCATTTCGTTTGGCAGTGCAATACTTCTAATTTTATAATTTGTAGGCCAATGCAGTCAGAAGCTCGAACAACACAAAATGGCTTCGCCTAAACTGTCTGGACGTCACCGTGCTTGTTTGCAAGCTCCATAGCTCCTAGAACAGGAACACTTTGTTGCATTGACAAAAACACATAAAGCGCAAGTTTAAGCACCTAATGTACCTTCAGTGGCTTCAGTGGAAAATTGGCAATGCAACTCAGCAACAACCCACATCCTTTTGCCCGAAATGTACATCGCTTGTGTTCTAAACAATCCTTCACAAGCAATGTTTGTGTAATGGCCTTTACAGAGGTTTCAGATGGTCTGATTAGGCACTGCCTGTTTCTGCAAGTGTCAATATAAATGCCGCCTTCGAAAAACACGACATCGGGTTTCAGAAGACATTGAAATTACGCCTATTTCTTTTCAGGTGATATCTGAATTGCTACGTAGCGGCACTTCTGAACTGTATTTTTTTTTTATTGGACCTCGATGCAAGATGCCTTGGCAATTCATAGGCACTAGCTAACCTGCTAAGTGCTTCAAATTTGTTGCGATTTCTATGTGAGTATAAACTTCATCTAGAAAGGCTATGAATGAAGACTTTGCTTTAACACTGCAATATAGCTCTGAGAAATGCGCAAGATTCGTAACGTTAGGAAATGTCAAGATTGTTGAGCAAGCCGCTGGGACTGAGTCAGCTAATGGTAACGTTTTCGATATCCTTCAAGGCGTTTTTCCTCTGACTGTCACCTACGAATTGTGCAGATGTTTCACTATTTTTTTACTAAAATACACTTCACTTGCTCAGCTTTCTCACGCTGAATTTTCTTTAGAAATCTGTCTTACTATGAATAGGATAAGGTCTCGAATAATGCTGTTGAATTGGCTTACAATGTATCAGAAAATATTTCATGAGCTCCGATCATGAACATAACTGTAAAAAAATAATGGGGCGAGCGGCTACGCAGTCACGAAAACAAAGTAATTTTAACATTCCCCTTTATTCTTGCTTTAGTATATTTATCTCGTAATATTTTGTACAAACACAACTAAAAGGTGAATGTGCATTTATTTAAGGAATAATGTTTTTGTTGATATACC
This sequence comes from Dermacentor andersoni, assembly GCF_023375885.2. Lineage (NCBI taxonomy): Eukaryota > Metazoa > Arthropoda > Arachnida > Ixodida > Ixodidae > Dermacentor > Dermacentor andersoni. Next base: position 46,825,338 of record NC_092823.1, on the reverse strand, counting down.
ATATGTTGTGCAAATATTGAACAAGTGTATGCTGCCACTTAACAGTACATTAGCTCGAGGCCGCTGTTGCCCAGTCTCCACGTGTAATGTTCATGCGTTGTCCCAGAACCGCTCGCACCATTCCCGCATCTGTAAATAAAAATTATCGTTATTTAAAATTTTTTTTTCAATGTGAAGACAATGTTCCTGACAAAATTGACATCTTTCTTTTCTCTTCGCGAAGGAACATACACCGTACATATACATTTTATTCGAACCAAATTGAAAATTGAATTTAATAATAAACTCCAGTTTGAGTACGTTAACAATTATACGTTCGTTTGTTTGATGCATTTAGTTGCACCACTGACATGGCACTGGTTCGCTGTCAGTGATGCACCACTGACAGCGAGCAGTAAATCGCGAGAATGCACAATACCTCTATTTAGTATAGGAATATTAGACTTCCATCCAATCATAGCAATTGCTATAAAGGAAACCAGTACGAGTTCCTCTAAAGGAAAGCCTCACAGTTGAAGAAGAATGCGTACTGGACCGGGATTGAACCCGGGACCACCGCCTTTCCGAGGCAGCCGTCCTACATCTGAGCAAACGAGGCAGCTTGCAGGTGGCAGGGCGAAGCCGAACATGTCAACAACTCGAAGCAAAGGCAAGACTTTGATGTATTAGTTCTGCGGAAACCCACAAGGTGCAGCTAAGGAATTGGTAGAGGGAAAATGAGACATCCACCAATCGTAGCAATTGCTACAATGAAAACCCGTACGTGTTCCTCTAAATAAAAGCCTTGCAGTTGAAGAAGAATTCGTTCTGGTCTCGGACTCGAACCTGGGACCACAGCATTTCTGGGGCAGCCGCTCTACCATCTGGTTTAACCAGGTCACTAGCAGGTGTCACGACGTAGTCGAACTTGTCCACAACTCAAAGTAAAGGCAAGCGTCTGAAGTAGAAAATTGCAGAACAACATGAAAACTTCCCAATACAGCTTTCTGTTGCTCGTTACGTGCTACGTAAATATGTTTTTCCGAGCGTGAGAGAAGCCTGCGAATACACGCCTAGCGCCTGAAGGTCCCATTCGCGCTGCGATTTTGCGCGTGTTCGCGGGCTTCTTTCAAGCTTGGAAAATCACTTTTATGTAGCACGTATTGAGCTACGGAAGGCTGTATCGGGAATTTCTCATGTTGCTCGGCAATTTGATCTAACATTTTTCACCTAGTTATAATAATTGTGAAGTTGATTAATTTATTAAGATTTTTAATGTAATTAGGCGGAATGCAAAAACTAACCTGAGTATCTCCAAGCGAGGCAAAGGGAGATCGCTCCGACAGAAATAGCCAAACTCTGACGTCGTCATCGAAGCATGTGAAAGCCTTAAAAAAATAGCAGTGCGACACGCAAGGTGCAAGAGCTTTTTCTTCTTTTTTCATAGATTGCTGCATATGAAACAGCCTTTAGCAACTTCCACGGATTCGAGCGACGCGAAGACCGCTAGAACAAAACCAAGCAAATAAATTGTCATGGTCCCTTAAATAGAATTGATAGCGGAGCCAGGGAAGAGTTATAACATTCCGCTACTACCGAGAGCCTTGGGTACACGCTTACAGGCGTACCTGATGAGCCCGAGTGCGTGTTTGACTCGTGTGAAAACGATGGCGGTGCGGTGAACGGTCCTGCGGTGACGTCATTCGCTAGACTCGAGTTTGCCTTCTGCTACGGTCTCGCTAGACTAGCTTCAATTTCCTGCGTTTGTTCGCACGCTGTGTGTGTGCGTGTGGAAACTGAAGAAACAAGAGAGCTATTCAGACAGCGGATGCATTCTGATTGCCCGAAAACAATGAAGTTCAAGTGAACGTTCTATACACTTGGCACGGAGATTTTTCCCAAGCACGAAAAATTGAAGTGTTCATCACAAAGCTGCGCTGCCACATACCTAAGTTGAACTTCTCTCTACACAGTTCTGGTCTGATCCCCTCCTATTATGATGGTTCTTTGGCGAAGTGGAGACCATAGACAATTTCTTGTTGTCCTGCAGCCGTTTTTCTGTTATAAGAAAACGACTACTGGAAATTGCACTTCGCAATATTGGCCTAAATTTATCGCTGCTTGTGATCGTATCTTTTGGAGCCAGCCTCCATTATAGGGTTCACTGTTGGAAATTTTCCCTTGGCAATGCAAAATTACCTGATTGAAACGAACAGATTACCATGTTAGACTGATCGTTCTCCCTCCCCACGATAGCTTTCTTTTATTTATTAGATTATATTTTATACGCGATTTTTTTCTTATTGCTTTTATCCCACAAACAAAAATTTTACTTTCTAAGCTACAAAGTTGAAATGATTAATTCCCTTCTTTTTATACACATACTTTAACCATCCGATTTATGACCAATCCTCTGCTGTGGGTATGTGCCACAGCCACTCATTAGAACAACTTCTCCAGCAGAAAGTGTATGTCGACTGTGTTCTGGCCTAGCAATGATGTTCTCTTGGCGGAATTCATGGAACGTGGCACGACCATCACTGTAGCCTCGTAGCCCTGTAGTGCTCGCTTAGCACGAGTATCCCCAAATACTATCTGTATTTTGTGGTGTTAGTTTTGCAAATTCCAGAATTAGGATGGCAACCAACGTTATGTATTCAATGTTTCTCGCACTTGACTTGGCAGCCCAGTGGCAATTAGCGTTGCCTGCTAAGCTCGAGCTTCCTGATCTTTCTAGACTGTCCATTCTTACTCATGAATGGACAGTCTAGAAACATGTAACGCTTTCTGCTAGCTTCGGTCATTGATAGCGCCAACTTACAACTGCAAATCCGCCGTCTTAATTTTTTATAGACTATGTCAATACTTTTGAAGTTCTCCTTCCAACATAGACGGCAAGTAGGCAGTCGATCGTGCGAGTTATATCTCTCGACTAACCGATATATTATTTTCATGTAGATGCAGTGCATATTGCCTACTGCACAAGCAACGGTTGCATTGGTGACTAAAGGAGGCTTGGTAAAACGTTTATGGCAGCTCATGGGCGTTTTTCAGTCATGTGTGTGAAACAAAATCATTTCCATGCACATTCACCCATAGTGAGGATAAAAATCTTACCTGAGCGTCTGTTAAGGTGAGTCACTAGTCAACTCCTGGCGCCTCGTCCGCCACCGGTTTTTTTTTCGCAGGGAATTGAACGGCAAAGTGCCAATGAAATCCTGAATTGCTGCAAAAATTTCCTGTACTGTTGCTGCTCCTTTCAATATTTCGGCCTCTGTGAGCCCAAGAGGGTATGTAGCTGTTGACGCACCACTTCCTGTGTGCCGCCTATTAATATTGGGGTACACTTTTCCAGTCAGGCCAGATGTTGCAGTACCTGTCGAGACAGAACTCACTGCGGGACCTGTTACGCTTCCTTGTGGGGCATGTGGGGCAACACTGAAGTGTCCGGATTCTATTCTGCGGTCTCCTGCAGAACCCACCAAACGTAAGAGGTGTCCTGCTTCGGGCATATTGCCTGCTGTAGAAGGTGGCAAGTTAGGATGGTTTCCGCGTGCTCCGGCGCTACCTTCACTAGATTGCGGGAAAGTATTGAGTGATCCACCTTCTCTTCCGACACCACCTGTAGAGTGTCTCACGCTTGCATATCTTCCCTGTCCTACCGTGGAGTGCGTTACATCAGGGTGGTGCAAAGCCCTTGCTGGGTTTCCTCCTGAAATAAGTGAGACATCATTGGAGTTTACGGATTCTTTTTCGTCGCCTTGCGAGGAGGAGCCTGTTACAGTTTCTGGGTGTGCTTTTCCTGTTTCGTTGCGAACTGCGGAACGTCCTGCACCGCGGTGGTTTCGAACTCCTGATCCACTCTCTTCCGTAGGCTGTGGTTCCCCACTGGAGTGCCTTCCCCAGGTTTCACGGCCCCCTGTCGAACTTCTGAGAACGGTGGAAGATAGTGCCTCTTCTCTATTACCTGCTGATGAAGTCACTGGACCAGCGTGGTGTCGGAAGTCTGTTTGGTTTACGTCTGCACGTATTGAGTGCCTATTGGCGTGGCCACTTCCTCTTCTGTCGCCTCCTGGGGAGCTTCTGGCACCTGAAATGGCTTCTTCTACTGGCTCGTTGCTGCTTGCAGAATGCCTTACATGAGGGCTGGGCCGTACTCCTGGTATGTTTCTATCTCTAGAGTCTGGTTTCATATTGGAATATCCGGCTTCTGGTGCACTGCTTCCGGTTGAGCCAGCAACATTTACTGGGTTTCGCAAATGTACTTTGTTGGCTGTTGTGAAATGCGTTGTATCAGGTGAGTAAGCGACTCCTTCTCCATTATGTAGTGGAGAATTAGAAATAGCAGCGGGATATGGGCCTGATATTCCGGGGCCTGGAGTGGACTCTGTTGACATATTGTAATGTGTTCCTGCAGCATTGCCATTTGCAGCGTTCACTAAAGCACTCGAATGTCCTAATCCTGCTTCACTCACTTCTGTTAAGTCTCTGCCCCCTGTGCTTCGCCGGACACTTGATTCACTACCTCCGGTGGCCTCTGCAACGTTATTCGATTGTTCGGCTCCTGTAAATCCTCGAACAGTATTCGGCGCTTCTAATTGGGGCCTTGATGGTCGGGTATTGCTTGGAACGGCGTAACTGGTATGTCTGGCTACTTCTGCCTGCTGCTTCGTCCCTGTGTCTGTAAAATGAACGTTTCCAATTACACTAATGCCGGTGCGTTTTTCTTTTACCAAACAAGGTATAGCAGTTGTGATTCAATGACATTGAATAGTGCGCCAGTAGGTATCGCCTGTTCGTAAATACAGCATTATATCTAGAAAATTCACTATAAGTCAATAAACAAAACGGATTAACAAAACCGCAGTCTGCTCAGTAACGCCGCCGACTATCATGGAACGTGCACGTTGTATGTGTCACTATTTTTTGGAATTATGTAACTGGCCTTTCGGTAATTCTTCGTAAGAAGCCTGGAGACAACCAGAACATAGGCTGGTTACCGAGAAAAGAGACACGATCCATAGAGTGTTATTCAGTACATGCTGGTAAGGCACATCAAATTGCCAGATTTTTGAAAATCCGGTTATGACGACTGATTTGCGTTTATTAATGGACGACATTATTGATGGGCCACACAACACTGTGGCCCACTGATCTCAATGACTTGTGCAGTAGCGCAGCAGGTGACTTGCAACAGAGAATTTCCAAGACTCGACATGGCAACTCTCAAGACACCTTTCCCTAAAGTAAATTAGAAAATCCAGATAATTTCTTCAGGCCGTCAGATCAACCAAGAGATTATCATTGGCGATCTCTCGAAGCAGCCAACGGGTTCATATATCTCTACCTAAAAGCAAGACTTGAGCATTCTCAGGCGACCCACATTATGAAAAGGTGCGTAGGAAGATTGCTTAAAGGTCAAATCCTGCGCGCCTAGCCTACAAATACCATGCAATGCGTCCAGGCTTTGCATTTTCCTAAATCCTATTATTCGTTATCACCTGGCAGCTCTATTATTAAGCCTGCTCTGTGGACCTCCAGCCGTATCGGACACCAGAGGTCGGTTTACCCACTGGCATATATTGAGCAACCAAACTACACTGGTTTTACAGTGAAGCTGTTAAGGGCTACTTTCCCCACTATCGTTCCTTCGTGTAGGAAAAATCCTGAAGATAGTCCAATGCCGCGCCGAACCGCGGCGTAGATGACGCAGGAGTTAAGAGCTCCTCATATGTGGGCCGATCCCGAAGATAGTTCAATGCCGGGCCTACCCACGGCGGAGGTGCAGTTCGCTATTAGGGGCCCACATACCCAGCTTCATCTGTCATCATTCTTCTCAAAGTGGAGGGGCACTGAGCTTTTTTTAACTCCCTTCCATCGAATGAGATTATCGCTTTGCGGATGGTCATATTCATACTAACTACATCAACTTGCAGGCTGCCATCACTTCTCTGTATTGCTAACATCATTACTAAAGCCAAGTGTCACATAGAACCTCGCCTGCGGAGTATTGCAGATATCAAAAAGAAAAGTAATTAAGTAGGTAAATAATGTGTTCCAGCAAGCACGACTGGTAGACTAAAGGATAAAAGAGTTTATCGCTATCACTGTCGCAGAAGATTTATACCCAGAAAATCATCAGGCTGCTAACCCGAAAGGTCTTGACACCTGCATTAATGAGCACTTACCTTTAAGGGAAGCTACATTCCTCACAATAATCGATCGAAAGACAAAAAGCTGCCGACTTTATATCCCGTGACAGGACGAGGTTCGTTTCAAATGCAACATCAAATACAGGTATCTGGCACTCTATAGTTTACATCACATTAACAGATAGATGTGTGAGAAGTCACGCTTTGCACCTAATATAAAAGCTGGGCTTTCAGATTAATGTAGCTAGCATATCAAGGTGTGCTAAGCAATAGAGGCCAGCAAGAGTTCTGTAAACAAAGCTTTGTTCAGTTAAAATCTTTATTTCAATATGAAAGATTGGGTCTGCAATGCAGCACTAGGGCTTGACCCTATAAAATATATGTTCAACAAATCAAGGCCTTGACACGGCTGTCGACGTCAAGGAATGAAACTTGAAGCTGGACAAGAAACTTGAAGCTGGTATGAATTCTCAGCGCATGGACAGATAGACTAGAAGCAGTACCTCGACACAGCATTATTTTCATACTGCAAAGATTTTGCTCCAAAACAATACACACAAGACAGGAGACGACACCACGGGCGTCTTTCTTGTGTTTGTTGTTTTGGCGCAATATCTTTTTAGTATGCAAGATCACCAGCTATTCCATCAGTTCGCTCTTCTCAAGCATTATTTTCGTTTTCTTTAGGCTGCGTTGTCTCAATGTTTAGTATATGCCGGGCTAGGAAATCGAATCAGTTAATCAGTTAATCAATTATACTGGTAACATTATTTCTCCGATTTTCAGGATTGTGCCCGCGATATTACTTGATGGAACTGCGCGAAATTCTGTGTGTACTTACATACACCGCAAGTGCGTTGACATTCATGCAGTGTGGGAAAATTGTTCCCTCTGTATGAGCATCCTTGTTGCGGAAAGCACATTCCTTTGAAAATGTCGAAGTAGTAAATGGTGGTTGTTTGGCGACCAGCGCAAAGTACGGCAGGCCGCTGAATAAAGCAATGGATCACTGGAAATGAAGAGATACATGTGTTAAGTACAGCCGACACATGTTAATTTCTAAAATGTCTTTTTCGGGAAGGGAATAATACCATAAATACATGCTTACAGTGTAATTTTTGTAATGTTTAGGGGGTACGTCAAAACACTTCCAGCTCTTTTATCATTGCATACACCACCACTGCCTCTATAAGAAACACGCTCCAACAGGATGCAAGTGTAAAACAAATAGATATGTACCGGTTCAGGTAAAGAACGAAAGATAAATGGTAAAGTTTGCAGATAGAGAATATTTTCGTTTGTGCTTCTTTGAGGCTAGCAGTAGGTTAACGTTTCTTTCTATAATTAAAGGTTTATTGCTCAGGCATGTGAATGAAACACTGAGTATTTTGTAACAAATAACATAAAATAAATAACGTAGCAAGGGTGAAGTAATGCTTCAGAGGTAGCGATAAACGAAAAAAAACGTTACCAATAATTCACAGTTGGACAAAATGCGCACTTAACAAATTAATTCCTCACCGCTCCGGCATATCCAGCTACATTCCCACCCTGTTTTAAATGGCGCTCCTGAGTTACACGTAGTCTTGCAGACTCTCGAAGCATGGTCGAAGTAGTATTTCAAAGAACTGCAGTTCTTGGGTACGGTCTCTTGTTCGTGATAGCGGCATTTCAAATCTAAAGGAGGCGAAAAATTAGAAATAGAACAATCACAAGAGAACAATTGTAAACAACCGCCATCCATGTTTATAATATGCAATGGAAATTCTTGTTCACATAAGCTTAAAGCAAGCCACAGCGGAAGCATTGAAACTTTCTCTACCATGCTCATAGGCCAAGAGATGTAGCTATAGTCAGAAAGAATACACGAAAGCATGGTTTCATCGAAGTGTATTATAGTTTTGCATGCAATCCAAACACCTCTCCAGTAACAGTATCGGCTGATATGACGTTAATGAAGCGTCTTATGTGAAATAATAGAGTGGTTTTGCAACTTCTAGAAAGCTAATTTTAAAATTTACCTTCATAAGGTTGTATATTTAAAAAAAATGCTCTTTATCGCTAATCATCGTATCACTCTAACAATTAGTGATGACTATGACAATGACCCTACCACATTTTATTTATGCAGATATACTAATAATTCTTTCCCTAAATACAGCACCAGATCTCCTTGCTTCGCTTACCGTTTAGAAGATAATTAATAGATGATTTACCAATGTAAATCATGTTGTTGTTTATATATGTGACGAAGTCTGACCATGGAGCACGTGGTGCCGGCGAAAGAAAGAAATAAGAGAGGTGCGAGCAGCGCCTTCGAAAGAAAATAAAAATCAGCCTGAAGGGCTGATTCTACTTTGCCCCGACCGCTCAGCTCGGCATCGCTGCTCCTCTTTCTACATTTTGTACACTACGCTGTCAATATGCCACCATACCGCCACAAGCTTCCTGACATCTGGTTGCTTCAGGCGGAGACCAGCTTCCAGGCCACGCACGTAACCTGTCAACAGACCCACTACGCCTATCTATACTTGCTGCCTTACCTGGGGACGTCGCCCTCCGTGTGCGTGACCTCCTGACTGCACCTCAGTCTCCAACGCCCTACGACACCTTGAAGGCTGCTACCGTGGAGCGCACTGTCCTTTCCGAGAGACGCCGCCTGCAAGGGCCCCTATCACCACATAGCTCGGCAATTGTCAGCCATCCCAGCGCCTTCGACATATGCAGCATCTACTGGAACCACAGGCCACCGCCTTCGATGAGGCACTTCTCAAGTATCTGTTCCTGCAATGCCTCCACGTTCATGTCCAAACAGTGCTACTAGGCGCATTGCACCATCAACTTTCTGCGCTGGCGTCTTTGGCCGACAAACTCTGCGAGGTGCCATCTCCTAACCTCGTTGCTTCCCAAGTGGCCTTAGCCGAAACCGCTAGCTTTCATCCAACTACTTCGCGATCGTTTACGCCACGCCATGGTCCATCCTTCGATTGCACAGTAGGATGGTTTTTTGGCTTTTCGCTTGAGACTTCTCGGATCTCTTCACTGCTGCACTTAAAGGTATGTCCACCAACCAACGTGTTCATCGCCTGTTTCCCTCTCGGTCGCCGTCGCCGGCTCGCCCCTCCTCTCACGAGCAATCCTTTGACCAGCTCCCATCCCTATGCTGGTGCAATCGACGCTTTGGTGTTTCGGCAACGCGGTGCACACGCCCTTGTTGCAGGACGGGAAACAATCTCAGGAAGGACTAGCGGCGACAAGTGGCCCCCGAGAAAACTCCAGTCACCTTTTCTTCGTCCCTGAGTCCGTCAATGGACTGAAATTTCTCGTTGACGCAGGTGTTGAGGTAAACGTGTTGCTGGCAAGAGCGGAGGACAAACGCTGCACACCCATTCTGCGATTGTAATCCCTGAATGGTTCGAGCATTCCTGTTTTCCGTCGCAAATCGCTCATCCTCAACCTCGGCCCTCGTAGAACTTTTTGTTTGCTATTCTTTGTTTCTACTGTTAACCACCGTATACAAAGCGCCGACTTCTCCCATTTCGGCCTCCTTGTTGACATGGCATACAAGACGATCGTAGATTCCACTACCGGATCCATCATAGCTGGTAAACCTTCTTCGGCTGCTCCATTAGCCTTCATGGCAAGACGTGGTACCGGAGGCATTTTCCGCCTTCATTCACGAAAACCTGCCTTCAACTGCGTCCCCTGATTGGACTATACCAGTTTTGTCAGTTTTCAGCCTCACATAATCAACAATGACCCACCATGCCATGCATCGCAACGTCAGCTTGCGCCACAGAAGCTACGCACGGCCAGGAACGAGTAAGAGCATATCTTTGAAATTGGCTTTCTCGTACCTCTAGCAGCTCATTTTACTCCCGCCGCCTTTCACATGGTACCCAAAAAGAACTGTGATTGGCGCTCTTGCCGAAATTATCGCGCGCGAATCGGTACTGCAATGCCTGATCCGTACCCTTTATCAAGTATCCAAGACTTCACTGTTGGTCTCCACGGTGCCCAGATTTTTTCCAAGATCGACCTAGCCAAATCCTAACATCAAATTTCTACGGCTCCAAAGGACATAGCAAAAACAGCGATCAATATGCCGTTGGGACTCATTGAGTTACTGCGGATGCCTTTCGACCTGAAGAATGCCGCACAAACATGCCAGTTTCATTCATTAGCCAGTTCGCAGACTCGTTCAATTTCGCCCACGTTGATCACATTCTTGTGGCCAGCGCCTGAATAGAGATGTTGTTCAGTACTTGTGGCTTCTCTTCCATTCCCTTCAGTCTCACAGCCTTGCCATGAACATCACCAAGTGTGGCTTTGGTGTTTCTTCTATCGATTCCCGCGCCCAGCTCGTGAACGACGAAGGCATCACGCCACTTGCTTCCAAAGTCAAGGCCATCACGAACATTCCTCGCCCCACTTTAATGCGGCAGTTACGACGTTTTGTAGGTTTCCTGAACGTTTAAGGACATCTTGCCCCTTGCGCTGCTGCAACCAAATGTTTGTGAACGGTCCTCAACACCACCAAGACCACATTATATTTATTGTGGTGACAGCTGACAGACAAAGCATTGACGGTCAATAAAACGCAAGTGGCGAATGCTACGTTGCCTGTACACCCAGCACCCTAGGCCCCCAGCAGTCATGGTGGATGCTTCGGGTTTTGCCGTCGGCACAGTGCTTCAGCAATATATGGCTGATGCTTTGCATCCACTCGTTTTATTCTCAAACATTATCAGAAGCAGATACAACGTATAGCACTCTCGGCTGAGACCTTCTTTCAGCTTACCTATCCCTCAAGCACTTTCACTACTTCTTCGAAGGCCGCCGTTTCACGCTGTTTATGCACCACAAGACCTCATTCAAGGTTTCGGCTGTACATGAATCACGTACTTCCCTGGTGAAATAATACCACTCGTTTACCTCACCGAGTTTTCGGTGCAATTTCACCTTTACGAAGGGTCATTATATATTCCAGCATACGTGCTCAAATAAGTCAAAGCCATTGCAACGACTGACGTTTCCAAAGAAGAATTGCCCATCGTGCACCAGAACGACGAACTTCAACACCTCAGATCCTAACCAGACAGCTTGGACCTGCGACATTTTCCGTGCCAAGGTGACGTGCTTCCCACTTCTGACGGGTCCACTGGTAGCGATCGAACCTTCGTTCCGCATCATCTCAGACGCCGCATCTCTGAGCATTTACATTCTCTCGTTCACTCTGGAATCAAGGCTTCCCAAAGGCTCGTTGCAGGGCGCTACGTTTAGCCAGGCACGAATGTCGACATGCAGGCATGCACACGCTCTTGTCTGGCTTGCCATAGAGCTAAGACATATCGCCCCATCCGAAGTCCCCTAAAATAATTCATCTCGCCCACTGAACACCTCCAAAAGGTCCACATAGATGTCATCGGACCCCTTCGTCGATAAAAAAAAACGGCTACGCTTTAACCAAGGCCAGCCGCTTTACTCGATGGCCTGAAGTTCGGCGCATGCTGCTTCTGGCGTGGCTGTGAAGGCGCCATATCTTAAATGCGATCTGCAACGTGGCCAAAGTGCACGCCCACGCGGGCCTCATCTTCAAAGCAATCTGCGATGTTTTCAGAGTGCGTGTGGTGCTGGTAGGTCCGTTTGCGCTGTGCTTTCGACATTTTATTCGCGTTGAAGCGAGAGCTGCACGAAGGTAAATTCGACCGCTGCAGCTGCCGCGAATCGTCGCTCCAGCATTTTGACATCTAGTTTGCGTGCTCATCGAGAGCGATGTGTTCATGTTTACCTTTGCGCGCTTGACATCGTCCTTGGTAATTTTGTTAATACGTTGGCGGGCTAGTTGGTTTTAATCTATGACGGAATGTGTAAGCGCGATGCTACGATGACGTAGAAAGAAACCGACACACAGAGACAGCGCTGTCTCTGTGTATCTCTTTCTTTCAGAATTTAAAAACTTCACATGTAACATCTATGATTATGCAACAGCCGTTTCAGCTGACCGACTCAAAGCTGCTTTCATCGACAGCAGTGCTATACGCAGTGTTGATATGCCCCGTTTTCTCCACTTCCTACTCCCTCGCCATCACTTTCTCCAGTCCCTCGACGTTTCACGCGTGTTCAATGGCGAACAGACTCCATCTTTCCAGGCTTTGTCGAAGTATTCCCGCGGAGCGCGCGTTGCCGACAAAAGAAGAAGAGGCAAGAAAGGAAATAAAAGTCTGTCTAAAGGGCTAGCCTTGCAAGAAGGTCGTGTGTTCAGACTTTCCTGTTCATCGCAAATATAGTATATTTATACTACAAATATATTATCTTTGAACTTGGCCATTTTGTCAAAAGAGTATTCGTAAGGTACATGAAAAAAATTTGCACAGAAGTACGACCAAATAATATCGTTAATTACCACTGTAAACAACAAGTTTATGTCAACTTTACAGCTTGTGCTGCACTTCCACTTAGCATAATGTTTCTCATACTAGGAGCCGTTATTAGTGCGCAAATTTTGCTAATTCAGTAATATGTGTCTTCGGCATAGTTTCCTACTCCTATACCCGCTGCCGTAGAATGTGGGGTGCCTGTAGCATATTCTACTCCAGCTTTATGGCGTCCTGTAGAGCCAGTCACACCAGTGGGGTATTCAGGAGCAGCTTCTTTGCCGAGTGGCTATAAATGACACCAGGTGCATGTCCACCTCGTGATTTTAGGAGATGGGTAGATGGCATGATACCAGTTCGGTATCCGAGCGGTGATCCCTGACGAACATCGGAATTTTTTGTAGTGGTTGCTTGCGCAACTCCCACCGAGTGACGGCATAGATCAGAGGTAGAATGTGAACGCTCCCATGAGGATTCGTGTTGCTACGCAATAATGAGCGCCCTTGAATGTGTTCATAACCGCCCCGCCCGATACGTGGTTTCTAATTACTCTCGCGGCGTCAGATTTTTTTATTAATTATAGCTAACTTAGGCCTACGGGCACTTTGATCGTGCCGCAAGCGTTTCCACTCACACCTATTTCAGAAAATTATTTATAATAACCCAACTCCTAAATATTTCCTCCCTCCAGGGTATGTGTTCTAGCGGTTGGATCATCATTTCAAGGTTCACATTCCATTACTCCGCATTAAAGTTTGCCACGCCTCTTTTTGCCGCCGAAAAAGCAGTCGCGGGAACCACCTTTTCACTTCGGCCGCTACAAGCGAAGAGTGGGCGGCCTTGAAAAAACGCACCTAATAACTAATTGTTAAACGACTCATCTCTGCAATGGCCTCAAGTACTGCAGTAGGCTTATAAATAAATAAATAAATAAATAAATAAATAAATAAATAAATAAATAAAATAAAATAAAAATAAATAATCAGGTTTTTTTGTGTGTTTTCAAATGACTTTTCAGAATCTACCGCTACACGAGCAGAGCTTCGCATTCGAGGTGCCCGGCTAGGAATGGAATTATTGAACACGTAGGATGTCTGCCTCCTATAGCGTTGAATACTGGAGACTCAGCAGTATATATGAGGCTATTGAATACTGCATCCTTGCCGTCTGGAGAAAGAGGGTACGTCGAAGGGGATTCGCTTCCGGTCGCAGTTGCATTGTCTGAAGAAGCGATGACCGGAGGAGCTTGCTGAGTCGTGTGAGGCTCTCGATGCGGATGGTTCCACGTTTGGTTACCTGTTGCGCCAAACTGGGCACCGCCTGTTGCTTCTCCTGCTTCTTGCGACCCTGTATATCGAAGACTTATGATTAACAAACACACTCAGACTGTAATTTTTTGAGACAAACAATGCAGAACACGTTAGCACTCACCGAATAAAAAAGTACTTCTAATGGGATGCAGAAATTTGTCAACCACAAGAAATTTTTACAAGAAATAAAATAAATTACTGCAGTACAAGCCATACAAGATAAATACCAAAGTCGGGGACCGCTGTATTGTGTAACAAGTAGCGTATCCTCCTACTCTCTGTTAATCCCGACACCATCTGATGGAGACATCAGCAGACACACAATGGGGCACTATGTCGGCTATCCAATGTGCCTAATCACACCACGACACAGTATATATGATTCTTCTTACTGCACCGCAGTTCAAACCTCATAGCAACGTCTACTCTCCCAATATACTCGCTGCGTTTTTCTTTACAATGGCTATCCAACACGAAACCGTTCTCGACACGGAAGTGTATGTTGCGAATCTGGGCTTTATCGTTTTAAAATATTTATAGCTAAGTCCCCTTGCAACACCTTGGCACACGAACTCCGGGTGATTGGTCAAGAATGGACACAACCCAACATCACATGCGCAGTATAAAGGTTCTCTCTTTCGGTATACATCCAATGTTACACGCTAATGGTCCCAAGTTATCTGCTAGGCGAGACAGCAGCGGTCAAGTTGACTATTCGGGAGTAGTCTACGTTGTCCCTTCCGCAAGAGGGGCGCCGGCACGCACCTAGTGGCTCAAGCAAGCTGAAACTTGGGGGACTGAGTATGTGCCACTCTTGATTGTGCGAGATCTTCCAAACATTCAGTAAACCCGCCGCGGTTGGTTAGTGGCTATGGTGTTGGGCTGCCGAGCACGAGGTCGCGGGATCGAATCCCAGCCACGGCGGCCGCATTTCGATGGGGGGCGAAATGCGAAAACACCCGTGTACTTAGATTTAGGTGCACCTTCAAGAACCCCAGGTGGTCGAAATTTCCGGAGTCCTCCCCTACGGAGTGCCTCATAAAGAGAAAGTGGTTTTTGCACGTAAAAGCCTTTCAGTAAGACCAGAGTGAATAAATGAACTACTACTTCAATGAAACACCGTTTAAGTATGCTGTAGACTGTGAATGCCACCGTCATGGCACATATAATTTGTCCAAGTTTCTTACTTCCTAGGAGAAACATGGTCAGCTTGGGTAATTCGTGAGGTCTTATAGTAAACAAGAAAAGAATATAAAATAAAAACCGCAGCACGCATCTCACGATGGCTGTTGAAGGTAACGTGATTAGCATTCAATCAATGTAGTGACACACGGTACTGCGACCGTCGAACCACCTCACGTATAAGCAGTCTACTATTGCTGAATCCTTCTCGCACCCTTTCCCCTCTACACGTTGCACCATGTACCGCTACATTCGCGACGTCATCTCCTTCCTTCAAGTAACCTTTAGGATTGTACTGATGTTGCGCCGTTATGCGCTAATGCCGAGAAAGATTCCCTAGCTGCCAGCCGGAATTCGTAGAACATCGCAGAAGTGTAGAGGTGCTTTGTGTGAGGAACCCCTGCTACGCGGGCTTGAATCCGCACACCGCCAAAAAAGTTAAGGTATGGGGTTTTAAGTACCGAAACCACGATCTGATTATGAGGCACGCCGTAGTGGGGGACTCGGGAAATTCGGACCAGTTGGGGTTCTTTAACAATCACCTAAATTTAAGTACAGGAATGTTTTGACATTTCGGCCCCATAGAAATGTGTCTGCCGTGGCAGGCAGTCGACCGCGCAACTTTGTGCTTAGCAGCTCGACACCATAGCCATTAAGCAACTACGGCGGGTCCACCGCCGTGGGTTAAATTAAAGAAGTTAACTTAAAGAAATTAAAGAAGTTAAAGAAGTTTTAAATTTGTCTTTTTCAGAAAGGGCTGTTAAAAGGCTTGATTCGTAAAAATTTAAAGCACTGTTAAGGGCTTGATAGATAAAAACACACCAGTTGGCAAGTTTCCTAAAATTGTAATCGCTCTAAAAGGTCAACCAAGGGGATGCAGCTTTATCGACAGGAATGCTACAGGACCTTTTTCTCAAGTTACGTTCTATTTTTGTGCATGCAGATAAGGCAACAAAAATGAAGAGAATCAAGAGTGAAGAAAAGAATATTGCTGTTTCAAGGGGACCAGAATACATGGCACACGCGACTGACCTATTTTGAGCGCTCACATTTGCCCACGAAATAGATTACTGGCAGAATTCGGAAAGTAATTGAGCTAGTATCAAGGTGCACCACTCAAGGCCTTTGACAAGTTTTACCGACAAATGGAAAACTTGTTCCTCTCAATAGCCTACGTTAGGAATTATTGGATGAGAGTGGCATTGGGTGCACGAAGTGTGAAACAATAAGCTTCTTAAGCATTCAATAAAAAGGCAATTTATGTGCGTGATAGAGAAACAAATTCTAACTGGTTGGTAGCAAAATTTTGGAGGCATTTCTATGCGTGATAAATAAGAGCACTTGCGTCATCGGTAACACGCATATTGTAGCATTATAAAAAAATACGCAATGCCGGTACGGAAACGCAGCTTTATCACGTATGTGCTCTGACGAACTTTCACGTATGTTGTAAAATATTAACGAAATGATTAGTGTTGCATTTAATGATGAAGTAAAACGGTACTATGCCACGGTATTAGTGAAAACAAAAAGCTGTTATCGTCTCTATGGTTTATACAATTCCATGCCCTTCTTTGGATGGAAGTACTGGTCATTTAACAGCATGAATATAACTTAAATTGTCACTTACATCATCAGTTCTGTAGGTATACTTACCGACACCGCAAGTGCGTTCGCACTCTCCTAAAGTAGGAAAGTTATTTCCGTTGTATGTGCATCCCCTCTCGGCAAGACAGCGTCCTTTATTGATGTCAAAATAGTACACTGTGACCATTGGAACATCGTCACAGTGATTACGACGCCGTGGAATGAAGCAGACGACAACTGAAATACAACCGAATAAAAGAGTTACAAGCGGTTGAAAACGAAGACGAGTTTTATTTTTGCTGCTGAAGTAATGTTAGCAAAAACAATGTGGTTATGCGACAACAAATGTTTTCTTGTAGTTGGAGGCAAGCGTGTCGTGAGGTCGAGGGGTGATTCGAAAAAAAATAAAATGTTAGGAAAAAAGAAGTCCACGAAAGGTTTTCCAACTATACATAAGATTTCTAAGAGCTGTTATGTAACATTTTTCAGTTCCAGCTTAATCAGACATCGTGCATAGAGGAGTGTAACATCACTTTCGCCATTTTCCCCGAAGCATTACCAATATATCACCAGGAGTATTCGCAATTTGGACGTTACATACGAGGAACCGATAATAAGAAATCGAGATTTTATTATATTTACAGCAGATCTTCACCGTGTCTAACAGTATCATATAGTTATATCGGCAATGAAAAATAATCAGAGAAAATAATGAACACTTTATTTTCAGAGGGTTGTACTGGGGGAAACATTTTACTGAAATAGTTCGCGAGAAATAACTTCAAAAAACTCAGAAGTTCTAAAGGGAGCGGTAAAAAAAAATATAAATGTTTGGCTTTATCGTCAAAATTTTTTTGGTTTGCATGTATGGAAGTGATTTCTCCCTATGATTCCTTGACATCAACGAGAATGCAAGTTCAAACTTAACACAAGCTTAAGCCGTTAATTGCTATCTGTATAAGACACGGAAACGCGTCGCGGAAACAGCCAATTCAATAAACACTTCTTTGTAAAGAATAAAAATGGGATTTCTTTTGGTCGCAATATTTTATTCATGCTTTTTTGCAATCGCATGGTTCATTATGATTGTCGCTTATTTGCAAGTTGGGTATGTAGCATATACCAGTACAAAGTTATAGTCAACCGCACAAAAGTAAAAGCACTATAATCTTACCGCTTCTGCACCTCCTGGTGCATTTTGAAGTTGATTCAAATGGCGCTTCATCGCTGCAAGTTCGTTTGCAAAGCCTAGATCTGCTATCAAAGAAGTACCCCACTGAAGGGCAGTCTTCGGCTTTGGACTCAGAGAAACGGACTCTGCACCTGTCATCTCCAGAAGATATGAAAGAGAACCGTGCAAAAGATTACGCAATATAATGAAGGGAAATATTGACATCTAAGCAAACGTAGCAAATCGCTACAAAAGCAACCCATACTGGTTCCTCGAAAGAAAAGCCTCGCAGTTGAAGAAAAATTCGTCCTTGTCCGGGACTGGAACCCGGGACCATCGCCTTTCTGGAGCAGTCGCTCTATCATCTGAGCTAACCAGGCGGCTAGCAAATATCAGGGCAAAGTCGAATTTCTCAACAACTCGAAGCAAACGCACGAGTTCATTACGCAATATAGTCAGCTGTGCAACTCTAAAATATTGGCTTGAAATTTAGAGGCTTCTTAGCATGTTTAAACGACGCCAACACAATTCCGAAGTCATTGGATACATTGTCATTGAGATCATATCGCCTGCCTAAGAAAGCCTGCTTACAGACAATGCTCCCTTCCAGTGTCATCGCGTATGATTCTGATGTGACTATATGGTAGAAACTTGGTGCAGTTTCTCCGATGAAGAGATGGTCTAAAGCACTCGGGTAAACACGCTTGCAAGTCAGCTCCCATTGGTGTAGGACTCGACTTCCGACAAGTCGTAGCTAGTGTGTGCGTTCACGTATGTACTCACGGTGAACTTTCTGTGGCAGTGAAGGGAAAGATACGAAGGCAAAGCGTGCGCAAGAGAGAGCGCTTACGAAAAGAGTTCCTTGTTTTCATCCTCGTTAGTTTAAGCTCGGGTAGAGAAAACATAACCACCTTATTAGCACTAGGTATATAGGACCAAACACGCCACTGAATGTAAATGTTTACTTATTTTGAGGCTTTTCCCTTCCTCGTCTGAGAAAACGCGACACCGCCGCCCGTAGAAGCTGCGTCGATTCAGCCTTTGTTTCGAGCAACGAAAAGCACTGTCAAACGTTGCCGGACTACTTCGCGCACTAACACATGTGCAGAAGCTCCACCCCCGTAGCTTTCCCTTCACTGCAACAGAAAGTTGTTCGCGAGTGTAAGTACTGCGCGTGGCTGGCCTATAGTGAAATACTAAGCCGACCATGCGCACAGCTCAATGAGCCCTTGGAATCACTGTGATAAGGTGCGTGGCTGTTGCTCTGGCAACGCTCAGCGCACTGCGTGAACCTTACGGAAGAAGCGTCTACTTCTCTCGTCGACGCAGTGGAATTCTTGGTAGTAGAACTAATGGAATGTTCGCTGAACCTCCGGCATAAGTCGTTTCTAACAATTGCCTCAGAATAATCTGCTTTGAGTTTATCTCCACGACTGCGAAAAAAAAAAATTATCGCTTTGGTCTCGTTATGGATGAGCGGTAAATCGCGGTTCAGCTTTGGTTTTCAGTTAGGTGCCGTTTGTTTTTACGACTCCTTGCTTGGAGTTCTACTGTTAAAGCTTGGGAAATGGGAAAGCCAATTGGTAGAGATGTAAAAATAAGAAGAATTGGTAGAGATGTAAAAATAAGAAGCCAGTGACGGCTTCTGCAAAAACAAAATAATGAAGATGATCTAGAAACAGGGCTGTAAGTGGTCGATTT
Organism: Dermacentor andersoni; assembly: GCF_023375885.2. NCBI lineage: Eukaryota > Metazoa > Arthropoda > Arachnida > Ixodida > Ixodidae > Dermacentor > Dermacentor andersoni. The sequence continues at coordinate 46,805,879 of NC_092823.1, read as the reverse complement.
CTTTAGGAGAGGCCAGTATTATGATGTAACATTAGACGTCGTAAAGGTAGTTGGACTCGCGCCGTTCAACGGCCACTCAGTCTCCTTCCAATGGGCACCTAGTCGCTGTCGCTGTGCCGGCAACGATATAACTGATGCGCAAAGACCGCTCTCTCTAAAGCCGTCGATGTAAAGATTGAATAGTCGGGAACTGATGCAAGCGTTTTCTTGACTGCGCTCATACAAGATCGCACAGCAGATTACTGGGTCCAACCAACCAACCAACCAACCAGCCTGCCGGAAATCAATGCTGGCAAAGCGTTTCGCCTCCCGGCTAAATTCAAGCGATTGCAAGCAGGAGTGCTTGACCGGACTCATCTGGGGGTCGCCTTCACTCGATGCTATGCACGTCTTATCGGCATGCGTACAGTCCGAATTGCGAACGCTGCAAAGTGTCCAAGACTCTCAAACACCTGTTTTGTGACTGCGCTATCTACGCGTAACATTGAAAGACGCTGGCCGTTTGCAAGCATGCACTCACAGGCAATACATTGAGAAAGAAACTGGGTGAAAACTTGCAACGGGAAACACGTCACTCCTAGTGTTTGTCCCCTCCGTTAGCTAACGCGAGCATCGAAAAAAAAAAGAATGTGAAATAAACACAAAACAATGTTTTGTTCCTTTTTATTCTTTCCAGCTAAAACTAAGATGTTTCGCGTATAAATGAACTTTCCGACTTATTTTTCTTGCGTTAGCCAGAAACAATTTAACCGCATACCAAACGCGCCAGATGCGTGCGTCATGCGCCAGACACGCCACAGAAGACGCGCGCATGTGAAGTTCGCCTGTTCGGCGACCCATACCTTCTGGGTGGAGCCTGTTTGTTGGGCGCCCAGCGTCTCCTTGCGTACCTTCTGCAATTCGACACGGCACGAGTGCACTATCGGACTATGGCAAGGTAAGAAATATTGTTTAACAGTAGGCGATGCATTTCAAGCAGTTTATGCTCTTACGGCATGGAAACTAGACTTGTGACGCCTCGCGTAGTTAGAGTTAATCCCTCGTGCTTGGAGTTGTTTGAGACGCCTGCTATGGGCCCCAACATTACTGGAAGTTATTTCGGCAGTTTTATACCACGCTCGCTGCACCCGGCTTTGTGACGCAGTTAGCGAAAAGCAGGTCGGTCTTTTGACGCAGTTTCGCGTGTCCACCTGATCTTACTGGGACAATGAAAGAGTTGAATGCTGGGCTAGTTCGTACTTTGACACGAGAACCATCTCGAAATACAGCGCAGCGGAATGGCACAACACAAAGGAAGACGAACACAGGCGCTACACTAACAACTGATTTTGTGAAAGCCAGACGCATAAGTATCCAAAGTGCTTTTTATGGCCCCCAACATAAACGTTACTAATTTCGTTTCTTTTTAGGGTACTTTTGAAGTATAATGGTCGCGCCCGCCGTTGCGCCGCAGTTAGCAAAAAGTAGCTCGGTCGTGTGACGCAGTTCATTTCGCGTGTACTGAATCTTACTGGGAGCATTTGTGACGCTTTCTCTTACCCCCAACCTACTTATGATGAATTTTTTATGCTTTTGAAACACATAGGCCGGGTCACACTCTGTCTTATAAATGACTGAAAACAGGCTTTGCACGCAGACATTTGTCTTGAGTAGAGGAAATTCCCTGAAGGAACATGCTCTGTCCTAAGGGCCTTTGGGGCCACCTGTATGTATTGGAAGTTGCTTTTGAATCGCGCAGTCTCCCGTGTATTTGTATTCTTAAAGTGCAGAAAATCATGCCCAGGAATGGGAGAGCACTTGGAAATCCTATGTTTTCTCGGCGTTTTATATTATTGTTTGGGATGAGTCGCGTATTTTCTTCGCCACGTATCTAGAGGCGAACTAATTTTGTTTGTAAAGCCGTCCATTCACCACTTTCGCACGTTTCGCCTCTACATGTGGTATTGTTCCTTTAAGGGCTAAATACAAACATGACACATCCTTGTAATTTACTTTTTTGGGCTGATGCCTTGCGGTGAAGCTTCGTACGGGAAAATACTGCTCGTTACCTAGTGCCACGACGTGGGGCGAAATCATTTGAATTAGAGCGAAATATGCATTTCCTCATTTACAGGGCGCCTTGCGTCTTCTTTATGGGATTGCACGGGGCACAGATGTAATGGAGGGTTGTAGATTGTTGGCAATCACTTTTTGTTATATAATAAAACAGTTGCGCAATAGGACCACGTGCGGTTGAGCAGCAGAAGCAAAAAAAAAAAAAAATTACAGACGCCGTGCCGATCAAGGCACCCGATGTAACGCGTGCGAATTACAGTTCAAAACGCGCGCTCCCAGAACTAAAAACGGAAGTGTGGTTCAGCTGTTAATCCCATCCGCTTGATGCGTTACATTCAATTGTGCTCTATGGGAGTGTCCACTTTTGTTGAATGTTTTTCTCTATGGACAAACATGGTCTCCAAGGGATAGTTTGCCCGCAATGTGTGACCGCACAGTAGCGACCACACGCACATGGGCTGCTCTCGATTATTTAAAAAATTATGGGGTTTTACGTGCCAAAACCACTTTCTGATTATGAGGCACGCCGTAGTGGAGTACTCCGAAAATTTCGACCACCTGGGGTTCTTTAACGTGCACTTAAATCAAAGTACACGCGCGTTTTCGCATTTGGCCCCCATCTCGATTATTTATAGATCTCCGGTCTTGACTTGGTGCTATCGTGTAGCCACTGTCTTACGGTGTTATTGTATACATGCATCTCTTCTTCCAGGCGTTGCCATCATCTTTTATTGCGAAAGCAACACTGCTCGCACTTTCGGCCCATCGGTGGTCGTGGCGCCTCCTTACACAGCTGCGCGTCACGTGACCGTGTGACGTCACGCCAGACCGAGAGACGGGGCCCCAGCTCGCGGCATCGATGGTGGAGGCGAAGCCTTGCGCGCCGCTGCTGCGGCGCTACCGAGAGAGGGCGCTCGCTGGTGTGACGTCACGTGAGACCGAGAGACGGGGCCCCAGCTCGCGCCATCGATGGTGGAGGCGAAGCCTTGCGCGCCGCTGCTGCAGCGCTACCGAGAGAGGGCGCTCGCTGGTGTGACGTCACACTAGGAGGGTAAATGGGGCTACAGCTCGGCTCCTCGCAGTGGTCGGCGCGCTGCCTTGTGCTATGTCGGATGATGTATAGGCATAAATTTAACAAAGGGCAACCATGTCCACACCATCAGCCGAACCGAGGCGCAGCCAAGGGTATTGCTTTCGCAATCTTCCAGGCTTAACCAAGCTAAGCCTTCAGCCAATTTTGCTCCCCTTTACGTTTTTCCTCTATACCGAGTAGCAGGTAAGAGCATTCTAATTCAGGCCAATCTCCCTGCCTTTTAATAAATTATCTCTCTCTCCTAATTCAGGCTAGTCGCCCTGCCTTTTAATAAATTATCTCTCTCTCTCTCTGGTGCAAAATCTCTGGTAGCTTGTAGTGGTACCGTGACGTTCTAAACATATACCCTTTTTAGCTAAGCTGTATTTCGTAAGTTATTGAACAAGGTTGTGTTCGCATAATACCTCGCTACCTCACTTTATTTGTATGGTTTGAGACCCCTACAACGGGAAGGTGGCAACGGCCCGTTCTGATGAAGGTTATAATGTATAGAAAATGTTCAAAATCATCCTATCGCCATTCATCACCTCTACAAGAAGTGGCCGCTACAGCAAATGCGTGCCATGAAATCGCAATTTTTTTTGGCAGACACTGACAAATACCGAAAGCAATGAGAAACACTTCTGCTTAATGACGAATACGCATCAAACCCTAGCCACACTAAATTAGGTTTTATTTTCTTTATTCTGACTTACACAACTTCCAACTTAACTTTTTTACTAGCATAGGCTTGCATTTGCTGCAGCAACGATCAGAATTTCGGTTTTATCTACAGCGGTCCGTACCTAGTTTGTTTCGTACTCAGTATGGAAACAAGCTCATAACGGGTGCCAGGATACCTGCACCTTGCATGTTTTAGGCGAGTATAACAATACGAAGACGCGGTTTTTTTTATGTTAATTTGCCGTGATACTCCTGAGACTAATTGGAAGATCAACTGCTTTTATTGTGCGTGTCAAATCCTGCATCGTTTCCTGACACCGAATCAGAGGTTTCACTCGAGTAGACATTTAGGGCAAACAATTAGCCAATATTTAGGTAGACTTAAATAACTTCGACCCGTAACGACTAGAGATGCTAGATCAACCAATGTCGTAAACCGAACACCTTCTACACAAAAGCAGCAAGCTGATACCACAGCCAATAGCAATTAAGGACGTAACCCACCGCCTGGGACTAGGTCGTCGGGAACGTCCTTAACATTACATTCAGTGTACTTGGAAATGTACCGGCAGTGTACTTGATAATTCTGTTTTGTGCGGTTCTTCGAGCAACGCTTCTTGAGCGTTGTGCCCTACTGCCTCGACACATTGGAACAATTGGCTCACAGGTGCAGACGTAAAGGCTAGTTTTCATACTTTTCGAAAGCAGGAGAATTTCACTTCTTTTGTGCGTCGATGTAGCTGCAGGCGAACACGACAGAGCGAGGGACGCGAAGTCGCTTACACATTGTTAACTGCGCTCACATTGGTCGTATTTCTGCCAGTCCTGGAGCAAGATTGTCTTCCCACTGCCCTTGCAACATAAGCAGTGTTTTCCCAAGTGCATGGATATTTTGGCTGCACAAGAAACACTATACTCTGTTTTATAGCGTGCGTAACGCTGCCAAGGCTACGGAGGGCGAGAGAGCGCTGGTGCTTGCGACGCGAGAAATACAGTGCACAACGCTTGTCAAAGCAAGAAAAATTGAAAATATTGTACACTTGAGTATAAAACTTAGGATTTCGTTGCTGTTTTCAAATAGACCAGGTTCATGCACGTTCAGAACTGCAATATTCAAAGCCCGTTGCTTTCGATATCCGTCTTACAATGTAGCCTGTCAGGTGTTGTGCCGTTTGGATAGCCAACACAAAGAAAATGGCCTCTCCTGCTTCTCGCGGAAGCGCTTCGCCTCCTCGCTTGTTTTCTGATATACGTTCCGCGAACTTTTCATACCAGTGCAAGCGCCTTATAGTGAACGTCTAAGCAGCGGCAAAGACGTGATTGCCGAAGAAGGCAATGTCCGAAATGCTTGATATTGTGAAAGCGATGATACGGGATTGTGCGCTCGTACACATGTAACTTCATGCAACTGACCTCCCTAAAACAAGAGGCCTCGTATAGCGACTATCATGCTCTCTTTCCCACAATCACAGCCGTTTCAAACTTCACGCCGTTTGGCTGAAGTCACATGGCGTGTACGCTGACAAAAGCTTCCAACTCTTCGGAAAGTTCTACAAGCGGCTAACGGAGATGACGACATGGTAGAGCTCAACAAGACTGCATTATAGAAGCTGTTGCCTGATATCGGTTTCGCGTTTGCCAAAAGGAAACGAAAGCTTGCGCTTATTGTACGCGATGACATCATCATTTCCAGATATTGAACGTACTTGAGAGCCATAAACGAATGCCATAAGCAGAAAATCCATGATCCGTGATCTATATTACTGCAATGTAAATAATTAGCTGATTTTAGTACGTTTTATTGACCCTTTCAAGGTACATAGGCAACATTCTTGTGCAATAATGACTGCGATAAAGCAATACGCACGTTAGTTCGCGTTTTATTTGTTGTTTACGCACCAGCAGGTCGCCTATTTTTAGGCACTCTGTTTACAAGTAAGGCTTCAGGTATTTTGTTGATATATGCATGTCAAATTTTTGCGCAGGACAATCATTTACCAGGACAAAACATCAGGGAATGCTGGCCATAACAAGCAACAAGTATGGCAGGACAGCACGGTGGAGTCATCTTAGGACGCCTTCCTGAGGGGCCTAACAACGGGTCCTGCAGTTCAAGCTGGAAAGGTAAGTCACCGGATTCTCGTGCACGTGCGAAACAGTCAGATTGGATTTCTTAAAGGTGCAACACACTTCTTCAAGGCCAAGAAAGGCATTATTGTGGGTTTCCACTCGGAGATGAATGGCACGTACTTGAGCACTAATTGACGGCTAAACTGTCGCACCACACCCGTGACAACAGCGTCATTGATATGGACAAGCCACCGCATCCTAGTGTCCCTCAATAAAGAGTTCCCACAGCGTTGCGCGAAAAAGTAATATGCAAGCGTGGCCTTCAAGGCAGCGAATTGCTTGTAGCTGAGATGTTTCGCGTCGAGCTGTTGGGACTTTCAAGGAAGTTGAGCGCTTCCAACGTTGGCACTGTGTGCCTTATAGGAGATATTGCTGTTCAACATGCCACTGGTGTGTTACGACTGGCTCCATACTACAGTGAATTCCTCACAACTGAGAATGCATGTAGCCAAGGGAGAGAAAGTGTTTACTTTGGGATATGTTAAACAGTTTATACCAGAGGTACTGGCATCAGTAACCCCAAAAAATGCAGACAAAGTGTTACACTCATGTTGAAAAGTTTAAGGGAGGTTCGGAAATGGGACGCGATAAAGATATTCAAATCGAGCCGGTCAATTTAGGCACTAGTGGTTCTAATGACTCTTCTGACAAGTTTAGCTCAACATTGAGCAGTGTCGAAGAGTTTTCTGAAGCTTTTTTCTCTCATTTGAAATAGTATGTCGGTTGTCAGATGTGGTTCGAAATAAAAGATGGTGCGTATGCCCAACGCTTGAACTGTCTACCCTATAGACACCATAGGAAGGAAGGAAAAAGTCGAGAAGAAAAGGCAGGGAGGTTAACCAGTTTAGCTCAACCAGTTTGCCACCCTACACATGGGAGCGGGATGGGGGGATAAAAGATGGGAAGGGGTGAGAGAGAGAGTGCACATATCACAGCACACATGTCAGTTACAGTCCGTCACTCTTGTGTGGTACGTGACATCACTGTCACAGCCGCTTGTCCAAGTCCGTCTCTTTCAAAAGCCCAAGTAGTCCCTTCGTCTCCTGCAGCTGCGATGTCTTCTGTCGGCGACATGTGCAAATAGTTTCAACTGCCAATGATCTATTGTCAAGGTGTACTAGAACGGACGATAGACACCATAGCTGCTCAAAACGGTCAATATGTGTTGTGCATTAAGACTGCCTGAATGCCAGTGTGAAATCAGCCCATTTGAGAGTGTATAGGGTATCGCAAAAATGGGGGGAGTGGGGTGCAAGTACCCATGAGAAACAAAGAGTTAACTTAGGCCAAGGTAATAGCTTCAGCCTGAGGCAGTGGTAGCAGTAATCCAACAATAATTGACAGACTTTTGCCCTGATGTCGAGTGTGTTGAAGACGGAGCCTGGCAACGGGATGGGATTATAGATAAATAGATGTCATTTGAGCATCAGTGGTTATAGTGACTCTTGGGACGAGTTTAGCTATAGGCACCGAATGTTATCGAAAAGCATCCTGAAGTATTTCGTTTTTTTCTTATTTGCAAATCTCTTGAGGCTGTCAGAAGTGTTCTACCGGAGATTTCTGAATGAGTCGCAACAGATCTGACCAGTTGGAATCTATATACAGCGAAGCTCTGTATTAGTGGACAAAGCGTCGAAACACGAGCTCACGCACGCACGCAGGTACGGACACAAGCACACACACGGACTCACTCGAACAAGCAGGGGCGCAAACGAACTATACGGCGCCTTTTCTATGTCGGACTTGCTGACTACTATCAAGTACGACGCAGGCCTTAAACACATCGTTGCTGGGTGGCACTGCGCACATCTACGCAGTACCATCCCAGTCCATACTATCGACAATCAGCGTTCACTTCCTAATTACGAATGTGCCAGGGTGAGCTTTCGGGTGCTTGTTTTTGTTTCCCCCACATGGCCGGCGCCACCGCAGCCGCGTTGCGCGGAGCCGAGCACCATCTGGTGGTGGCTCAAGGAGCCCAGCTCCACGCGCTGCACGTGTACTCTGCTGTGATTGGTTGGCCTGCTCGTTAAGAGAACAGCGAGGCCACAGCCACGGTCACGAAACCAGGCGAGGTTCGGAAAGAAACGCTTGGCTTTTGAAACTGGTTCGTTCTTTTTCAACAATGGTGAAATTTGTTTGTTTTTTCATTTCCAGCTAAATCTTTAAAGCACAGGCTTAGAATTAGAGCCAGCGTACAAAAATAGTCTGTTTGGTTTGTTTTTGTCTGGTTTTGTCATCTGCCAGAAAGTGATGCGGTAATTTTTAAAAGAAACGGAAATAGGTCAGTAATTCGCGCTGGAAGCATTCCAGACAATTTGGCAATTTAAAATTGCATATAGTGTTGTTACGCAGGCAATCAGAGAACGAATAGTAAATTTCTACTGAATTGCTAATATGAAGAAAGAAAAGAAAGAAAAAAGAGAAGTTCGCGTCACTGAGACTCTAACCTTGCAACTTCGTAAGGTGCCCCACACTGGCGCGCACCTCGTAACAATCAGTAACTTCGTAAGCGGGGTGATACAGCTCATTTGCAACGGTATATTTTCCTGGCTTCCATAGCATTGCATGCTATGCATCATACAATGTATAGTAATGTTTTGGGAGGTGGGAAATATAATGAATATCTGAGATCAATCATTACCGGACGACATATTTCATAACAAATATGCTTTCTTTTTTAGTAAATTTTGCTGACCAAATGGGCAGGATGATGCTATCCAATTGTTACTTTTTCTTGCTTTTATTCGAATAATACACGCTGTCGTACTTCAGATTGCGGGTTAGGAATGGCTCAACGCTTGTGCTTGTTGGGGCACAGGAGGCGTCGTTCAACTCAACAAATTTGTGGTATATTTATCCAAACAGGATTTGCACGAATTGCGTTATATCTCGGGACATCGTAAAAGTCGCATCACGTAGGATGTCCGCTGCTGTGTTCATGTCTGTGAACGTTGGCTTTGTTATTTTACTGAGAATTTTAAGAAATACGCGAGAATGCAAGCCGCGATGTACTCTGCTGAAAGGACATCAGCGACTTAGAATTCCTCAAATGAATGACAATGATGCTAAAATGAAGTGAAAGGCGTTACCAGTAGAAATGTAACATCTAAAAAAATCATTTGTCATTGCAAACTAAGCTAAGATGCGCTAACTAACGGGTCAAATAATTCACAAAACAAGGGTAGGCTCAACGTTAGATAACTTCCTTAGTCAGCGGCTGGCGTGAACTATAGTACCCACCTTACATGCGGGTATTAAACATGAATGTTTACGTATAAGTATCGCCTATATGATATAGAATCTCATTGGGTGGAAAGTAAACGTTGCTAAATTATGAACAACGCACACGGCGAGTGGCTTTGTGGTATCTAATGAATTGATAGGAACCTTACCGTAAGGATTCAATCTGGTTGGTGTTCCGACACTTCTGAGCAGCGTAGCTACTGATAAAAGGCCGAGCGTTTGCAGAAGCCTCATTGCAGATAATTCTTCAGATTAATAGGTGCCTTGGTATAGTAATTAGCCAATACCGGCACCAAACCCTGCATAAATTTTTATCCAGCGTTGGGCCGCATGAGCAGTTAATAATCACGGTAGGTAGGCGGTGGAGTTCTCCGAAACGCATTCGACAACATACAATGCATTTGTGCGCGCCAGCAATGACGACAGAAAGGCGGTTGCGAAATCTTCCTGCCATTGTTAAGTGTGTAGTCATGGTTTAGAAGTGTATAAATTTAGCCAGACTTGCCTCGGCGTGATATATATATATATATATATATATATATATATATATATATATATATATATATATATATATATATATATGTATATATATGTGTGTGTGTGTGTGTGTGTGTGTGTGTGTCGCGACAGTAAAGTGCAGGCCTGTTGTCACCTCCTAAAGGCGCGCATTCTACGGATACTAAACACTCCATGAACCTGACTAGGGTCGGCTGCAGGAATACATGAACGAGATTAACCCATTTTAGTGGAAACCAGAAGCATTTTATTGTTTTCTGGATTTTTTTGCATGAATGTTAGTGGAATCCTTTTGGAACGTTACCATGTTGGGCAAATGTGTTTATGTCCGCGCCTAAATTATTTCTTGCAAACATGGGTCACTAAGTAGCCTACGATGAAATTGGTAAATTAGCATGCTTAAGTGGCTAGGGAACCGGGTTTAAATCTAGCTATCGGAGTACCTTGGGTCACTGGGCATGTAAATCTGGATATGTGCTAATCCTGAACGCACCTCTTCGACGCGCACTGCGTATTTCTTGTATGTGCCACTGGGATGAGCACCTCTTGATGGACCCTCTATATATGTACTAACTTGGGCTCAGCTAAGTCCACTTGAATTTGTTCCCTTGAAGAGCCGTCCTGGGAGTATTACATAAACAATCATTTTACCGAATAATAATATAAGAACTTTTGCCATGTGGCTTAGGATGACAGGTGATTGGGGGTGGCTCTAAAGAAATCAGTATGGCAGGGGATCGCGGTGATGTCGCGGCGAAGGAGTTCACTAATGTAGCTGTGCGGAGAAATAAATAATCAGAAAATGTCGTAGTGAGGGCACGTGGTCTTGTAACTTGAAGAGCTTGGCCGGTGCAATGAGAATGGGGGGAAAACAAGAAGCAGAAATGCAGGGGCGTTAACCTGATTAAGTGTCCGGTTGGTCACTCTGCACAGGGTAATGAGTTAAGTGCAGAAAATATTAGAAAACAAGACTTAAAGAGAAAGAATGCAGCAGTTCGCCACCTCTATAGGATCTCGATCAATCCCGTCTTTTTTAACAAAGAAAGCACCCTAGATCAATTTGGGCCGACGTCAGCTGGGATTAGGGTTCAAGAATTGTGGCTTCCGTAAGAGGATGGTTGTGAATCTTGTCGAATGTGGTGCTGAGGAATTTTTTTGTTCATTGGAACGACTGCAATCACACAGAAAGTGCGCCACCGTCTCATTGCACCTACAAATTTCACATTCTGGACTTTTGGCCTTGTTGATGATGGTGCAGTGAGAAATGCGAACAGGTGTACCTTGTGTCGTCGACGGGGCTCTAAAATATCGCGTGAAATAGACATAGGGTGGGGAATGCTCCGGCCAAAGGTAATGGTTCACGCGGATTTTTCAACTGACCTGATCTGAATTACGAAAACGGAGAAGCCAAACTTCACTGATCGGAAGCAATTCGAAGGCATTTCCCCGGAATCGTTGGTTAAGACTCCATATGACGAACGCGATTCTAGCTTACGTCTAACTATTGCTTTGTAAGCCGACGGCTTTACATTTTGGGAAGTGTAACGAAAGTTGCGTTTTACACATCTATGCTTTTATTCGGGGGTGATAGTTTTCTGTGAGGGCGTGGGATACTGTTTAAAAAGAAAGGAAGGACACAATGACTACGGGTGAAAAAATATGTGTATATTTACGTGCGTTTCGCGTCTTGATTCAGCGTTCACGCCATTTCTACACGCGGGCAAGTTTTCTTGAAGGGCTTGGTGCCAAGTGTAATTGACAGTTCGCGAAATGAGGCAATCTTTGACAGACATAGGAATTTGTAAGGCTTCGTGAAGAGGTAAGTCGTTCTATATCAGGAATAACAAAAGTCCGAGCACCGATTCCTAAGGAACACCAGGAGTTAGTGAAATCTTATTGGAACTTTTGTTGTCAGCAGAAACAAATTTCATCCGATTGGTTAGAAACTTTTCTATTCAGTATAGTAGGTTAGCACGTATACTCCTAAAGATAGTAGACGTATTAACCACTGAGTAGGTATTTTATTAGGTCCCTTCGCAAAATCCAGAAAGACAGCGCCAGCATGTTGGTTGCAGTCTAGATTAGCGCGCAAGTCAGAAAGGAATGTGGCCAGTTGTGTTTTATATTAGACGCCCTTTCGAATTCGCGCTTACAGGAATCAAGGAATCAATGTCGTGTTTCATTATTATCCTTGTTATGAGATGTCATTGGATTGGATTGAATAACTTTAATGAAAGGTCTTGCGAGCTACGGGACGCAAGGTCCCATAGAGCGGGCTACTCCCACGTTGGGACCAGGAGTTGTAACTCCCTGGCCGCATCGTGGGCTCGCTGGACGGCCCAGAGCTGCTCCGCCAGGTCCGTGCTACGTAATGCTTCTTGTAGCCTGGCGGAGTCTTGATCCTTGTTTGCGTGGGTCCGACCACACGGCCAGAGCAAGTGATGTAGGTCTAGTGTGCTATGGCAATTTTGCAGTATGATGTTCTGTATAGGTTAGTCATGTAGTGATGTAGTCTGTTCTGCGTGGGGTACGTGTTTGTTTGAAGCATTCTAAACGCGAGGGCTTGAGGCCTGGTGAGCTTATTGTGAGGTGCGCTGTATATTCTGCGGTCTAGATAAAAGTGCTTTGTTATCTCGTTATATGTGGAGGGAGGGTCACTATTCTCGCTGGGAAGGTCACGACCAGAATAGGTGGCGTCGCGGAGGGTTAGGTCTGTGAGCCATCTCATTGAGATTGCGAGGGGCGTCCTCGATATCTCCGAGGTGTGCTGGGAACCAGCAGATGGTGTGATGCTGCAGTGGTGCGGATCTATTAATTATTTGTAGAGCTTGGCTTGCAATTGCTCCTTTCTGAAAGTGTTTCAAGTGTTTATTACCTTATCTGTAGACAGGAACGTCCGCCGTGATACCGGCCGATTTGAAGGCCACATCGACTTCCTTGATGAATGTGGCTGCTTATCGCACCTCAGCCATCACACAAGTGTTGACTGCGGACGTTCAATCAAAGCATCACTAAAGACTGGCTCAACACAAGCTACCACGGAGCTCCTTGTATAGCCATTGAGCTACTGGAATGGGAGGGCCACTCGCGGAATCTGGAGGGTGTTCCGCGTCTGCAACTCTGGCTCTGCCATCCGCACATCCTTGTGTTGTGAATCGCTGCTGCGTGAAAAAAAGACACACAGCTGTATGTCAACAGCATGTCGCAGCTGTAGCGAAACCTGCTTCATAAGCGAAACATTTCCGCAAACTTTTTGCTCGGTCTGATCCCCCGCGGCCGGACGCGAACATGTATGACGGCCTCAAGAAAACCTTCTTAGATCTCCTAAGTGCAGCACTTCCCCATAGACTACGAAACATGCCATAGTCACATTCAAAGGCTCATGCTGCTGAATGAGCCATTAACAAACGTCGTCTTCACCATCGGCACCTGATGCAAGCTACTTCAAGGATGAGCAATCTTTCATGGATGACAAGTATTACGGGGCACCGACACCACAGGAGACACGATCGGGAAATCATGTGACAATGGCGCCTTCCACGTCTTGTTCACTCTACAACGACAAACTACTGTCCCGATGTCGGCCTGGCCAAATCCGCATTTGTGATCCCACTGCTGCTCAGGGGCTATCCCCGTAAGTCCACGCTTGCGCGTACCACAGCACCGACGAGCATCGGACACGAATCGCATGGTAGCGCTGAATGCGAAGAACAAAGGGAAGCGCGTTCGCGCGCACACACCCGCACACACATGCGCAGCATGTGAAATGCTACAGTCGCCAGCTGTGCCTTTGTGGTTCGTGAGACTTTTGCTCATTTGCCTTTTGTGACTGGGATTTCAGACAACACCACGGTGAGACATGTCAGCCAGGTGTCACGTCCACTGCATTTCCCGCGTTACCCTTGCATTCCAATCCGACTCACCATGAACCAACACCGTGCCAGCTCACGCATTCCAAAGACACTGGCTTAACGTTCGCACAAAAGGATCTCTCCTCAGCTCACTCCACTCGGTGCCGGAAAATTCATGGCCAGGTGAGCCAGCAACCTCGCTGCTTTTCCACTTTTCGTCACTATACCCACCATATCTTCCACAGATCGTTCGCCAGACACTGCTATCACGCAGCCCCGAAATCCACAACGTTGACGCTGAACTATTCCTCTCAAGTGCGATTAACATTAGGCGATGACATCATGCTTACGTCGACTGCGCTTATACGGCACCGTCCTTGCGAGCTTGCTACCTTGGTCGCAACATCAGCAGGCACCAGATACAATGCTGCTGTCATGTAACTCGAAAGCGCCGTGGTGTCTCACAGCTCAAAACCAGGTGATGGCATCGTGGGAGCTGCACTCCCGGCACCACTCTAAACCCATCGTTCCGTAGCTGTCAATAAACATGACGTAGGAACAAAATGTTTCTTGTGACACACACCACCTGACCCAAAAAAACCAAGAATGAAGCAACTGCAGCCCGCAACACTAATGTGATTGTCTCTGCTCATATAAAGGTGCGGCAAACAGAGGGACCACGCTTTTGAGGCTAACACCCATACACACTCCTAGGGATGTTACACACGTCCGCCAGACCACGGGAATTAATCGCGGATACCTTGAGCCTCCACCTTTTCGCCTTGGACATAACTGACTCTCCTCTACATTGTAAATGTATATAATGTGCCTAGTTTTCTAATGTAATTTTCATTTGTACGCAGTTTCCGCGTGCCCGTTTGTACATATTCCTTGTCGCGCCTTAATTTCGCACTAACATTAGGTTGCGCAAGGGGTGGGGCTTTGTAACGTCACCGCTATTGTAGTGGAGATGAAGATGAAGTTCACTGGGCACATGGAGAAGGACGCGCTCGGGACAGGGCTAAACGGTCGGGATATTTGCTTATTTCTCGTCAGTTGTCAATGCGCCTGCGTTCGAGGACAGGCCGCCTTCCTGAATAAATCTGGTTGCTCAATGCATCTCATATGCCACAAGCATATGAAGATGAGTCAAAGAGTTTATACCGCAGTGTATTCGCGTGCTATTCAATGAACCTCTTTTACTCCAACTTGTGTCAGAGTGTATTTGCCACTGGATATGTACCGTTCTACAAGAATCCTCTTGGTATCATCGGTGGTCACTCGGTAGGTGTCCCTTGGTATGCGCTACCTTTCATAACGCTCAATATTTAAAACAAATTATTAACGAATACTCATATAAAATAGGATGCATTCCTAATAGGAATACGGTCGTCAATGATAAAACTTAGAATAAACGTAGATTAGAACATAAAAGCATAACTGCACTAACAATTTTCCGTAATTCTATCGCAATAAAGCTAATATGCTTAATACACATTCCTTGCAAATTGTTACAGGGATAGCGTTTTTATTGGCCCACAACCAACCCCACTGATATATCTTACATTTTTCTGAGCAAGATATAGTCATATCGGATCCCACCACGTCGTCTTTGATAAAACCGTGTAAAGTTCTCTAGGTCATCTAAGAATATACTGGCATGCGTACCTTAAACTGCGCATTTCTAATTGCGTCAGCGCCAACCTATTATATTGGCACAATGAGGACGAGGATATTTACATCATATTTACTTCTAATACACTCTTTTCTTGAAAATATCATTTCCACACATTTATATTCTTCCAAAGGCAGTCACTGCACAAGAATTAAAGCTTTGGGACTCTGTACGACCACAACCCCAGTTGCCGTTTCTGCATGCCTACTGCAGAGTATAGTTAGCGCGGAAGGACATCTGCTGCTTGCTCATTTGCAACTGCTCCCTCACTTAAGCCTCTACTTTCGGCTATTACATTAGCAGGTCTGTCGTTTTACGGCCTTTGCAATATGCCAAGCGCTGTCAGACTAGCCGCAGGAAGGAACTGAACGCACACTCCGGTGACCGGCGTGATAACAACCACCCTGATATGATGCCAGCAGCATACCTATATGCAAAACACTCATGCGACATGTGACGTCAAGTACAGACGTCTCATACATCAGGGTGACAGCGCCACATAATGTGGGCACATAAGATATGCGCTGTATGGGTTATCACCACAAAAATTAAATTCGATTGTTTTACGTGCCCAAATCAAAATCTGATTATGAGACCTGCCATAGTGGGAGGCTAAGAGTTAATTTTGACCCACCTCGGGATGTTTCCCGTGTACCCAATGCCTCGTACACGGTCGGTTATTCGCACTTCGCCCCTATCAAAATGAGACGTCCGGGCCGGGGTATCAATCCCGCCAACTCAAGCTGAGCAGTGCAACGCCAGGGCTGCTACGCCAGCTTCGCGGGTCGCTTTAATCACAACATTGAGGGTTACGTTCTTGTTTTCGTAGGCGGTAATATGTTTAAGGTTATTTTTGGTGTAAGACAGTGGCATCAAATACGTGTGGAGATTTTTAATGGGCTCTTAATTTTTTTTTCACTCAGCCAGGCGCTTTAAAATTAACCTGCATGCAAAGTGTATTTCCAGAAACGTGTTGAAGTAAATTTAGGACAAAAACATGTTTAACATACGTCTGCAGCGCACCATACAATGTAGGCACCGCGTGTAGGATTTCATCACTACACATTCAACATATGCTTTAAGTTCGACTACAGAGTCCCTCTTTATCAATGGTGAACTTCCATGTAGCAGACCGTGTTTAATAGCTCTTCAAGCTTACGCGAGTTTAGTGTCTTCATTCAGCGTTCCCATCATTTCTGCACATGAGCAAGTCGTTCTTAAGGGCTTCATTGCGTCAAGTGTAACTGATAGGTTAATAAATGACTCAGTAAGCGGCAAACAGGCAAGCTTGGCCGGTTGCGTGAAGAGGTTAGTCATTTCTGTATATTAGAAATAAGAGTGATCCTAGTACCGATTCTTGGGAACATCTGACCTTAATGGAGGGTAATTAGTACTCTTTTTATGTTAACAGAAACGAATTACGTCCGATTGGTTAATAATTCCTTCATTCAGCACAGTGCGTCATTACGTATATTTAATAACATAGTTTACGTACTGATCGCTGAAATGTACTCTACGAAATGGTTTTGCAAAATCTATAAATATACCGCCAGTATCTTGCTTGCAGTCTAGGTTAGCGGGCAAATCACGCAGGAATGTAGCAGTTGTGTCTCACGTGAGCAACCCTTTCGGAAATCATACTCTGTGTGATGATAATGCTTACATGAATCAAGGAAGTCATGATGTGAAAGTAAATGGAGTGCCCATTTTTTGCGTCAGCCTCCTCCATTGCCTCTGTGTTTACAAAGAAGATACATGATGGCTGTGTAGCTTATCGATGCTCTATTTCGGTGGATACCGTAGACGGTTACGGCGTGGACGACAGAAAGCTATAGCTACAACTTTAGAGGACTCCAAAGTGCTTACGAAGTTCATTCCGTTTCGTCCAAACAATGTAAACAGCGGGTAGGGTGCTTCAACTACAAGCAGGAAAAGCAATTTATTCCAAGCTCTTCAAACATTCCACTTCGTAATTAAATAGTGTCACTGTTTTTTACCTTTCATTCTTTAGTTTTCCAAACACTCTGAAGCAGCAGTTTGTCATCTTTATGCCTCAGAGACGTTCGTCGTTGGGATCCCAGAGATAAACATTTCTCTCGAATGTGCTTATATCCCATCTTCAGATTTAATATTGTGAAACTTCCAATGCCGAAAATACCCACCAAACGCTGTGAGCAGCTACCTTATATGCCTCCATAACCTTAATACGTTTCCATTAAGAAGTAGTTTAAGCCAGCAATAAATCAACATGTTAATCGCAAGCATTATTTTGGCAATGTTAGTTCTTAAAACTATAGCGAAAACAACGTTCATTTGTTTGCATCAAGTGCACGTCACCAATTCTGGACCGCGAGCAGAGGCTGTCCTGTAGCGACGCCTCTAAGATGTAATTTTAGGATTATACATTTAGCTCTTGGGTGATATGCCTAATTTGATGGCTGAACTCTGATACGCCTGGTGTCTGTCTTGTAATATGCACGCAATACAGTTTTTTGCGCAATGCTACAATTTGAAATCACGACAAGTAGGAACACCAAACCCAGGTGCTGCATGAGCGGAGAAAAGTTGTTTGCCTATTGTAATTGAAGGTCTTTCATATACTTGTATTTCGAGATAGAGAAATGTTATCGGTATTGCAATAATGAACATTTTTATTTGTTCTCACGCGAAAAGATGTCATTGCAATGCTTGATCACTCTCTTTGGCATCTACTGGAGGAAGGAAATGTTGCAAGTTTCTTGTGTGGGGCTAGGCGGAGCTCAGCTTGCTGGGACTGATCTGCAATAAAAAAATAATTTTAATTTCATGCTATTGCGAGTGGTTGTACATACGACATGCATAAATGGGTCTGCCATGGTTAACCTCAGTTCTGTTGAAAAAGGATGCACTTTATATATTCTGAAACACAGCATCTCGCTTACAATTGATGTTTTTTGTTGTTTATTAAGCTTTATTAAGACAACAGACCGCTGACTGGTATTTAGTACCTTCATTGAAAGAAGCAAACACGATGAACTTAAGACAGTGGAATGTCGCCAATTGTTTTCATGCACCCTCTCTCAGACTATGATAGTAACACATGCAATGAATTGCTTTGGAAGGCCCAAACAAAATATGAAATTCTAGTAGTGTAGGAATTCGATAAATATCGACATGATAGTAGTAATCGAATTGTAGACAAAATAAAAAATTGCTCTGATATTGTACACGTGCTGAACGCGACTCCCGTATTGATCGTCGTATAAAAATGATATACGCCTTCCGGAATTATAAAATGAATCAAAGTAATTATTGTTACAGTAGATAACTGTGCCTGCAGCGTTCAGTGGAGCACATGTTTGTGGTTGCTGCAAAACCAGTATTTTACAAACTGGGGTATTGACATCCATGTAGGTCATGAATCTTGTTTGGGGGTCGAGGAGGGCCTATCTACAAAAATCACCGATGACGCCAATGCCCTTACCAACGTTTCACATCAAGCTTTAACTACCGATTCTCCCCTCCGGGCTCATTCGTTTATCGATGCCAAATGAGAAATTTTGGGTTCAGAGGTAGCCGAAGAAGGGCTCTAGCATTGAAACCATCGCTCTCAAGAGCTAAAGAACCTCCTTCTCGGTAAAATAGATGAATAAATGATTCCTTCTTAAAAGACGCTAACAAGCCGCATTTGGTACTCTCTGTGCTGCGACAATTTCTTTTGTCTAAATTAGAAAGTGAATGTATCCCGCTTTATTGAAAACATAACTCTTCAGAAAGATTTTGGAGGCGGAGGTCATGGTAGGTATGGCATCATTCAAAAGGGACACGTACTGAAATAGTCTGAGAAACACGGCCTTTGATGGTACTTCAAGCGGACGTGAGGATGTTAATTTCTCCTTGAATTCGCATGAACCAAAATATGCGCCACCTTTGGAAACATGAACGCATTCAACCAAATATTTTGCATATCTTCCCGATAATTTTACGAAAATCGCCTTGCGGTGTGCAGAATATTTTTCCCTTAATGGACGCCGCAAATCGTATGAGTTTTTTGCAAGATAATTTTCTTATGGATTTTGTTCGTAAATTTAAGCTACCTAAACTATAGTACATTAAGGACAGTTTAGCATTTGCGTTCGACTTCGTAGCCTCAACCTAGAGCAGGATTTTCCGCATTTCCATGTACGTGGATGAAGATTTATATTATGTGCGTAGTCGGCGGCAGGCGTTAAGGCAGGGTCTGAAAACAATTTCACAAGGTTAGCGAATGCTTCGTAGCTATTGCTGTTTCATCTCTTCTACTTTATCAGCTGCCTCCCCTACTTGCACTGAACAAACTTAGCGACGTATGGTAGCTGTATATTCCAAGTAAGTACAAGAAGTGCCTTGCTGATGAATTCACCACTAGAAAGAGTTGTGGCTCGGGGAAGACACGGCTATTGCGAAAAATAAATATTGTTGCGCTTGTGCGTTTCACACCTTTCCACAGACCTTATCGGGCACGTAACTCTCGTAATCAAACAGGATAGTGCGCGACACTAAATTATCTCGGACTAGAAAGGGAGAGCTTTCTATTGTTTACGGACGACCGAACAGCTAGACAGCTATTTATTCGTCCGATATATTATATTTATTGTTCATGCGGTTCTGCAGACATTGCGTGGGTTTGTTTTAAAACGGACGAAAAGTGCAGGCTTCCACTCCATCCCGTCCCCTAGTGGGTCAAAACTACCATCACAGAGTGCCAATATTGTTAGAATTTTGTCAAAACAAGAATTCACGAAATACGAAATAACTTCGTTCAAGGCGAAAGAATATTATAAACTACGGCATAAGTGTATATAAAAATTATACAATGGCGCTAGCATCCGATGTCTGCCTACACGCTTGTGTTGGGTATATTCTAATATTGTAGCATTATCGAAAGGAAACACGAGAGGTTCGTATAAGTCATTACATTTTTTGGCGTCCCTGTCCCGCTGGTTTCTGCCTTTGCTGATTTTCCATTTTGTTTAATAAACATACGGCGTAATGATCTACGGAACTGTCAAGCTTCCTGAGAGCAGAGAGGATTGACAATTCGCCAGAATAGCAAGTCCACATCGCTCAAGCAGTGGCGCCCACATTCGCAGTGCAAACGATTTGCGGGAGCCTTATGAGGCCATACAACCCTATGGATAAAGAATATTCAAAGAAACACTGGCAATCACATTGATAAGAAAAAGGTTTACCCTGAACTAGTCGACACCATTCTTCGACGCCACTGCTGCTGCGTCGTCTTTTGTTGGATTGTCAACACTCGCCGGCGGATCGACTCTTGTGTCTGTGAGTTCGGTTGTGAGAAATGCGGTGTAGGTGGTGATGACATTTCGTTATTTGGCTGAAGCTGAGCCCTGTGTAGTGGACTTGATGTCATCGAAGTAGTCCAGGGCCCTGATGGGGAGGGATTATTCAAGGATGGCTGCGTAAGCTGATTTGGACGCGGTTGAACTGCTCCATTAACCGGCTGCCCCGCCATGTTCTGCTGCTGACCCACTACCGGAAGTCCATTGCTCCATGGTGACTGGGTGCCCGTTTGTGAACTTAAGGCCCCCATCGGGTTGCTTGGAACTGACAGTGAATTTGTTGAAAGATTTCCACTGCTCCATTGCTGTTGTGTGCCCTGCCGTGGTAGACCAAACGACCCTGGAGGGTTCCACTGTTGCTGCGGAGATGTTGGCGGCGTTCCAGCGCCTGACTGCTGCAGCGCTATGTTTGGGTTATGCGTAGGTAGTACCCCATTGTGCCATTGCTGCTGCGGCCTCTGCTGTTGATTTGGTGACACTATTTGTCCACTCCCTGGCTGCTGTCCAGGCCGCTGTTGATATGGTGGCATTGTGCCAACACCTTGCTGGGGATTGAATGGTTGAATTCCATTATTCCATTGTTGTTGTGCTCCTGGCTGTGATACTGGCTGGCCATTCCACGACTGCTGTCCGGACTGCGGAGGAAATGGTAACGCGCTTCCAGGGCCCTGCTGCGTAGGTGAAACTCCGCCACTCCATGGTTGCTGTGGCGGCTGATGAGAACTCGCTGAAGCTGTTGGATTATTCCATGGTGCTGGTACAATTCCAGAACTGGATTGCCCAGGAGTACCTTGCTGCGGATTTGATGGAATTCCTCCGTTCCATGGATGTGCGCTCTGCTGGGAAGTCGTGGGATTATTCCAAGTTGATTGCGGCGTCTGCTGTGTAAACGGCGGTGCCCCTCCGGCGCTGGATTGTGTTGGGTTGTGTTGTGATGGAACAGTGTTACCCGGAACACCCGGCATTACTGGAGAAGGCCCTTGCACCTCTGCGTTTGTCAAACAATAAACAGAAATGTATTATGCATCGGACAAAGAGTGTTACTGATATACATGAGCAAATCTTCCATCCCATTTTGCCACAATACATTTTATATAACACATATGAACTAAAGAGGCTGTTCGCAGGTAAGTAAATAAGTATGCCGTAAGTGCTAGCATAAATATATCAAATAGACATTGAAGGTATAACACATCATCTGGCAGTCAAAGACATAGCGTGTGATCACCTTTGCAAAAGAAATGACAGCCACAATATTTTGAAAGCATCCCTACCTTTTCTGCATGAACCAACGAAGTGGCGCTAATCTGTGCTGACGTTTAATGTGCCGACCTCCGTCTAATATTACTGTGGCCTCATGTTCATCAATCCAGATCCAAACAACTTGACAATGCTCCAGCATCAAACGAACAGGCTATCGCGTAAACAAGTGAACAGTATGACCTTGCTCTACCGTGCCCCGGCAGCAACTGCTAACGCTAAAGAGCGCAGCTCTCCACCATACCCAGCCGCGCAACACGCGCACGTGACCCGAAAGACTACGTGGAGGGTACGTGGCCTTACATTACACACATATGATCGTACGCTTTTGCATTCGCGTGAAGCTAAACGAGGGTTCAACCTTTCGGAGAAAGATCTCATCTTCACGTAATCGCTCCAGTGAATCTCGCGGAACATAGCATCATTCGTAGGGGCTCATGGAATACTGTCTTTTGTAGTTCTAAAACACGTAATTTTCCTCTTTTCCGCAAGATAACCATGACATATGTTGCGTCTTTAATAGGAACACAATATAAAAATGCTTGTGCGCCAATAAATCAAGCTTACGGCTCAAGTTAACCACTCGCACTTATTTTTTGAACATCTTTGAGTAAGCCTGGGCTATCTGTAATATTTGCGTATTAGTACGAGCTCGGTGATGGAGATGATTTTTTTAATTGAATAAAGCTACGAATAACGCAGGTTTATGACTTAACTAATACCTAAATGGCTTCAGGGTTCTGCTGCTTAGCAGTATGTCAAGCAATGAGTTCGCCTCTGCGTCGGCTACATTTCCACGGAAAACAAATGCAAAAATACTAGAGTACAAAGAATGCGGCTAAGACATTGTACTTACATATGGTAGAAAGGTTTTGTTGGATCCTTTAATTGCCTCTCATTGTTCCAAGGTATTGCTTTGAAAGGTTAAGCCTTACGAAGAAGGATCTTGGAGAAATTCATAGCGTTATGCGCAGCTCCTAGCTGAGCCATATCATATCAATCAATTTTGATCTGACTAGCTAGAACCTGGTACTATATAGAAAATCAGCATCATTGAGTCGAGCTTCCTTAGCGACCAGCGTTGCAATGTCGCGGACGTATCTTGCAAAGCCAGCTGACACATGTTATTACGTAATGCTGAGACAGCATACTTGTGGCGTAATTTCTACATTTTCATAGCGCCCTGCAGTCTACGGCAACAAACCAATATAATATGTCGCTACGAACGTCTCTAAAGCATATTAAAGCGCCTGAAGCGAATGGTTTTGATTAAGTGTTTTGTCAAACGGTATCGCTACATAACGCATTCCTACAATACGATAGGGGTACATTATAAATAAAAAAAGGCAACACTAAAGAATTGACCACCATCATCAGTCTATTTTTATGCGTACTGCAGGACGAAAGCCTCTCCCAACGATGTCCGAGTGCCTCTGTCTTGCGCTAACTGCTTCAAACTTGCGCCTGAAAATTTCCCAGTTTCATCACCCCACCTCCTTTTCTACTGTCCTCGACTGTGCTTTCCTTTCATTGGCACCTATTCCGTAACTAATGGTGCACCAGCTATTCAACCTACGAATTAAATGACCTGCCCAAGTTCATTTGTTTTTCTCGTAATGTCACCTAGGAAATGCGCAATCCGCGTTTGCACTCTGATCCCCACCGCTCACTTCCTGCCTCTTAAGATTATGTCTAAGATTTTTCGTAACATCGTTCTTTGCGCGGGGGTTAACTCGTTTTCCAGATTCTGTGTTAACCTGCAAGTTTCTGCTCCATATGTATCTACCGGTAGAGTACAATGATTGTACACTTTTCTTTGCACCGAAAGAGCTAAGATTCTAGTAATGATTTGGTGATAACTGTCGCATGCACTTCAGCCCATCTTTATTTTTCCATCTCATTATCAAGGTCCCATGTGAGTAGCTTAGATAAACGTATTCCTATAGATACTCTGGAGGCTGACTGGTCATTATGAATACTTGTTTTCTTGCCAGACTATTGAACATTAGCTTTCTTTTCTGCACATTATTCTTCTCCCCTTGCGCTGACGCATTCACTGTTGATGTCATCAATTACTTGTTGCAAAATCATCTGCAGTGTAGCTGAACACGACAATATCGTTTGCAAACGTAAGGTCATCGACATATTTGCCGCCGATTCTCACTCCTAATTGGTCCCATTATAATACTTTGAATACGCCTTCTAAGATGCAGGGAATAGCATTAGAGAGATTGTGTCTCCTTGTTTGAACACTTTCTAAATCGGTAATATCTATTTTCTTGTGCAGAGCAATGGTATCTTTTCAGTTTTTGTAGCTGTTTCTCAATATATGCACGTATACGTGCTATAGTACGGAACCAAATGTCTTTTATAATCTATATGAATGCTTTATAGAGTGGTTGACTGTACTCCACAAATTTATCAATTACCGGATTGATAACATATATGTGAATCGTTGTAGAAGATCATTTCGTGAACTAGTCTGGTCTCATGGTTGATTGTAGTCAAGTGTTGCACTGATTATAATGTAAGTTACTTGGTGCATATTTTTTACGATTCTTAAGGCCTATATGTCAATATTATTCAGTTTTTAACGTTTTCCTCCATATTGGTTATCTAATGTTGACTTTCATGCAGCTTTCTTGTACACTTGAAGTCGTCAGGCATTGCGTATAAAACATCTCCTCCATCTTTGATGAACTCGATTGTTATTCCATCGTCTCCTGGCACTTTACTCGGAAATATTTCTTATTATATATCCTTAAATGCGAATTCGTACATTTCACCTCAATGTCTGAGTCAGCTCATTTTAATGTTTAGTGAGTGGTGACAACGACTGTAACGGGGTCACATGGTTCATTTCAACTTTCAGTGATTTAGTAGCGTGTATAAATAGCACGCTACACGACAATTCTTTTGTTCGATCCGTTGGTGTCCGATCCGTTGGGGTATGATGTCCTAAGCGCAATGCCAGATCACGTTCATAGAGATCCAATAACTGTATCTTTAGGGTATTAGCGATGTGGGTATGGCTGATCGCATATGCATTTGCCTCCAAGAGCTAAGTTTACGATGAACTTTTCGCTTAGACGCTATAGACTGCATGCCTCAGTGTATATTATCAGCCAGGTGAACGACAAAATAAAGAATGGACACGAAAGGTACATTTTGTTTCTTAAGGTAAAACACAGGTAAACATTTGAGAAAAGAGGTCGCATGGCAGCACATCACTATACCGGATTCGTACTGCAAACCAAACTTCTGAACCAGGAAAGCGCATTTTACATTTTTTTGATCCCAACACTCTGAGCACTTCGTCATGCAGGTCTTCTTCTAAAGCTAAACATCCTTAATATTCATCCTTCGTTTACTTTTCATGCCCGTGCTGAAGTTTCCTGAACTGCAACCTCAATATGAAGAAAGCTTTCGTAGAAACCAATACCGAAGAACATCAAAATCAGCGAAAGCTTTCTCAAGATATTCTACCTTACCATGGTACTTTCGTTTTCAACCATATACTGGTACAGTAGGGCAGCACACTTCCGTGATCCTACCTCTTAGTTTGGTAATCACGGCTTGTTACTTCTTCGAAAATAATATTTCGTCATTGCTACTTCGTGATGTCCGGTAATGTTAACCCTATAGCATGCATGTATTGCTTCTCTTCCGTAGGAACTGCGCGTTTCTTTTCCCTTTCAAACGAGAAACTCCCACATGAAATTTAGGAAAATCAAATAGAGACTGGCACGTTCTATTTCCGTAACAAAACTCTATATTTAAATATCTCGTTTGGACGACGTAATACGCAAAGTATTCATATACATCTCAATTGTTTTATCACACAGGACAACAGATACAGACAGAGGGATCTAAAACCAGCTATGAAGGCCGTACTAATATGTCGTACAAACAAAGCGTCGCTTTGCAACTCAGGTGGACGCCGTCAGTCGTTGTCGCGTCTTTGGTTCATGCGATTTCACGTTTTAACTTCCTCTCAGCTTCGCGGAAGGCACTTCGATTTGCTTCCCTAACCACTATCAAGTCTCCGACTATACTTTCCTGCTATCACTCCTCCCCGCGCAATGTTTTTCAAAATATATCGTCGTCTGATCAGCTATGTTTCAAATACATTCTTGCGAATGCACTCACAGAAAGATCAGCCATTAAAGCCACACAAAGGCAAATTAAGATATCACTTTCAAAATTATGTGTCTGATGATTGGGCTTGTAGCTTAGTCGCCCAGCGCAACAGCCCGATACCCTACATAATATGACACTCTTGTATTCTTGACTAGACAAAATAATGACCTTGTTAGTTCCGCTTTCTTAAAAGCCAGCTCTTTGAGACGCTTGACCTGTATGTGATTCATGCAGCAAACATTTTTTAAAGAATCACAGTGAAAATTATCAACACGTTTACAGAAAAGCTCACGCTTGATTACGGCGAAATCTACGCACGAATTTTACAACATTATTCATATTTTTATGTTGTCTTCATTTTCCAGCAAACGCTTTTGATACCAATTCAGGAAGCATCATCATATTACGCCCACACAACTCCATTTCATCTTTCTAAATACAGTGACGCACGTCTGAATGGACCGTGTATGGTTTCTCGTATTGTTGTCACATTTAACTGTGTTTAAAACGGGTACAAATTACTTTCTACCCCATTCTGTCAATTTTATTCACTCTTATATATAAGAGAGTGTGCTCGATTGTGCTGCAAAATTATATTTCTTCCATGTCATTCATCATGAAATGAGTGAGGAAGCTTCTTCATTGCGTGAACGCATCAAAGATAAGCTTTCACTCATATCCTTGAAGCAACTACGCCTACTTCTGCCACTACCACTGTTTTGTGTATTATTAATTGCATATCTTTACTGAGAACCAAATCAGTCTTGTTGTTGGATTCAGTCGCAACCATCCGATGAAGACCCCATAGGTATGAACGTGACCGCCTATGCATCTTTTAATTTATTCACCTTGCTTCCCGCACTTGCCGAACTCAGCCGAAACCTTAAACGTAACTTTTCGGCTGAAGTTTGCTTTCGCCGAAAACAGTTCTAGCAGCGCACATTTGTAAAAAGAGACATCACGCACTGTCATTTTTTTATGCGCACTAGTTACAAATTTATGTCACACGTCGACGTCAACTGGTTCGTATGCAGAATGCTATAAATATATGCAATGGCTCCTCGTTCTTCCAAATACACGTTCTTGTGGCCTTTCAGACATGCATAACATAAATAGTTATCCGTCATCTTATGTGTGACCCTTTCGGTTAAAGAAGTGAGTGTGCCCCAGTTTACTTTGTACCCCACTGCGTTCACGTGACACTTTCAGACGCTGTGTGAAACCGCCCCGTAGTTGCGATCTGACCTGTGTGGCCCAGACGCGAGAACTTGCATCTGTTGCGGCTCATTTAGGGACATGCGTTGGCTGCGAGTGCTTTCGCGTTCTGTCCTCGCGGAAGTTTCGGGCTTAGTGTTCTGTAAGTGACGCAAGTCATTTTCATCAGCTACAGCCTACGCGTCGCACCTGCAAGGCCTGCTTTAGGCAGGGGCTCTGTACAGATGGCGCCGGTGAAGCTTGAGTTACCAACATGTCGTACCTATAATATAGTATGTACCAGTCGGCTGCTGAATGTCACTGGCACGCTGGAGCACGAAAGCCGGCAACTAAGGCCGATAAACTCACACTCTTGCAATGCATTGGTAAGCTATGTCTGTCAATAAAGTCGGTTTCAATTTATTATATTTTCAGTAAATTTAAGAGGCACGTAAGGGGCGCTGATCTTACAGACACACTCAAGTTGAAATTACCGCACGTCACATAAAACAATTCTGTTAGAAGTAAAGATTTGCTCTCAGGATCCATGGTCATGAAGTTAAAATACATGATTGCGGGAAAGAAAAATCGCAAATCGGACACCCAAAGTGGAGCCCTTGAGATATATCATCTACAATAGCGTTGGTGTCGATGTACTTACTCGCCCTACAAGTGCGTTGGCATTCTGCTAAAGTGGGGAAGTTGTTTCCTTTGTATGTGCATCCCTGTTCCACGAAGCAGGCATCTTTCGCAGTATTAAAGTAGTAAACGGGAAATGTTTCAGATCCGCAGCTGGGTAGGGGGCGATGCATGAAGCATACCGCAACTGAAACGGAAATAAATTGTGTTTAGCAATACAGAATCAAAGTACTTTCATGGAGATTGTTCGTTCTTATTGCATTATTGGTAACAGTTGTATACACCAACCACCGTGTTAAATGAGTCTTATTTATTTTAATACTTCAGCATTCTACAGCCCCCTGGTGCTATATGTTTAAGCAAAATGAAAGAATGAATGTTTAATGATGCGTGAAAGAAAGTCGTAAGACACAAAATATCGCACTTGTGCACTGAGAGATTTCCGATATTGTATAGTGTGGACGAAAAACTGTATTTGGATGGTAATGTGCGGTGATAATAACAACTACTCACCGCTTACCAGCGTCCATAAAACTGCTGATCCAATGTGTGTGTCACCTATAACTTTAGATTTATTGGCGGAAGTCTTCTCACGAGAGTGGCGAATATCAAACAAATTATTCACGACTGCGAATCGCATTTTAATGTCGCACTGTGATGGACCTTATACTATCAGCAACGGCTATAATTATGACTTCAAACCCTTGTAGTGCGGCTATGTTTACTATTCGGGGCGTAATTGTTAGAAAGACGCTCAATACTGAAATGCTTATAAAAACGCTAAAAAAGTTTCGCTTACCAAGGGTCAAAATAGAGTCTACATGATACACACATTTGTAGCGCGTGGTTAATTACCAGTCATAATGTATGTGTTACAGAAGAAAACTTCCAAACTGCTCCTATATCCCGGCCCCAAAGTCATGCCAGCAGCCGCAGCTAGTATTTAAGGTTTCTATTCGGCCTGTAAATATCATTCCCGTGACACTGACATATTACCACAGAGAGAAAAAACTCTACCTCTCACCATTTCCCTTATCAAGAAATCACTCGCAACGTCTACGTCAGGGTGCGAACTTATAGATGCCACAATGACTTTAACCCGTCTGACTACATAGAACCGTCCCTCAGGGCACATAAAAACTATGCAGCACAGTTACCACATCATGTATAACTGGGCAGCAGTACGCCACTCACACTTGTTCATCTTGAAACTCACCTTCTCCCCAAGAGCTGAAAATAATATACCGGGCGTCTTAGCAGAAACGTGCGCTTCGTCTGCAGCGTTCTGATATGCAGGTGTCCTTGTGCTTTACCTTACGCAGGTTCTGGTGCATACAGAGCAGGTCAAAGACATCCTAGCCTTTTAGCATTGCGGCTGGCACAGTTTTGATATGTAGCTGGTAAATACAGACATATGGTGCTATTAATTTGCGTCCATCGAAGAAACTCAACATGATAGTTGCTTTTACTTGACCGTCTCTTACATAGTGGGTGTTCAACTGGCCATCTGCTTAGTTTCCGAGAAGGCGACAGAGGAAAAATAACGACTCCACTCATCTATCGTTCCGTGTTCGTCAACACCGCATGAAAAATGCACACGCGAGCAGTCGGCGAGCTTTAGATTGCGGAATAGGCTCAAGTGCTTTGGTGCAGGCTTGGCTCACCATATGTTTCAATGCCACAGCATCGTGGCCTCCCACAACCACACTCTTTGTTCATGGTCCGGGTGCCACGCGCAGCGCCCATAAAGGAATGTCATGGTTGCTATTAAGTCTCTTCCCAGCGCAACCACTGCTTCTTTTCGGTCAACTCCGCCTCAGGGATGCGGGCGTTATGTTACCAACAGTTGTAGCACTGAAGGAAGTTCCGATTTTATGGGTCAAAAGCACAATATAAACATGAGGCCCATTGCTTTGTGGAATAAGAATTTATTTTACTATCTGGGAAGTTTAAATTGCAGCTCACTCTAAGACTGGACCATTTTTCATTTCATTTCAATTAAAATGCGGCTGACGCGGCCGCAATAATTGCGAATAAGCTAAGCAATACAAAGCCAAATCCACTACGGTATCGCGCCGGTACGGTCTTGTACACAGAAAAGACGAGATCCGCGTGTGACAGTTTTATTAGGCGTCAGCACAGGACAACTCTCGGTCCTGTGCTCTTTACTCGCTCGTTCTGTGTTGCCCTGTCCCAGTTTTTATTCTAAAGTTATTATGGTATGCCTCTGTTTCCATTGTTTCATGAAATACCTTCCAAAGGATCGGGAAAGCGCAAGTTTTCTGCCGCTATCATCGTATATAAATTAACAAGTAGTTGGTGTTCTATTAAAAAAAAATTGAAATACGCCTTCAACCCCAAGATTTCGCACAGTGATTTTACTATTGCATTGATATATATTTACTACGTAGGTCCAGAGCTTCACATAGAATAAGAAGAATGATTTGCGTAGCGAAAATTAGAGACCGTACATTTCACTGTGCGTTATGCCCTCTGAGCAATGAAACTAGTTCACAAATGAGACTGGTCTCTAAGGTTCTGGCTTGCCAAGTTTTAAGCACAAAGGGAAGATTATCGAAATGGAAGAATTTTCGAAATTGAACTTTCTTTCATTATTGGCATAGGTGAATATGGATTAATAAAGAAAAAAAGTATAAATTTGGCAATGTTTCTCCTTGGCCACGCACTGGAAGCTTGTAGGAACAAGATATAGTTAACTTCACAGCAGCAATTTCCAAAGGCAAGGACAAACCAAATAATCCGAAAGCATTACATGAAAAGACGCATTACTGCGTAAAGTAGTAATTGAAGCTCATAGCCTACCAATTATAAGGTGTTAAATTATTGTCGTATTTCTACGAGACTTCGATGCACAAGCGATTGCGATCAGTTGCACAAGTGACCATATTGTAGTCGTTGTTATCAAGGAAAATGTGAAGTGCGTTCATGAGAAATCGCCCATGTGAATGTGAAAGGCGAAGCAATACAGGAATATGCAAATTGCTTACGGCTTCTGCAGTTCTCGCTGCATTCCATGAAAGATTGAAATGGAGCCGTCGTGGAGCATGTTGGCTGGCACAAATTTCTTTTGCGGTCGTATTGATATCTGTGCGATCCACATTTGGACGAAGCTGGTGCGGGTAAGTAGACCTGGCACCTCCGATCGTGAGCTGCGAAATATGGTATTCTGATTAGTATTGTTCTTCCTGAAGAACATCAAAATTTAAACGAAGCACTTCCAGCCAAACATGTTGTGCTTTACACCCGAGCTGTAATACGCTAGGTTCTGTGGCGGTTTCTGTGCGTAAGCAAAAGTGATGGCGGCCACCTCAGAGCTAATATGGCTAAAGCACGAAGCAAAAACACATCGGCGGGTATGGCCCAGCTGCGTTTCGTCGCGAGAAGTGTCAAAACATATTGTGATATAAATTATCGTAACAAAAAACTGAAAGCGGAATAGACACTGTTTAGCGTGTTTTGCGGCTTTAGGTCACGAGCTCTAGAGGCAGACCACGTAACCTTATCTCAGTTCACTTCCACTCATGCAATGGGTAGGCCGCGTTCGGTGAGGGCTACGGAGGAACAGCGCGCTTATGAAGGAGCGCCATGGGGATCACAAGTGAAAATGCGGTCGAAGATCGTACCGCAAACGCCAAATGTATGCACCTTTGGTTGGATCACCCCTGCCGACTCCACCCCCATCGTAATTGCGGGTGATCTCACCGTAGACGTGTCTCATGGAGACGAAAAGTGGTTCGCAGCCATTCTCTTAGAAAGGTTCGACATTCAACGTTACACAAACATCAGTGCACCCACAACGTGTTATACGTCGTGTATAGACCTTACACTCGCCAAGGACCTTTCCAGTGCCGCTACAGAACCGCTGGCTATATATCATAACAAGCCCAATGATAGAAACTTTGGCGATCAAATAATAAATCCGAAAATTCAAAGAAAGAAAGGTTAAAAGTAAAATAAAAGCCTTGGCTATGCAATTTCATAAAATAAAAAAATATATCCTGAAAAAGAAGCTAATTGTGGCATGTTTGTTTTGTTTTCAATCAACCTATTTATTATCAACATCTTCTTGTTCATATGTACAGCTCCGCTGGTCATCCAACTTCACAGAGTCGAATGACTCTTAAGGTTTTTCCACGTACTGATGCATTTATTTACCACCTGTGTAAGGCATTCGTTAATTGCTGCTGTGTTTAATATAATTCAAACGTAATACCCTAATTTTGCAGTTCACATCTAAAGAAAAGCGTCATTCTGTGTTCTTTGTTTAGAAATACTCGTGCGACGAGGATTAGATAATATAAAGTTTTATCTTGTTTCCTCTACATTTCTTCACAAAGAAATGGTCTTGTGGGATTCAACATTCCGCTAAACACGTTCACAAGACCCTTGCCTCGCGTAGGATAAAAAAATACTACGTACTTTAAATGAATATGCGAAGCTCTAACGAATGCCAAAGCAATTACACAATCCATATCCGTGAAATAAAATGCAGGGAATAAAACCATATGTAGTTTGCCTAAATAAAAGGTTTTCAAATACCGCAAGAAAACTGCGACTTTGCCGAAATGCGTTGCTTCATAATGGATATAGAGCAGCACACTTAAGAACACAAACACAAAGTACATACACGAATACAGTCTACTGTAAGTGATATCTCTCCGTCCTGCTTCTTTTTCTGCGCAGGTTTCTAACTTCAGTATGCCATAGACCTGCCAGTCCTGGTATTGCCACCGTTTTACTGCACTGCTTGCATTTTTTCAATATGCAAGGTACTGAACACACTGAAGAAGTAGTACTATATGCATTGCCTATATACTATACTATACTATACTATACTATACTATACTATACTATACTATATACTATATTGTAGGGCTGCTCGTACCGACGTGGCTGTCGACATCCGCAGGAACGTGCGACATGATCTGGTGCCCTACACAGGGGAATGTGGAGTTAGACGTACGCGCAGTTTTTCGAAGTAGATAGGCATGTCAGAATACGGAGAATAACCGACACCGGTCTCTGCATATTAATCACTTGAGGGTGGCCGAGACTGGCAGGTGGGACAAGAGCGCGGTTGGTAGTCGGACCTCGCCGACAATGATTCCATTGCCCGTGGAGTTTCCGCATACATATCGTCGTCCGCGGCGTTCAACAACTTCCAGGTAGGAGTGGGCCGTGAGAATCCAGCGTCCTACGACGGGCAGGTAATCGCGAAACCTGCTGGGGATGAAGGAACTTTGCGTCCGAGTAGTTCCTAACGAACAATGTGGCGCGTCGTTGACGCCAGATCCGGCGACGAGCTCGCATCAACGCTTGCCTCCATGGTTACGTTGGCCAACCCACCGATTCGCCGCATCTTCAAGGTGTCAAAGGTGCGGCACTGTCGTAGGACGTGAGAAACCGAGTTCAAGTAATCCTTGCAAGTGATGAAATTATAGACATCCTTTGCAATCCCCTTGAGTAGACGGCCAGCTTTGTCTTCTTCTGACGTACATGGGTTCACCAGCTTACACAACCTAAGGATCTCCTCAGTATTGTCGTGCAAGTCTCCCCAGCAAGTTGAATCCTTTGGGCGAATGTCAGCTCGGCACGTTTTTTCTTGACAGTGGTGTCACCGAAACAGCGTTCGATTTCATCGACGAAAGTGGTCCATGTGATCAGGGTGTCCTCATGATTCAGTTCCACACGAGCACGGTGTCATTTTGCGAGAACACTACATTTGTACGTTGTGACTTCGTGTCCTACTTGTTGCTCTTGTTCACCCTTTCGTAACGTGTCAGCCATTCACCGACGTCTTCACCAGCTTTTTGTTCGTAGGAACTGGCTCCCTGAGCGGGTGAATAGGACAGGAGGGGAGGACGCCGAAGTACCTGCGTTAGTAGACATGCCGGGCGGCTGTGGCGAACGGCAGGCAAGGCGGCGACTGCTGCGAGAACTTGGAGGGAAAAGTTCGGTGTTCGGACCTGGTACGCAGCACTTCCGCCGCTAATGTTACAAGGCGTGAGGCATGTATTCAGAAGGCTCGACACGAAAGCACTGGATGGGGCGAGGCTGGCAGGTCTAAAAACAAAGTTCTCCTCGTCCTTCAGTCTGCAGTGCCAAAGACGCTCTTAGGCTTTCTTGCCTACGTACGCTAGGCTCACAGGATACATCAAAGACAAGATACGACAGCCGGCACTTATGCGTTGGTGGCTTGGTCTGGTTGTGGAGCCCTGTACGAAAGGGTGGTCTGTGCACAAAGCTTTTGGCGCACTATGATGGCCCTTTCCTGGTACTCGACCACATCAGCGGGGTGAACTATACCATAGTGTAGTTCAGCTCCAATGGCCGAAGTTCTGCACGGACTCAAGTAACGCATGTCGCCAGGCTCAAGCCACGGACCCAGCCCGAATCCGTTTTTTCTCGCCCAACGGGGTTCGTCGTCGCAGAAGGGAAAGAGCGGTGGAAGGGAAGGAAGAGGAGGACTTTGATTTCGGTCTGGAAGCCTCGTCCCATCCAGTGCTTTCCCACCGAGCCTCCTGAATAAATGCCTCATGCCTTGTAACAATATATATATATCCATGAATTCCATCTACCCACTTAAACAATGTCGAAAATGTGTGGGTCTTAGCTACATTATTTGCCTAAACATACATGATCGCCGAAGAAGTAAATAATCATAGTGGAAGTTATCAATGCTGTATCAGCAGCGACAGCTAATCATTTAGAGTTGCGAGTTCGATTTTTTTATTTAAAATACGTTTACTGTCACTATCTGCATATTACGGCAAAGTATTGCTTAATAGCGCCGCGTTAGCTTTCAGAGCAAGTTGTACACATTTTGAATAATGCGGTAGCACTCTGATAAAATATTGCAGTATAATAACAATGACATAGTAATGACGCAGTGCTGAAAAAAAGTTGCGCATGAATTAATTGAAACTCACCAATGGGTCGCCAAGCGATGCACACCTCAGCTACCAATAAAAGGGTAAATGATGTCTTTATATTCACGTGCATTTTCACTTATCTAAAGCACTGACTGGCCCATATACTTAACTCTTCCTTCATAAGAAATCGCCGTTGTGCTATATACCCTGCAGGCGACGCAATAGAAAGGGAGATTTACGAGATGAATAAATGACACATTCTTCCCAGAACAGTTGACGGGCATTGAATGAACCAGTGTATGCTTAAGGTTTCAGTGGTCAAGAAAAAAAATGTGCACACTGCGCAACTCCTCCACCTATTTTGATGTCCCTTCAACCTGAAATTCTCGAAGAATTATGCGTAAAGCTCTACATGATAGATGGAATACATGGCACTCTTACATAAGTAGTTGCACGTCTTCTTGGAATAAATGACACAATGACTAAAGCCCACTAGAACTATTGTTCTCATTGCATCAGGCATGATCTAAAATAAAAGAAAACCTTTTGAAGGTGCATGGCCTGTCAAAACGTGTCTCAGTACCATAGGCGAAGGATCCAACTCAGATTGGTAACAAAAGGTCTTGTTACTACAAATTTTTTCCCGATTTGTTTTAATAATGGCTGTGCTGCCAGGAAGCAGAACAAATAAGCTATTTCACGCTATCTACTTGGTAACTTTAGCTTTTTCGCCAGAACAACGTTACTTATCTAGTTTTGAGGCTTTAAAATTCCGCTTGTGTGTCACAGGGCGCGTAATTTTGGTAGCAGTGTATTATATCATCAGTTCTTGATTCACCAATTATATGTGCATTTTCGCTCTTCTAGTAGCAATTTTTGGCACTGTGATCAGTGCATGTTCCCCCAGCAACGCCTGTCCTTCCTTATACTTGTTCTGCTTTCTATTCCACAAAGAAATAGGCTATTTAATTTACTCTTGACATGCCGGACAAAGCAACAAAGCAGCAAGACTCGCACAAATGGTGGTAAAGTACACTAGCAGACGCCTACCAATGTATCTTCTAGAAAATGAAGGGTCAGCAGAAGGACAACGGGGAGTTCACTCACTTAAAAGATATCTTAGATTGGTTTCATTATGTGCGTCCTCCATAGCACGCTTTTAATCTCACATTGCTGTTTCAGGCATGCAACTTGCCGAGCCTGCACAGTTGCAGTCCTGTGGTTCAGTAGACCAAGCACGCACTATGCGTTTTCTAATTACAAAATTTACGGATACGTGCAGACCTGAGAGGATAAACGCGAAATCATTTTGGAAGTGAAAAAAGGAATATCGTACAGCTAATATCTACGAAGTGAAAGCACTATAGATGGTATAATATGTTGCGGGGATGTTGGGAGTATAAGACTGTATTTACAATGTATATATATATAATATATATAATATATATATATATATATATATATATATATATATATATATATATATATATATATATATATATATATATATATATACTAGGAGAGTCAATTGGGTTACAATCGCTGACTAGTAACAACACGCAGCAGCCAGCGTCTCGCGATCTTCTTATTCCTCTCTCTCTTCTTTCACCCTTCCGTATGGGAGAAGCCGACCCGACGACATGGTGAGCAAAGCAGCACCCGAGCACCTGAGGCGAACTGAACATCGCGATGGCACTGGTCGTAACGCTCCTTTTGCAGATGCTGCTACTCTAATAAGCGAGATCGGGCGACTTGACGCGCCATGTGAGCGCGATCGATGACTTCACGAGCGTACTCAGTGTGCAACGCCGGGTACAGAAGGTAGGATGGTGTCAGAGGGCAAAGGGGGGTCACGAGCATAAAAAAGATAAAAGGGTGAATATCCTGCGGTGTCATGTCGGGATGAGTTACACGCAAATGTCACGTAGGCCAGTGTGGCGTCCCAGTCGCGGTGATCGTTGGAAACGTACATCGACAGCATCTCCGTGATTGTTCGGTTGAGACGTCCCGTAAGACCGTTCGTTTGTGGGTGGTAGGCGGTCGACAGCTTGTGCTTAGTGGCACAAGAGCGGAAGAGGTCGTCCACTATTCGAGACAAAAACGAGCGGCCGCGGTCTGTAATTAATTGTCGAGGTGCACTGTACTGGAGAACGACGTCGTGAAGGAGAAAATCGGCGACGTCATTTGCGCAACTAGTCGGCAACGCCTTTGTTATTGCGTAGCGTGTCGCTTAATCAGTAGCGACAGCGACCTATTTATTCTCTCTAGTCGTCGTTAGAGAAGGGCCAAGCAGGTCAAGGCTTACGCGAAAGAATGGTTCAAAGGGAACTTCAATTGGATGGAGTCGGCCGACAGGTGGCAGGGGAGGTTTCTTCCAGCGCTGACACAATTCGCAAGTTGCGACATAACGACGCACAGAGCTGTAGGGGTCCGGCCAGTGGAACCGGCGTCGTACGCGGTCGTATGTCCGCAAACCTTCAAGGTGTCCCGCCATCGGTGCATCATGAAGTTCTTTGAAAAAGACGGATCGTAGATCACGAGGAAGGACAAGGAACAACTCGGGGCCGTCAGGGTTGACATTGCGGCGGTAGAGGATGCCGTCATGCAGCACCAACATGCGGCAGGTGCCGTCGGTGCTGCCAGATAGCACTCCGACGATGCTGGACTGTAAGAATGCGTCGCGTTGTTGTTCAGCGCGCATGTCGGTCATGTCAGTTATAGCCATCAGGCAGGTCACCGGATCATGCGCAACAGGATCGCAAGAATCCACGGGGTGATGCGAGGGGCAGTCAGCGTCCTTATGCAGACGTCCAGACTTATAGTTGACAACAAATAAAAATTCCTGGAGACACAAAGCCCAGCGACCAAGCCGTCCTGTTTGGTCCTGGAGGGAAGACAGCCAGCAGAGGGCGTGGCGGTCTGTAACGACCAAGATCGTGCGGCCGTACAAATATGGCTGGAATTCGGGGAAAGCCCAAACTAAAGCCAAGCACTCCCGCTTTGTGATGGAGTAATTTGTCTCAGCAGGTGCCAGCAGGCGGCTGGCGTCAACTATCACGCGCTCAGTACCTTTCTGCTGTTGGGCGAGAACAGCGCCGATGCCGTGGCCGCTTGCTTCAGTGTGGACTTTGGTCGGTGCAGATGGATCAAAGTGGGCAAGTATGGGAGAGGAAGTCAGAAACCCGATGAGAGTGGGGAACGCATGAGCTTGCTCAGGGCCCCATGAGAACGGCGTGTTCTTCTTTAGGAGATCTGTCAAAGGCCGGGCAACGTCGGCGAAGCTTTTGGCGAAACGGCGAAAGTAAGAACACAGGCCGACGAAGCAGCGCACGTCAGAAGCAGAAAGTGACACAGGGAAACTGCGCACCGGGCCAACTTTTTCTGGATATGGTTGAACACCGGATGCGTCGACGAGGTGTCCCAACACCGTAATCTGACGGCGCCTGAATTGGCACTTCGTGGAGTTCAGTTGGAGGCCGGCTTTTCGGAAGACCGTAAGAATGGCAGCGAGTCGGGTAAGATGGCTGCCGAACGTGGGAGAAAAAACAATGACGTGGTCAAGGTAACATAGACAGGTGATCCATTCGTAGCCTCACAGAAGAGACTCCATCATACGTTCAAATGTCGCAGGAGCATTGCATAGGCCAAAGGGCATGACTTCGAACTGATATAAGCCATCCGGCGTGATGATGGCCGTCTTCTCGCGGTCCATTTCATCAACTGAAATCTGCCAGTAGCCGGATCGAAGATCGATGGACGACAAGAAGTATTTAGCTCCGTGCAGGTAGCCCAAGGCGTCACCGATGCGTGGTAGTGGGTAGACGTCTTTTCGGGTGATCTTGTTTAAATGGCGATTATCGACGCAAACCGCCAGGTACCACTTTTTTTCACGAGAACGACAAACGAAGTTCAAGAGTTGGCTGATGGTTCGATGACCCCTACGTGGAGCATTTCGTACACTTATGATTGGATGACTCGACGTTCGGCATGCTATACACGATAGGGACACCGACGAATAGGTCCAGTGTTGATACGGTGGTGAACAACGTATGTTTGTCCTAAAGGCTTGTCGCCAAAATCAAAGATGTCAAGGTACGATTCGAGGAGGAGACGCATGTCCTTGGCCTGTGCAGAGGTTAGTGAGGTCAGGTGCAATCATCTTCGGCAAGTCATCCGTTATTGAATCAAAAGTGTGATCTGTACTTGGTGCTCAGAATTCGCTCTCGGCATTCAGCCTTACAATGTCAAATTCGGAAGTATTAGAACCGCTGGCCAAGAACATGCCGGCTGGAATCACTTGAGGTCACAGGCTGAAATTCAGAAGGGGAAGAACGACGTTGTTATTAGCAATCGTCACCAGCGTATGCGGAAGAGCAACGTTCTGGTTCAAAAGCTCGTCGATGATGGGGCGAAGGACATATTTACCGTCGGGAATTTGTGACTGTGCGGTCAAAGCGATGTAAGTGGCTGCCTCAGGTAACAGACGCACATCTTGATGCGAACACAAGTATGGTGGAGTGGTGCTCGGAGCATCGACGACTTGAGGCAGTTCCACCTGAAGAAAACTGGTTGCGCAAACGATGATAGTGGAATGGTGGCATAAAAATTCCAATGCAAGGATAATTGGAGGGTAGTTGTAGATCATAGCAAAGAAAACAGGAGTAGGGCAGCCGGCAATACTTATGCGCACAGTACACATTCCAAGTACAACCAGCACGCCGCCGTTGGCCACACGAAGCACTCGGGCAGCTGCTGGGGTGAGGACCTTCTTTAAACGCCTGCGTAGGCTTGCACTCATCACAGGTACGTGGCACTTTTTGTCGGCACTTTTTGATGATAGCATTTACTGTAGAGCAGCTTTTGCACATGAGCAGTATAAAGGCGTCGTCGGCAATTCCCTTGAGCGCATGCCCTACCTTCTCAGCTTCTGTCATGTTGTGATCGGCTTTACGACGAAGCGCGAGCACGTCCTGGATATACGAAACATAGGCCCCTGTGGGGGAATGGGCATGAGAGGCCAGTTCCTGCTTTGCGGCCAAACAACTCTGTTAACTTCTCTTTACATTGCTCCCAGCTGGTCAGATCCTCTTCATGGTTTTCGAACCACACCTTCGCCGTGCCTCTTAGGTAGAATGACAAGTTAGCTAGCATGAGCGTAGAGTCCCATCTGTTGAGTCCAATCACACGTTTGTACATAGCCACCCACTCTTAAACGTTGGCGCCATCAGTGTCGCAGAAAGTTCCGGGATCCTTGGGTTGCACAACCACAACCGAAGGGGACAGCGACGTAGCGTGCGATGATGACGTTGGAGGCGGCAACGACGTTGATCCCGAGTTCTCACTCTCATTGATGGTGGAGACGATGATGCGACATCCACTGCGGAGCTACGTTTCCAGCCGTGGTACCCAGCACCTCCCACCATTATGTTACAGGGATGTTGGGATTATAAGACTGTATTTACAATCTATATACAAGGCGAGTCAATTGGGTTAAAATGGCTGACTAGTAACAACATGCGGCAGCCAGCGCGTCGCGGTCTTCTTCTTCCTCTCTCTCTTCTCTCACCCTTCCGTAACCATATGCGGTGTCACAATTTCATCTTGTTTCATCTGGCGTCTTTTGTGGATCTGGCGCACCCTGTCGGTGTAGAAGTAAGGGAACGCGGCTACTTATTTGTTCTGTATCATGTCCAGCTTTTCACTCACACTTCTTACAACTGTATTTGTTTAACTTACGTGGACTGAGTACGGGTAAGCTGCAGAGTGGGCTCTAAACAAATCACAACGCGTCAGCTAGTTCCGGCGGTCCAGGTGATTTGCTATTTTCTACTGCAGCATCAGCAGGTGCGCGCCGTTATTCAGAAGATTTTTTTGTGGTGATTTGTGCGAAATGTATGCAGTGTTAAGGATACAGAAAGCAATTAACAATTCCTTCCACTCTTGAGCAGCGTGTTGCGATGACAGTGTTCAAGGCAGCAACAAATGCCCATGCAATTTTTTTCCAAGTTGAATAAACTGCTACGTCTGTTCGATATGTTCTTCCCTGAGATGGCCACAATTTATTTTTATTCCCGGTGCACATTTAAAGTCAGGGTTACAAGATTGCTCAAGTAAAAAAACGTTGGCACGAAATGAAGCGAATCAATGTGGTCATGCTTCCCTCGCATATGCGAGGGTTATTCAAAAACTAAGGGCCGTTTGCTTATATTTAAATATTTGCACGTCAGTACAAAGTTTTACTTTTGCAGTGCCATCTGGTAATTCTTCGTGAAGCTAATTATGTTATTGTTTTGGCATAGCAGTCGCCCGCTTGTCGTGGCATGCACACGACAATGTCCGCGAAAATCATTGCTGTCACCTGTTGTGAATTACGAGCTGTAATTCGATTGATGCATGAAAAAGAATCAACAGCTTCTCAAATTAGCGGGAATTGTACCTAGTTTATGGGTGAACAGTGATGAGTAAAGGAAAGGTGAGAAAATGGTTTTGAGATTTCGAAAATGACACAAACGTGCATGATGAAGAGCAGAGTGCCAGGCCCAAAATCCAGACAAATGAAACTTGTAAACAAGGTGACCTGAAGCTGCGATTAGATCGGCGACTGACGGTTAGTGGCCAGTCTATTAAATTTCCACTTGTTGGACACACTACCATTTATACGTTTTTAACTGAAAAACTCGGATATCACAAAGTGTGTGCAAGGTGGGTTCCAAAAATGCTTACTGATCAACTCAAAGAGCAGAGAATGTCAAGTGAACGAGCGTTCATGGACCGCTACCGACACGACGTAGATGACTTGTTTTCGTACATTGTTACAAGTGACGAGACTTGGATATCCTAGATCACTGCAGAAAAAAAAACAAGAACCAATGCAGTGGTGGCCCCACCACTCTTCACCAAAACCAAAAGTTCACGCAGTCTCTTTACTCGGGTCGGAAACAGATAGCTACCGTTTCCCGGTAAGAAAAGGCCGTTCTTTTGGTTGATTTCATAGAACGTGGGACCACAGTTAGCGCTGAAGTATACTGCAAAACGCTCACAAAACTGAGACGTGCGTTCAAAAATTGACGGGGTGGGAAACCTCTGCAATTGTCCTCCTCCATGGCAACACGCCTCCTCCCACCGCTGCCCGAACCAAAAAGAAGATTCCAGATTTTGGTTGAGAATTTTTTGCTCACCCACTTTACAGTCCCGATGTTGCGTCAAGTGACTATTTTCTCTTTTTGCGCTTGAAACAGTGGCT
Organism: Dermacentor andersoni; assembly: GCF_023375885.2. Lineage (NCBI taxonomy): Eukaryota > Metazoa > Arthropoda > Arachnida > Ixodida > Ixodidae > Dermacentor > Dermacentor andersoni. Next base: position 46,763,957 of record NC_092823.1, on the reverse strand, counting down.
CGCGAAACAACTGTTTGAATACAACGGTTCGAAGACAACGAGAAACTCAATACCACCATTGTCAAATGGTTCGATTCCCAACCGGCAAACGTCTACGCAGAGGGCCTGAAGAAACTGGTGCAGCGGCACAAAAAGTGCGTAAAAGTTAGCGCTGATTATGTAGAAAAGTGAAGCAGGTTTGTACTAAATAAAATCTGCTAAAAAAAACTTTCACTAACGAATTTACTTACTTTTTGAATAACCCTCGTATATTTTGAAGTTCTTGTTGGGAAGAAAGTCGAATGCCTCTTGTCGTGGGTTGCCCAACAAGGGGAAACCTAAAATTGTTGTTGTTACACAACCAATCTCTGCTTTGAAAGAGGTCGTTGCATAACTTACTTAAGATCCAATCTAACAATATTGCTTTGCTATTGTCGGCGCAAGTTCACTTTTTGGTGGCGTACACGGGAGCTCCACAAAACAGCGAAATGGACAAGAGCCTGGATGAAAAGGTAATGTTTCTGAGACACTGGTGCAAACAATCAAATATTGTGGTACGAAATCTCAAATAGCGCAGCAGCAACACAATGTGCGAGTCATATTGTACCGGCGCATTTATGGCCTCCAAGGCAGGTAAACAAGAAGATGCGTTAATGTGCCGGTAGCGCGAGAACACAATACGCCTACAAACACTTGACCTGAGCGGTTGCGGTGTAGGCCGCTTCCGAGATCCCGCTGCGGAATGGTTAGCCGGCCTTAATAAGCCATGGCCACTCACAATATCAATTATGTGACATGGCTTCCTTGGACCCCTAAAGCTAGTACATCATCTCCACAACCTCACTCATTAATACGAAGTCAGGCATTTATATGCTTTTCACAGGTCGATAATGTAAAATTGTACCGAATCATCACAGAGTTGATATTCTCTGTCTGTAGGTACTTAACTGCGCTTCCAAGAATGCAAAGTTGTAAAATATCAATCCAGCTGAATCGATTACCCTGTACTCTACGAGAACATCTTAAAAGAAATATGACTGCTTCAAGCAGCGAGGCAACCTCATACGGACGGCAACATATTGCGAATGCATGGAATGGAGATAAATTCTAAGAAAAATGACGGCTTAGTCACTACAGCGAGTTAACCATAGCATACAGAATTACCGTGTTCATTACCAATAGCTCTCTATGGAGATGAAATGTTATTAGTTTATTTTGTTTTTACGCTGTGTCAACGGGTTCTGTTCTGTTATCTGTCACCAACAAAGTGTCAATACTGCAAAGGTGTCCGCTACGGGACAACCTCCGTTTGTGCATTTATTAGTGGGGTGGAGTGCACCCAAAGCATTAATAGCTTGGCCCACAGCACGGTGTGTGCCAACATCGTCCGAAGGCCAGATGGCAATCGACAATCGACTCGCAGAGGTCTGTAACTAGGATGCGATTTTGCACTCGTGCTAGAAAAGGTCGCAACTGGCGCGGCGACATTCAAGTGACCCGGTTGGACTTTTTCACTGACATTCCTATACTTCACGAATGTTCTTGAGAAGACAATCGCTATTGCGTTACAGCACACAATGCAAGTGACATTGATGGCAGCTAGCTGCGAAGTTACACGCGCCTTATGCATATGATGAATTACATGTTTCAAGAGCATCGCGGCATGCTTGATTCTCGTGGCTACTGCGCTGTGCGTGAATACCGCGCTGAAAAGCTTGTGACAACTGAATACTGAGGTTCTCAACGTGCTATTGGCTTACAACTACAAAAAGGATGCGCACGGATCTCACTTTGTGTGCTGACTTGAATCGCATGGTGATAGAGATTGTCGCGTAGCGCCTAAGCTCTGTTGAAAATTAGTGCTCACTCTGCTCTGCCATACTTCGTCGTGATACTGTGGCAACACGTCTCAGCAACACGCCCTAAACACAACATCGCTCTTACTAGTTCAGCGAACTTGGTATTATATCGCACGTTTGGATTTGAACAGATCCAGGAAGGGGCGATGGACGCGGGGGTCAGAGCCCCTAAGTGTATTGCTCGAACGAAAGCATGCTTGAGGTTGCGACATTTTGCGACATTTTGTTTGCAGGAACACGAATCATGGAGTGGTAATTGTGATGGGGAAGCACTTATTGAGCACCGGTGTACCACGCATGGAGTAATTTGGGGAACTTCGTCTGCCCGTAGAAAATAAAAAGAAAGTGTGCTGTGCAAGTCTTTGAAGAGGCTGCCCATTCCTGTCATATTCTGCTGTCATGATTGGATTTGAGAGTCTGCAAGACGCTTTCTATATACTTCACATGTGCACTCTTTTGTATCTTAGTTCGTTTGGGAATGTCACTGCGACAGTAATCAAGGGCGGAACAAATATAAGTGTCAGAAACTGTTTGGGCCGCAGCGTACTGGATGTCATTAAAGGCACTGCACATGTCGAGTACAATCAGATGCAGATCTTCGACCCATAGCTCGACATCCACATTCGCTCCCACAGCCGCTTTAAGCTTCCATACAAAAGTGCTCCACGTCTGTTTGTTGATACAGAGGTGTCGTGCGTAGATGATGGACGGCTAGGAAACATCAGAGACGCCTGAAAATTGCTGATTCAAATGGTATGCCTCTTTCTGTAATGAAGTCATCTCGAACGCACAGGAGCCTCACCAATGCGACTGCCTACACTTAGCCTACATTGTTCTTGCGTCGGGAAAACCAACACATCTAACAACACTATGCCTGACAAAGGCTTTGATGACGAATGTTGTCGTCATGTCACTACTTAGTGCTCCACTAGTGATTTGGTGAAACAAATGTAAAGGTTGCTCTTGCCACCACATGGGCGTTTTGTAATGTATCCGGGACAGAAGTAATTTTCAATAAAGCTATCGATTTTGGTTCACCTAATAGTTGCAATAATCGAACAGCGGTTGGACCTTTGGTACGTGGATTTGCCTTTCTATCAGTGCCAGAAAATCAGCCCTCATTGGGCAGCATAGTTCAGAGAAATACATCCAGAAACTGCTCTGTGGCAGGGCAGACATCTGTTCATTTTAATAGTGTAGAAATTTGCAATATATGTCCAGCGGCCAGTCGCGCATCCTTTAGGTATTACGTTGCGGCAGCCTGTGGTTACAAGATATACCTAAAACTTTCACCACGCTCATTAGACGCTCGCGATGTGAGCTTATAAGGCGTGATAACCCTTTCCGGCCGCCTAAACATGAAGGCCTGGGGCTGGCTTATTTTTGTTTCAGGCAATTCGCTTGTTTGTTGTGTTTGTTTCGAGAAGTAGAAAACTCAGTTCTATGTAAAATCTTGCAACTTAGTCTGCTTAAGTAGTTTGCAAGAATATGGCGTGTCATCGACTGTGAGATGGCTGTCAGCCGATATTAGGGTCTTCTAATAAAACTCGTTGAAATGATTTTTATTGGTTAACTTGTGATTAAGCCTATAATTTGTTATGTGCTTCCCGCAAAGCAATATGGGATGCACTGGTGAAAGTGCTTGCTGGTGTTGCCCTCTATGGTTCACATCATGTTCAATTGTGGTATTAAAATGTGACTAAACAAGTGTGGTAGATTTGAATTCCTCCTTGGAGAAAAACAATGTTCTCTTATTCAAAATATATTTAGCAACACTTTAATATAAAGTGTGGACACACGCAAACTTTTTTTGACCTTAAATATTCTATCACCACTTCGCGATTTGTTGGGACAGTGCGTTCGTTTGGCAATACTTATAGAGAATAGACACTATTCCTCTGGTCGAAGACGCAGACGCTATCGTCTGAGAAGCGGGGCCTCTGGGTTGCAGCCTCTGTGACCAAAGACAATCGCAGATGGTCCACTGGGTTCCGAAATGGTATTTCAGAAACCGGGGACGTATTCTACGACGATCACTTTCGGTGATGTTATCGCTATCACATGACGTAGCACGCAACCAGCCAATCAGCGAGCGCCTGATGGCCGAGCAGGCAGTATCGCAGAAAGTCATCATCTCTGAATATGTCCCGTGGAGTTCAAATTACCGATTCTCTTCCACGTACGGGAAAGCACAGTGGTAAGGGAAGCCACACACATAATACAGTGGAGCATGTTGTTGCCCCCAAATTGTACTCTTGGATAACAGCTAGGGTTAGTTTTTTGACATATTTGTATCTAGGAAGTATGGCCTATCACGCTAGGATTGTCTGGTCCGCTTCTCTAAGAAATGAAAAAAGCAGCACAGTCTGTTTTTTTTCTATCGTAGCCTTTGTTAAGAACGTTACCAGACTTTCCTGACCGTGGCTGTGGGCTACCATATTTATTACCGTTGAGTGTGCACAGGCTGGCCACCTTGTTTCCTAACGAAATACTCCGTGAATAAATAAACGCAGCCTAGAAAACTCCGTTGGAACAAAAAGCGTCATCAAGAGCGCAATTCCTTTGTAAGGCAAATCTCTCTAACCATTCTATATTTCCCGTCCTTAGCATTAGGCCACAATCGCACGCGTTTTTCGCGCGTGCTGACGCGAAATACTTGTCTGGAATTATCACTGGGTGTCGTTGATTAAGATGATGGTAGCGTTTGTACTATGACATATGTCCATAACGCGGAGGGAGGGGGGATTTAAATTAAAGCGGGCGGTACATTTTAAATAAGAGTAAATGAAAAATGAAACGCCGCAACCAACGGTGTAACATGGCGTTGTGCGACTGCCTGTCACTTTAGGCCACAGGCGCAGGAATGACATGAACAAATTTATAGCATTTCAGTAGAAAAGTCATTAGAACAATAGCAGTTAGGGTCACTGCTATTATTTATGAACGCTGAAAATAATTTCGTGCAAGTGGATGTGGGCGAGTGCAGCTGGATAGTTTTGATCTGTACATCAGAACATGGCAAATTTTTTAACCCAAAATACAATCTTCGCTAATGGTTTGCCTCCCTTGTTTGACCAATTTCTTTGGGATACTTTTTCTCAGTGAAAGTAGCTTAGTTTTTTGATGTCAATACAACTCCATCTCATAGAGTTTCGGTGTATTGATTTGGCTTACTTCGAAAAAAAAATACATTTGATTTATAGGGATGTTGCCGATGTCCTCTTTAACATGCATTGAGTGCCGGAGAAATTTGGTCAGCTGGAAGAAATGAATCCGGGGTTGCGCAAATTAACAACACGTTACAAATACATACAAAGAATCTTGCACAACATGTGGTAACCAGCAGCAAGGTGCTAATTCGCTTTTGAGCTGCATTAAATACCGAGAAGAAAAGTTAATTTACCAAAATACCTTATTTCATCTAACTGCAAAAGTCCGAACAAGTCATGAAATATGCATTACATATTTTTATAAGACAAAGTTCTTCGCAAGCAACGTGCCGCAATAATTCAGCAATTAGTAAGTGACATTGTGAAATTAAATACATACAGCGCAAGAGGCTGGCGTGCATAAGCTCTGTCAAACTACGAAGAATATCACAGTTTCTAATGACACATGAATCGAAGAACACGAAATGTTCCCGAGAAAGGAATTTGGTATATATATTTTTGTCGTGTATTCTTTCGTCGTAAAACATCTGAGCATTTATATTACAATTTCAGGCGCAGGCACGGGAAATGTGCGAGAAAATTGAGCGTATGAAAAATGGGTGTCTGAAACATGATCACTTTATGTGTATTCAGCAGCTGCTCTCGGCAATTTGAGAGCGAAATTTGCATAAAACACGATAACCCGAAAGCAGCGTTGGATCCCTCATGATGTCCTCGGATACGGAGAGCGCCTAGATACAAAGACCAGAAAGGGAACGCACGTGGGTGACATGCTGCATTGTAAAAGAAATGACACAGCGGGCACATTGCTTCACATTGTAGGATCTCACAGAGTGCGTCCTAAAATAAATGTGAGCAATACAGTTGGACAAATACACACAATAGTATCACTTACATTGTTCACATAGAAGAAGGCAGCGAAATTTCACTGCCAAGAAGTTTCCAAATGAGACAAGATGCGAATTCAAAGAGGTAAAAAGGGTGCGCACCACTGCAAGGTTTTAATCGTGGCGCAGGGTGCAAAAAAGAAGTAGGAGGGAACTTTACGACGTGCATCTATTCTTCGCAAACCAACTACCGTTTTCTGTGATTCGTTTCCTATTATCCTCTGGAGACGCCAAAACTCAGCACAAAGCTAATGCTAATGCTTATTCTGAATGAGAAATCAAGTTACCTTGGCAGTGTAACTCCATCATAAAATCTCAACATTAGATGTTTGTAGAACTGAAAATAAAAAGAAAAAATAAGGCGAGTGCAGAGTTTCAGCGATTTTATTCGAATATTCTAAAGCAACTGTTAACGCATTTCGTAGTTGTACAGGCTGGCGCGGGGGGGGCGCAGCGAAGAAGTAACAAATACATTCATTTAAGGGCCCGACATAGGCCCTATGTACATTGAGAGCAGTAGAAGCAAACTCAACAGCAAACAAGCAGAAAATAAGTATAAGATTATTCTCATTCATCACAGTGGATTGTGTCCTGATCTTGAATTCTAGAGACATTTACTTATAGTTGAATTAGGCTTCACTAAAGAAGGGATAATGCATGTCGATGTCATTCTGTTATGACGCAAACTTTATCTATTCGTACGCTGCCAAGTAGACATCATTAGCCCCTCCCCCATCCCTCCTTGCATGTGTAGCTGCATACACTGTGGTTCGTGCGCTCCTTTCGTTCCGTTGATCGCCAGCTGAGGTCTGTTTTACTTCACATTCACTGGCACTGTCAAAGTGCTGCAATGGCCCAAGCCGTGTAATGAAACCCACGGCTTGGGCCCTGCTGGCTGTTGGTTACTTGTAGATACTCCTGTATTGCTTAGCTGGTCCATCGTCTGCCGTGACATTGCTGACATCTCTGGATAACTCGGCTGCGAATGCGCAGCTTGGTACGGTGTCGTTGTAGGCGCTCCATTACTGGGGCTTACGTACTGCCACGGCTGCTGCCTATAATATTGGTTACCTTGTCCCATTGGGCTGGTTGACTGCGATGATGTGACGTGCGTTGGAATGAATGAAACTGCACCATTGTTCCACGAAGGCCATGTGGCTTGGTCCATAGCTATCAGTGGCATTCCATTTTTTAGCTGACCTTGCATCCACGGCAGCTGTTCGGCCGGCTGAGAAATTCTTGGGACCACCCCGACATGCGGCTGCCATAAATGCTGTACCGGCTGCATACTCTGACCAAATATCGGTGCTCGTATCGCAGAGTTTTGTGGCGCAGCTAGCTGTGCACTCGGTACCGCAATTCCCGTATTCCACGGTGGGTACATGGCCAGTCCCGCAGTTCGTGAAGCCGTGCTATTATTCAGATAACCTGGTGCCCATGGCTGTTGATTTCCCTGGGGTTGGTTGGGTCCTGGCATTCCGTTGTTCGGCTGTTGCTGGGAACTTTGCAGTCCACCTGGCACTAATGCGCTGTTCCGCTGATGCGGCGTTGATTGTGGTGCTGTCGCTGACATGATGCCGTTGTTAGAGCCCCTGGAAATCCAGGGTTGTTGCACCGGTTGTACTTCGTTTCGTCTTCTCATTCCATTCTGCTCGTATTGAGAGCCCTGCTGGGAATTCGGTGGCACCATTCCGCCGTTCCAGTACTGTGGAGTTAACTGCGAAACTGGCGGTACCGTCCCAAAATGTTGATCGCTTTTCAGCCATAGTTGCTGCATAGATGTTTGATTATTCACAGGTTTTATCACAACCGTGGACTGCGGTAGTGAAGCGTGATGTGGAATGGGTGAAGCCATTCCCCTGTTCCACGGAGGTAACCCAGAGTGATGCGTATGTTGTGGTGCCATACCTGTATTGGGCTCACTTGGCGTCCACGGTGGCTGAACACCCGGCCGGTTATTTACTGGGGATATGCTTGTGCTTGTAAACTGTAGCGGTGCTTGATTCGAAGCCGCTGTCGCCATCCCGTTTCGCCAACCTGGCTGAATGGAGTGTCGCGGAAATCCGGTCGCAGTAGCGGGTTTCGATGGTTGCTGTTGCGACGGCTTTGTGTAGTTTGCATAAGTTCCACTGGTAGTCGTAGTAGTTTGGTCAGGTTGGTGTGCTCCTGCGTTTATATGTCAATTACCAGTTGTAAGGAACATATAGCGAGACATTCTTCTTTTGCACAGTAACGAACAAATAATAAACGGTACCACTATATGCGAATACACTTCTGCAATAATAGGTCCTCTGTATTATTTTATATTGCAATAAAATGAAATTCGTGCAGATATATTTTGAAGCCTGATTAGGTTGCATCTGGCAATGTCTTTATTATAATCCTTGTGGTTGCACTCAACACGAAATCATATCTAATGCAAGGTTCTCGTAAAATTAGTAAACAAGCGACGCTATTGCTTTGAGTTGATCCTTGTAAGAGTGAGGTAATTCTGATTATGACGAAAAGGTGCGCCAATGAAACATAAAGGCAAGTATTGAGGTGCGAATGCTGATTACAGATCGGAAACCTTTCTTTTCATAATTTTCCTCCGGTGTTAGCTAAGAATCATTTTCTATGAACGCAACATACACGCTCAAACGAATAGTGTTTGTAACAGAGTGGTTACACTGACAAACTTTAAGAAACGTTTCTCTAAATCGAGAAAAGTAGGTGCGTTGAAATCGTGGATCCAATTGGTGACTTCATAAAGGTCGCATGCGCCACTCTAACATGGCTTCCTAAAATTTGCCCGATGAAGGTTACTATAGAATAAACTTCGGTTCCAAGCTTAGAATCCAAGAAAAAGTTTAACTACGCACTCACCTTCTCGACACGTACGTCGGCACTCAGCTAAAGTGGGAAAGCTGTTTCCTGTGTACGTGCACCCAAGGTCGGGCAAGCACTTAGTTTTCTTGGCGTTAAAGTAGAAAACAACAGACGTGTCGGAGCCGCAGTTTGGAACAGGAGGATTGGTGAAGCAGACTTCCCCTGGAACGCAAGAATTTGCAACATTTATTTCATCGCGAAAAATGGAACAACCCTTGTTCTTTTTTATCCACTCGAGGGGTATTAGCAGGAGCACTAGATGTTATAACCTTTCTTTCTATACTTACACTTCGTACTAATAGAGGTCACACGTAAGAGTCTTAAGAGCATATTACAGACACTTTGCTATATTCAACTCGTCATAATAAAATCAAATTGCTGGAGCTCAATCAGAGTAACATAGAAAAGTAATAAATGGCTACGACAAGTTCTGAAGGAGTTCTGCACTTGTCTGTAGAAAAACTAGTTTTATAGTTCAGTACTGATTAGGTGAAAAACATTCAGCCTAAAATTATTTCGCCATCACTTCACAATTAAAACATATTTGTGGGGCTTAACGTGCCAGCTTCCATCTTGTACCGTTTTTTCTTTTAGTTCTTTTTTTTTATTCAGGTACCCTAAGGGCCCTTTCCGGGCATTACATAGGGGATTTAAAAACCAATAAAATGATCATATTGCATAAACAGTGAAAAATAAGAAAAACATATACAGACATGCGCTCAGGCAAGCAGGGAATATATCTGGATAAAAGAAGTGTTTGAGAACACGCACACACATGTACCACAATACTCAAGACAATGTAAAGAAGAATACATTTTTGATAATAATAAATTAAGGACCAGCACAGAGTAAGCACTACAGTTTGTTCGCAAATGCGTCGTTATTATTTTTGGAAGCGATTTCTGCAGGCAGTTTATTCCAGTGATAAATGGCAAGGAGCAATGGCGAATGACGCATAAGTGTGATGTGAGCTACCTTAGGTTGCACTTTCAAGCAGTGGTATAATTGGGGGAATGTGCGATGTGCTGGTTTGATATGAGATTCTGTGAATGGCGAAGGATTGTGATAGAGTTTGTGAAAGTGACATAACATGGTGACAAGTCTTGGCTTTTCAAGTGAACTTAAATTCAGATAGGATATAATATCTGCGATGCTGGAGTAGCGAACGTATTTCCTTGTGATAAACCTAGAAGCCTTATTTTGAAGTGATTCCAGTTTATCGGCAAGATAAGCTCGATGCGGGTTCCAGATGAAACCGGCATATTCTAGTTGTGATCTGACTAGAGTTGTGCATGCTAAGAGTTTGGTTGCCTGATTTGGAAAGTACAAGTTACGCCTAATGAAACCGAGCGTTTTGGATGCATTGGTGGCTATATATTCAATGCGTTTGTGCCATGTGAAATCTGAAGAAATGTGGACAACTAGGTATTTGATTGCAGGAACTTCTTCAATGGCCACGTTACCGAAAGAATAAAAGATGGGTTCAGTTGCTCTAGCCGTCGTAAATGTTACAAGTTTCGTTTTCAAAACGTTTATTTCGATGTGCCATTGTTTGCACCGCTTAGCGATTTTGTCAAGATCCGATTGCAAAGCATTAGTGTAATGAGGGTCAGTAATCTTTCTGTAAATAACACAGTCGTCCGGAAATAGCCTAATTGTAGAAGTGAGGTTGCTGCTCATGTCATTATTGTTAATAAGGAAGAGGATCGGCCCGAACACCGAATCTTGAGGCACACCAGACTTCTTTACATGGGTTAGTGCGAAGTAAAATGCATTGGCAGACACGAACTGCTGTCTGTTAGTTAAAAAGTTAACAATCCACTTCAAGACATTGCTGTTTATGTTTACATTTCGAAGTTTAAATATAAGACGATTGTGAGCCACTTTGTCGAACGCTTTTGCAAACTCGATGAATACGGCATCAATTTCCTATAAATGGTGTATAGCGTCGTGCAGGTCGGCCACGAGTTCAAATAACTGTGACTCGCAGGAACGGCCAGGCAAGAATCCGTGTTGGTTTCCAAAAAAAAGCTCTGCTGACTGAGGTACTTCATTATTGCTGATGATATGATGTGTTCCAGAATTTTGCAAGGTATACTCGTTATGAGATGGGCGTGTAATTTGAAAGGAAAGAAGAATCTCCCGATTTAAATATAGGTGTAATACGTGCGATTTTCCAAGCATCAGGCACAATACCTGTATCAATGGATTGCTGAAAAATCGGAACGAGTGGGTGAGCTATCACTGGTTTAGATAACTTGAGCAGTCTTGGACATATGTCATCGGGTCCGGGGACTGAATTACTCGGCAAACGATCAATAGCTTTCTCAACGCTTTCCTGCGTAATTAGGATATCATTCATGTTCGCGCTTATACTAATAGCACCAAAGCCTGTGGGAAGTGGTGTTTCGTTAGCAAGCATGGAGCTAAAGAATAGGCTCTCATCGGTGGCAAGCTCAGACGCCTGAATAAAGTTCCCGTCTTTTACCATTTTTATCAGACTAGATGAAGGAGGCTTAGGATTGACTACTTCCCAAAACTTTAGACTATTGGTTTTAAGCAAAGTTGATATGCCATGATTAAAAAATTTATCTTCGGCTCTCTCAATTTCTGTTTGGCGTATTCTCGACTGCGCACAGTAGATATTTCAATCGCTCTCAGATGCCGAACGTTTTGCCTTAATGTAAAGGCGCTTTTTTTTTTCCCGATGCAAAGTTTAACGTTGGAAGTGAACCATACGCTCTGTGATGACATTTCGAGCGTGATTTTCGGGATGTGTCTTTCCTTTAATTTTTCCAGTTCAGCGCTTAGTAGATTCCAGTTCTCATTTGAACAGCGGCTTGAGAATGATTCCAGGAACTGCTCACTGAACAATGACAGTTCACTAACCAATCGTTCAATATTCGCCCGTGCGTAATTGCAATTATATTTCCTAGGAATTTCTGGCTTCTTTCTTTTTAATGTGTATTCGCAGTGAAGAGTATTGTGGTTATTGACACATTCCAAAACATGCACTGTCATTTTTTCAGGTTGCGTTGTCAAAACAAGATCTAGAACCGACTCGCCACGTGTCGGAGCAGAAATAATCTGTGACAAACTGATCTGAGAAATCAAACAAAGGAATTCTTTACATTCATTTTTCCTTGCAGCGGCTTCGGCTGTGTACGTCCGCCAATTTATACCTGGGTAGTTGAAGTCGCCGGCAAGAATTGTTTCTGAGGTCAGATATTTGTCATGTATAAAACTCAGTGATTCATTCAGGTCCCCAAGAAACTCAGCATTTGAATCCGGCGGACGGTAGCGAACACCGATGATGCAGGTAATAAAATTACGCAGTCGCAATTCAAGCCATAAGATTTCATTACATGAAGGGCTGTCTAGCAAGGTGGCTGGGAAATTAGTTTTCACAGCAATTAAAATTCCACCAGCACGTGAGGTGCACCTGCGTTTCCCAAACACAGAAAAGTTACGAACCAAACCAAGTTCGCTATTGCCGATATTAGGGTGCAAGCACGTTTCAGTTCCCAGCACTATATCCGCTTCACAGCATTCTATGAGTGCGTTGAGGGTGTCTTGCTTTCCAAACAAACTCGAAAAATTATACACTATGAATGAAAGTTTTTTTATCTGCACCATGTTTCTTGTGTCTACCTGAACTAGCATCCGCCTCGTGTACTGGAAGAGGAATAACTTGCTGAGTTGCAGCATCGAAGACATATATTTTTTTATTGAGAACAAGTTCATGGAACATCAATTTGTACTTTTTATCATCGGACAGCCGCTCACTGCGTGCAACATCTCTGAGTTTTTTTTTTCCAATCAGTTGAATTCGAGGTGAAAAGTCATCCTCGATCCGACATGAGGCGAATCCAAGTCCTTTAAAGGCATTTTTCAAAACAGTGCTCTTATCCATAAAGTTCAGAAATTTCACAACAATAGGGCTCACATAATCTGTCTTTTTCCGGCCCACTCGGTGAGCGCGTTCGATTTCACCTGTTTGGACACCAAGGTTTTTTGCCACAAATTCGCTTACCAATTTATCTGTCTTTCCATTTCTCTGCTTCCTCTTCAGGGATGCGCTTAAAGATGAAATTGTTTTGCCGAATTCGGTTGTTCAAATTATCAACGACTATGCTTGCATGTTCAGCCTGTTTCCTTTCAATAGTTTTTAGTTGACCATGCGATTCTTGAAGTGCGACATTTACACTGAGTCCTGAGTCTCCTGAATCTCTGAGCCCTTCGTTTCATCCGAAGTGCTGGAAATGCATCAGTGCCAACCACATAATTTACCACATTGTACAGCTACGAAGTATTTTCGCCCCTCTGGCAATTTCGACCATGTGACTGGAGTTTAGTACAATAGTGTTTGTGCACTTCGTCTCCATTAGCTTCCATATCAATTTACAAAGACACATGGTAGAGTGATCGGGAGCATTGAAAACCAATAGTTCACATACGAAGAGCTCAAGCATACATTACAATATCTTTTCGACATTGCCGTATTTGTTTTTTCTGAACTTAGCGCTTGTTTTGCCATATGTGATCTTTAAAAAATTTATTTATGGTTTTGGGTGCCAAAACTGCGATCTGATTATGTGGGATGTCTTAGGGGGTGACTCCGAAAATTGGGACCACCTGTAGTTCTTTCACGTGCACCTAAATCTAAGTACACGGGTGTTTTCGCATTTCTCCCCATCGAAATGCGGCCGCCTTGGCAGGTATTCGGTCCCGCGTTGTCGTGCTTAGCAGCCAAACACCATACATAGTCACTACGAAACCACGGTGCGTCATAAGTGATCTTTCTGTCAACAAAAACCCACCATTGAATAGAAATAATGCCGTTGACATGTTTCGGATATATGAAATTATTCTATTATAAAAGCATCGTTTGTTTAGAATTTCCGTCTGTGAATTTAGTGAATGTCACAAACATAATAGCTACTTAGTGGTAGAAATGACACCATTTATTCGGTTGAGACATATTAAAATGGGCACAATGCAGGTATACTCGTTCCCTCCACCAACTCAATAAGAAAAAGATCCTGTTTTCTTTGTCATGCATTAGTTATGCGTATTATTATCGTGAGGAAGAAAGTGATTGGTGGTCACAAAGAAAATAAATAGGAATATTTGTTTAATCTTCATTTAACTGGCTTGTCGTAGGCAGGCTACATCACACAGCAATTTCAACATTACTGATATATAGTGGCGAATTTAAAGAAAACCGAATGTTATTCTATGCCGAAAAATAATTTCACATAGTTTATATTTGACTACTGTATTAAGCGTAAAACCCTTCAAATTTAGAAACCACTGGTAATTGTGGGCATGAAGATTTTTGTACGAGCACATAACCCCTGTAAAAGGTCGCAGATACAATTTGAAGTTATTATGGGTGCAATATGATGATCCTAAACTTTCATGGCCAGTGAGGCGATCATAACAAAATGAGAACAAATATCAAAAAACGAAGAAAGCTTAACGATTCAGTCGTCATTTACTTAGTGATAAAGAAGCTATGTCTACGTAGACAACGTTTTTACGCACGGCTTCTGCAGAGTTCATTGCACTCTGTAGCAGACTTAAACGGAGCCCCTTGGAAGCACGTCATCTCGCAGCTGCTTTTTCTACGATCGAAGTAATACTTCATTGATGAGCATTTTGATCCGAAGCTCAGGACCCGGATACGGCATCTGATATCTGTAGCAAATAAATAATACTGTTATCATATATGGCAATAACAAGGCAATGCATGCACGAACTAATCAATTTAGCTATAACTTGATCCTTCCTGTTCCAATAGGATTTATAGAAACCCAATAAGTAATCGTTACCTGGATGAGAGAATAATGTGAGGTTATGTTACATAATATTATATCTAGAATACTCTCTCAATCACATCCATAAACGTGTTTTTTTATTTACCATTGTGTAACCTTCTAATCTTATCGCTTCAGTGGCGGATAGATCAACTCCTCTAACATAAACTCCAATTTCTGTTTGAAGCTGTTTTAGTGTTGAAGCTGCTCTGGACGTTTATGACTTTACAGTTCAAGAGATAACTGCAGTATCACCCTGTAGATATCGTGTCGTATATTTTCGCTGTATATGTGTTGTTGTCAACTTTACAATGTCGATGCAATACGGGCACTACATTTACTTTCAGAGAACTGGGTTAATCCCAATACCAATGAGTGCAGTCGTATAACATGTAGACATTCATATATATATATATATATATATATATACATATGACTACGTGTTTCATACGTGGATATGCATACATAATCAACAATGGCGCCACGCAGTGTTTCACAGCGACATGTTGATGCAATGCCGCAGAATTCGCGTGGCGTTGATTACTATGTGAATTTGATTGCTGTGCTGGCTTTTGCGTTGTTTGGAAAAGTTGTGCAAAAGTATCCTATTACGACATTAACAATGTAGGCCCTCGAGATGCCTTCGTGTCGTGGGCGTCGTCGGTTTCGGCATGATTTCTAGGCATTGACAGCGCATGCGCGGCCAGCGCGGACACTTAGAAGGCCTTCAGTAACGGGTATTAGCGTCAGCAGCATAATCACAATGCCAGGTAGGCGCATCACTACACACTGCTGAAGCCGCTCGGCCGCAGACAGGGCAGTGTCCCGCCTTCCGCAGCTAGCATTAGCATTGTACGCACAAAGGCTGAAGAGCTGCGCGCAAACTAAATAGGGGTGCGTGCAATGGTCGCCGCGGAAGAGCCTGTAGACGGTTAGAAAAATTTATATAATGCTGGCATTGAGTGCAAAAGGACGCCTATGATGTGCTCTTAGTATCATTTTTTGAACCGTACCCAAAGAATGCCGGTAACGTCACTGGCGGTCACCATCGCGCGACCGTTATAATGTGCCTGGTATCGGTCAGAGCGTTGTTTCGTCTACGCAACGACACCTGTTTCCCGGAGCTTCGTCTTCCATGTCACATCCGCGTATAGTCAGAATACCTAATGAAATGCTCCAACACAACTGCAAACATTGCGGACGCTTTCATTTCTGCGCCGTCATGCAGAGATGCTGTATTTATTATTTCACATTATCGTCTGTACGCCGGATATATATTTGAAGCAAGCGTAATGTTTGTCGCTTTTAAGTGCTTATTTGAGGTTTGAAGTGAATGCTTCTGCTTTTCATCTCCCAATCTCGCAATTCAGTCATCCTGCAACGCGCCTCGGAAGCTCTGAGCGTAAATATGCAAAAGAAAATCCGCCTAACGGGCAATAATACTATTACAAAACTGCCCCTAGTAAGATAATTTGGAATAATGTGGATTTTATCCGGAAACACCTCAGCCACAGCAGCTGAAAGCATCCCATAATCGAACCACTAGTGATGGCTCTTCTCATCTCGTACTCTGATGAACATCGTATTGCTCAGGTGAAGGAATTATAACACAATATGCCTGCCACATAATACCCGCCATTTCGTCAAAATAACGAAGCACCCTTCCATCAGGTATTAATTTACATCTCTGAGGCTATATTGGATCTATCCTTCATATACATAGACTCGAAATAAAGCTCTGCATTGCGTAAGAATTCGATGTTCGTGTTTAGAAAGAAGTGATCCGTAAATCTCAATTCTACCACGATCTCCGAAAGCCGTACTATTAAAGACTGAATATGCTTGCAAATACTGATGTTTAAGAATTCTTATAAATTCCATCGATAACCAGCATACTCGTCTGCTCACCTTCGCTCTCAAATTTACGGTCAACTTATATTTTGTCGATAACACAAGCACTGCTTGTCATAGATAAAGAGACACCAGACATTCGATTCTTTGGAATCTAAATTCAGTTACTGTTGACACCAGCAATCTTAGACAGCGAAGACAATCAAGCTCTTTGTTTGCGTTCCCAGCTGCTTCTTGAAATGAATGCGTTCGCTGCTTATGGTGAACTGCACAAGAATCTAGTGGTTTTAGTGTGGTTTGTTACGGGGAAGGGTGTTAAGGGGGAAGACACTTGCGTCTTTGGGTTGTAGGCAACTTTCTTTCTGCGTGACATAGTTCTTCATACTGCGGAACATCAGCTACAATCAAGGACAGATTTTAGCACTCTCCGACTCCACCTCTGCAAGCAGAATTACAGAGGTGGAGTCTTAGTAAATATGCTTAGCTTAGTTAATATGCATAGCTTTACATAATGATTGTTTTCTCAGGGGTTTATTGAAAGGTGTACAACAATGTATTCCAACTGATCCCTGTGGTTCACTTATTTATGGCTTAAATAATTCCCGCGCCAATATCTTGGTGCGTCATAATTTTTTTATGTTCTTACAATATCGTCACATTTCATAGTTTGCATCTTGGGGTAGACAATGGCCACGCCCCTGCAGGACGAGGTGAATTCAGTGTACCACTTGAGATTACTTGCGAAATCAATGTCCTTTTGTGTCCTTTTTAAAGTAACTTATCTGAATATCTTGCTAAGGGAGTGTAAGTTAGGCGACAGTTACTGTGCTTAAGGCTTCATAATTTTATGGCTCGATTGCTCATTTTGACGGTAGCTCCTATGGGCTTGAAATAGACTCCGAGGTCAAAATTTTCGTCGCAAGTTGTGTCACAAGCTTAAAGACGCAGTGCCACCTGCTGGACTGGACCAATTTCGTTATCTTGGTTAATTTGCAGCACTTATATATAAGGCTGGTAGCAGCTTTGAATATTGCGAGCTTCTGGAAAAAACTACGTGGTGTTGTGGCTTCGAAGTCGCTGCTTTACCAGACGTTGTCAACGCTATCGCCATTGCTTTTATTGCCAACATTCATATGTTGGAGCGAATTCTATTTTGCGGATGCACCTTCTTTAATGCTTATCATAAATGTTGGCATTTTTGTCTTCTTTGGAGCACCAGTGTTACTTTCATTAGGATGACAATGAAAAAGTGCGCGCACGAACGCAGCCATTTCGTCAAGAACCGTTTCTATGTGATGCACATGTAATCCGTATTCACTACAGTATTGCTCTGCCTGGCTGCCGAAATACATCTACAGAGGCTGTGTAGTGGTCTCAGAGTCTGTGAGTAGCACACGAACTTGCGCTCATTGCCGAGCCCTGTGTTTCGCTATAGTTCAGTTGATTATGTGGGGGAAAAAGATGCGCGATAGCTAATGGTGTGCTCACTCGACTCCCAAATACACATTCTCTCTCGGCATGGGTTCAAACCCTTCTGGTTTTATTTTTCCTCAAGCTTTGTCAAGGGCAAAATTGCGGATGACGAAGTGGCTTGACGACGGCAAAGCACAACTTTGCGTGTCATTCATGACGACAAAGGTGATTGTAAGTGCAACAGAATTGACGGGATGGACGCAGAAGACAAACCAAGTTTCGACCACCCGACTGCGGTCACAGAAAAAGTTAGTTGGATCTAACTTATAATCAGCACGAGAGCTGCTTTGAGGCCCCATAGCGTCGTACACTGGAAAACATTTGTTATCGCTCTGCCAAGAAATGGGATTTCGTGGATATCATTGACAGATACTTTTCAATCGCTATTTTGTTTGTGAAAGGACAATAAAAATGAGAAAAAGTAATAACATAAAGGAAAACTTGTGAATATAATATGCTCACAGAGGGACCTTTTTGGGGAGCCTTACCTTCCAGCCACGGTTTCGCTGCAGATGAGATGGTCACAAGTGCCAAAAAGCAGATCGCGCTATGGGTCTTCATGTTCTTCGGCTTTCTGCACTACTACAGTGGGAACGAGTATTGCAGTATTATTATAAAACCTGACATATGACACTATAATTGTTAGCGGTGACTACGCAATTCGAATTTAGATTATGTAAATGCAAAACAAACCTGCGTTGATTCTTCGATGTGAATCAGTGGAGCGCCTGCGAGTGCGCAAGTCCATAGACACGCAGCATTACTTGCGTACTTCAGGCATTGTGTGATAATTGAAACTTGCAGTCCACCTAAGGTGTAATAATGTAGCACACCATCTGTGTTTCTAAACGCCTCGCTTCTGCCGCTAGCTTACAGCTAAAGGTACTCAAAAGAGGTTACATTGACGGGCAAACAGCACAATTGTTCTCTTGGAAAAGAAATTTTGCGTCATTCCAAGCATTTCAAAGCCGACAGACAATATTTCTGGGTATATATTTCATATATCTGTGACGCTTTCTATTGCATCGGATACGAATGAATGAAACCTTTATTTGAAGCGGTGACTTATCAGTCCAGGTGGGAGGGTCCCTTATTCCAGGAACCCTCTTGCTTGATCGCCTTCCGGGCTCGGGCGACGAGTTCGCGCTGGTCGACCAGGTCCGTCTTGGAGATCGCAGCCTCCCCCGTTTCAGCAAGGAGGTTTGGGTCTGCGTCTGCTGCTACTAGTTGTGTCGCTGTGATGCTTGCTCGGGTGTTCTGGCATTGCAGTAGGAGTTGCGCCAGAGTGTCTGGCACGTTGCAGTGTGGACAGGAGTAGATGTATAGCGTCGGGTGGAAATGATGCAGTAAGCTTCCGCGGGTAAAGGTATTGCTCTGGAGTCGCCTGTAGTCGGTGCCTTCGTTTCTCGTTAGTTTTGAATGTGGTGGAGGGTATACCCTACGTCGAAGCCGATAGTGCTGCAGTAGGGCTTGGTAAGTGAACGTTATTGTTTCCGTTTCCTCCGCTGATTTGGGTGGGTGGGACATGTCTAGAATATCGTGCGAGAAGGCGCGGAACGCACACGATGCAGGTGTAGGGGGGAAGAGTGTCGCCACATTTCAGTATGGTGATCGCTTGGATAGAGATCCTGCCCCTCATGTAGTTGCTTGCCGCTTTTTGAGAGTCGGTGAAGACCACTATGGCATCCTCGCTTGTATGGGTGGCGAGTGCTACAGCGACCTCCTCTGCTGCGTCCGCGCGTTTGGCGAGAATTGTCGCTAACGCCAGTGCCGTTTCCCTGTAGTCTGTGACGCTGATGGCGAAGGCATTTCAGCGCAGATATTCGGCTGCGTGCACATAGCGCGCCTGCGTTATGATGCTTGTGTCTGATGGCGTTTACCCTGGCGGGCCGTCTGCCTCGATGGTGTTTTGGATGCATGTTCCGAGGGATCTGATAAACTTGTAGACAATCTCGGAGCTTCGACTTGACCTTTTCTTTATGTTAGAAATCGATTTAGATGTTGGGTACGTATCCTGTGCGTCGGAGGACTGCTCGGCCTGTGGTTGTGAGCTTGAGTCTCTCGATCTGGTTGATTAGGTGCGCTCGCGCGCGCCGGAATATCCTCGTCCAGTTGAATCATCCTGGTATGGCCGTCAGCTCATTCCTATACGCATTCCAGTCAGTGAGTCGCGCCTTTCCTGTCTTGGGCGCACGGTGAGATTGTTCAACCTTGATTCGGATTATGTGGTGATATCTCCGAAGCGTGTCCGGGAGTCGTGTTCACGTGGCCTTTCGCACTTGTCGAGGGAACGTGAGATCAGGATTCGTGTCCCTCGACACGCTGTTGCCCACTTGGGTGGGCTTGAGCAGGTCATCCCATAACGTAAGACCGCGCTGCTGTGCGTCGTCGTGAACCCGTGCACCTTTGTTTGTGGTAGTGGGGCAGCCCCAGGCCGCGTGTGGGGCGTTAAAGACCCCTACTACAACAGGCCGGTTGCCGTTAGCATTCTTGCGACGGTCCCGCACCAAGTGGGCGTAGTGGAGTAGCTGCTCCCGCGGCGGGCTGTGGAGATTGGCCAGGTATAGGCTATGTTGACTGTTGCGAGTCGGCAACACCTTCACTATGGTGTGTTCGATTTTAGTGTCTTCAATTTCTTGAGGCTGTGCGCTGTCATCTTGAGAATTGCGATTCGGGCAGTGTGTACCATAGTGTTGTAGCCGGGAAGGTTTATTTTCTTTGTGTTGGTTTCCTGTAACGCGATTATATGAGGATTGTTTGCTTTGAGATATTCTTGCAGGTTGGTCGAGCGGGGTCTATAGGATCTGCAATTCCAGTGCCAAATGCCGAGGGTGGGAAGCGGCTCGGTATGTCTACGTTTGGGAGCCGCCATGTTGGTGGTTGTCCTCCACCTGGAGTAGGTGGTTTGGTGTTCTCGAGCTAGAATCCTCCGCGGATTGCACTGGTACTGTCTTTCGTCATTTGCATTTGGTTCCTAACTGCTCCGCCAGGTGTTCATGAGTGACGAAAGTCTTGTAAGCATAGGTCATGAAATTGTGCCGTGAAGCCGTCGAGTGTGGTGACCGTATGGGTTAGTGGCTCTACCTTTTCCATGATTTTAATTATCACTCTCTGTATGGTTCTATCTGCTGATGCGAGAAGTTTTGTGGTGAGGGTTTGCTCGAAGACTTGAAGGCGTCGTTCAACAAGGTCGAAAATCTTCGCTTCACGTGCTTGCAGCCGTTCGTAAACCCGGTTCATCATTCTGGCTTCTACCTGTTTCAGTGTGCTTTCTTCTTCTCTCTTCGCTAATCTTTCCTCGAGTTCTGGCGTGTTGCACTTGGCGGCCGGCTGTTCTTGTATTGTCATCTGTAGATACTGTACTTTATATTCGAAAGTCCGCATCGTAACTGTCTCGCCCGAACTACTCGGGTTGCGTGAGGAATTGGAGGCTCTGCTTCCGTTCGCCATGGCGACGTAAGCGATTCGCCTAACGAAGCCAGACCGTGAGCGAGAGCGGGATGTAGAGCGCAACCTTAGGATAGAGCGAGAGCGCCTCCGGCCAGGTCTTTGTCGAGGCGAGGGCCCACGTGAGCTGTCCCAGGTAGTAGCCAGCGAACGGAAGTCTTCGGTGCTCGAGCTCGAGTGATTCTCTCGGCCGCGAGCGTTGTCAAGCTGCTGTCTTCTTACTTGGTATGGGGGCGGGTTGTTACGGAGTTTCTTCTTACATTCCTTGCCCACCGTTTCCTGGTCTCCGCCGCAAATATTGCATTTCGGGTGACAATCGTGCTCTTCCATGACCCCATCGCGCCCGCAAAGGTAGCAGAAGTTGGCTATCGGCTGAGGACAGATAGCTTGTCGGTGTCCGATGGCGCCGCAGGTTCTGCAGTATAGTAGGGATTTTCGCTAGGGCTTGTATCTGAAGTCACCGCTGTGGAACCCTACGTAATAAGGGACGTGCGGTCCGTCGAAGGTAATACGCGCGGCTGTTGAAGATTCTAGCATGCTCCTGCCAAGAACCATGTATCGTGAGTCCACTCGAAGGCCGGCAACAACCTCCACGGGACTTGTACCTATTTCTAGGCCGTATATCAGTCCGCCGCACACATCGTCTGGGTGTCGAATGTGGGGATTTATTTGATGGACGGTTCCACCGAGTTGTATGGTGTTGATATGCTGCAGTTTGGATGCTCGTTCAGTACTTGCCGTGCTCGCGATGATCAAATTCTCTAGTTTCTGCACTTGAACTCGGACATTATCTTGAGTCTTGTGGGCCCAAACCAATGGATCTTCCGATGGCATGTGTCGCTGCAATGAGTGTGTGCTTCGAGAGGTCATGTCCTGCTTGAGGGCGGAAGACGATTTTGAAGATATCACTAAGGAAGAGTCGCATCCTCAATATGCGTTGACGCTGCGGCAGTGGTTGTGCTTGAGGTTTGGCCTCTGGTTTCAGAGCTTCCATGGCTCGTTCCTCGGTGGAGTTATTGTCTTATTTTGCTGATCTGCCTTCACGACCAACTTGTAGCCACACGATGTGGGCTTTACCAGTCGTTTTGCCGCTATTCGTGTCGTATGTCCACTGTGGTATGGTATAGGAGTTAGCCCCGGTCACCTCCATTCGCGCCGTTGTCGGCTGTTCTTGTAAAGCATTCGCCATCTCTGTTTCCAGAAAAGCGGGCGTGGTTAGCCTCACATGCTGGTTCTGCGTGATTTACTCCTAGTGCGAGAGCACTGGAGAAAGTCATCATATTTTATTGTATAACTGTTTCTCGGGCTAACGAGGCACTTCATGCCTTGCAAAAGGAATAATCGTGTCAATGTTTCGGGTAATAAGTTCATTTCTCGAATTTGTTGACTTACTAAGCTGACTACAGAAATTAGAAATCAGCCGTACGAAAGCCTGCAGATGGGAGGAATAATAATGAAAGGCAAATTTTCATTTTTCTGGGGCCTTATACCGTAAAATATTCTAATAAGTTTTTATTCCAATCTCGTGATGTCAATGTTAGGCAACTGCCGATGCAAGCAATGGGCGGCGCCCCGCAGCGTTGCATGAACAGTCCAATCAAACGCTCTCATCGTTTATAAGAGTCACTTTTGTTTGCTTTCAAAACGAGTAACATTGCCTACGTTGAGCCGTTTTTTCTTATCTAATTGGCTGAAAAAGGGCGAGGAGCATGTTCATGTGGGAAGGGTTTCCATGAGGCCGAGCGAACGCACTGAAAATAGTTACATGGATGAAGAGGGAGGTGCTGGCGTCTGCGATTAGTGCGCTTCCCTTATTTAGCTTGTGGTAGCTTGTCTAAAATCGTGGCGTCGTGCAACAGTCATTTAAAAATGGTGCTAAAACGAATCCTCAGCAAAGTACAGTTGGCAGAGCGATGTCGTATACGTGCCGAAAGGGCTCGATAACATTATACGGCCATGCAAGAAGTTTTGTCATACGCAAATAAACACATGCTCTCCGGCGGTTGCGAGTACCCATTGACCGAGCGATTCGTGACAGCCATCATCTATTCCTTTCGGAACGGGGCAGTCTCCGGCTACTCAGAAAAAAAGCTAGTTTTTTTCGGCATAATAATACATCTTTCACGTGCACACGTCACATTGATGCAATGAGCTTTCGCAGTTTTGTGAGGTCGAGTGCCAGACAAGTGAATTTGGTGCAGCCTGAAAACTTTTGACAAGCAGCAGAGAGTTCATGGCGAAATGGCATCGATTCAGAAATAATTAATTTTGTTTTGCTCGGTTGAATCATGCTTAATCAATGTGTACACGTCATGTGAGATTGGGAGCTATCGCGGTTCTTGTGGCGTCGCATGACAGACAGGCCGAGAGGGCGTTATCCAAAAAAGTTTTGCCCAATCTTAAAGGGCTGATTGCAGAAATGGAATAGAAAAGTTTGGAATAGCTTTACGTTATAGTGCCCCTGCAGTAGCCACAAATACAAGAGAAACCACCAATGCGTTTTCTTTGCAGCTACGAATATTGGGGTGGGCGAATCATGGGCATGTCGAATAATATTCATAATTCTTCATCTAACTTAAGGGCTTGCGAAGAAATATGTAACAATATTCTGTCGCCCTGTGCTTCCAGTTGTTGATTTATTCGCCCTCACTTTGTGGTCTGATGTTATTTCTGTTACCACAGGCCGCGAGTGACCGCTCCGGCAGAGCGTTGGCGGTGGGTTCAAGCCCCTGGCCTTCATAAATACTACAGAGAGGACATAGTGAGCCTAGAGGTGCTCAAAACCCCTGCTTTTACGGGTTTCCGAAAAAGAAATAAACGCTAGGGCACACATGACGTCCAAATTTCGAATGATTGTGCCGAATATTACGGGCAATATGCAGAAGATTGTGAAGTTCTTGTGCTAGTTAAGTGTTAAGCAGACATTTGCTAAGCCCTCGTTTATGGCGGGTCTGAGAGACTTACATGAAACGCTTAAAAAGTTTCCACGCTTCCCTGCGAGGACCAGAATGGCCGAGATCTTATAGTTGCTGCCAATGGGAGCAACTCTGTGGGACATCTTCTGAATGTTTTAATTTGTAGGTTAATAATGGGAATTGAAAGTAATTGCAGAATACATGTATCCTCCCACTTTTTATGCACTGTACGAGAAGTACAGATCCTTCTTTTTTCTGGACCGTTCGGCGAACTATGTGAGTCACATTGTTTACATTTCGTTCAAGTAAGAAGCATGTTGCGATTGGTAAAGTATAAATGTTTAATATGTGTACGGCTTTTACTACCTTTAGAAAGTTATTCGAGCTTTACAGAGCGTTTATACTGTCCTAAAACAACTGTACAAGGCACAAACTTCCAATTTAGTTAAAAGAGGCAAAGTTTAACACAATGTGTGGCATAACGTTCACGTTGTGGGCCTAAATACGGACATTGATAAAGTTGCTTAACACTTGCTTTTGTCTATTTTCACGGGTGGTAGGAGGTTAGTGGTTGCTTTCTCCGGCATCGCTTGGAAACTAATCAACATAATTTGTTATACTTGGCGAATATAACAACAAGACTGTGGGTGACGCATTGAGGAAGTGCCTAATGTGTGCTTTAATTTTAGTATTTTCTGTAAATAACGTATTCAAGTGCTCCGGAGATCAGACAGGTTTAGCTTAACGTTAGCATATTAGTTGGGTTAGAGAAAAAGCACTACTCTTCCGCAAACAAAGTTTGCAAAAAGCGAGTTTTATTATACGCGTAGCTTGATACCTTGTTTTACGATCGGGACGCTTCCATTCAGGAACTAGCTCCTGCACACGTGGGAAGAAACAGTGCTAAGCACAGTACCTAGAACGAGGAGTAGCTCATCCTTTGTGTTCTCGTTTCAGATGCAGCATTCCGCTTCACTAGCTTTATAACGTCTTATTACACCATGTTTAGAGTTTCAATAAATATTTGCCGACACTTGATCAAAGCATTGTTCATTACTTGCAGTTACAACCAGAGCTGAAGTGCCAACGCCAAACTAGACACGACTGTCAAGTTTCTGATATATTTATCTACTCATACCACTTTCCTGAAACGCAGTGGTGCAATATTTTGTGTACTCACCTTGCCTAAGCTGGTATTGACACGATCCGATAGTAGAGCAGTGGCCTAAAATCTTTCATGAATTGCGAAGTGTTATATTATTAGTTATTCAGGCACTTTGGGGCTTCGAATATGCTTGAAAATATTAAATTTCTTTTCCGTTTATTAAGCAACATTTCTGATGACATTCAAATAGGTCTTATATTACACTGTTCGCTGTAATTGTATCTAAAAGTATTTGATAAAAGTGTTTAACTATCAAACAGCATGGTTCGAACGATGAGAACATATTTTCTAACTAAAGTTTAATTCCCTCCATCTTGTTGGCCAGCTCTCTGTGTTTTATTTTCAGCCCTATATTATAGTCGGTCCCAATGTTCTCCTTTTCATTCCCTTCTGCTCATTATGAGGATGAACGCAGACACAATTTAGTGAACATATTAAAAAAGTGATCCGTTCTTCTTTCTTAAATTTTTATACCTCCTGCTTCATTGCACGTGCGTTGAATAAGCTGGTGGGCACATCTCACATGCCCACCACCAACACATAGTGGTGCCGCAAAATCTACGCGGCAGTCGGAAGGCATCGCCAGTCAAGACACAATCGCACACTTACATGGCTTCCCGTGTAAATGCATTTCAAAAGCCTTTAACAAAGAAGAATGGGTTGGCAATCTACTGAAAGTCTTCAGAGTTAGGTACGTGTTCTTACATTCCAGCTGCAACTCAGAAAATTCTGCAGCTGGGATATTCGCTGGCTGAAACAGTCGAAAATAGATCTCTCTTCAGAGGAAAGAAATGTGACGAAAATAAATTCTGCAAGGTAATCAAACAAAATAAAGCAACTCCATGAGCTCGATATCTCGAGTGAAGCACACGAAACCCCAAATAGTCTTCGTCATGTCCAGGTCTTTCCTCATTTGTTGTATTAGCGTGTGTATTACCATTTGTTGTATTAACTTTTTGTGTTTGTCTAACCCTCGATCTGTGTCGTGCCAAGCAGTTAGAGAATCCGCGTGGAAGTTAGTGTTTCAGTTTTGCGTGATAGGTGGTACGTTACGACGGCAGGTTAGACACGGTGCAGAGTCTTTTATTTCTTTGAAACACGCAACCCAAGACAAGTATGATTGTTTGACTAGGCTGCTGGAGTGTCACACAGTATGACACAGCCCGTCTGTCGCACATCATGATCTAAGTATGGTAGAAGTGCCCTACTCAGCATTGCCACAGTGCGCCAGTGCCCATGTTTCTGAGGCTGGCACATTTTGGCACTAGTGCAGGTTGTGGAGTACAACACTGGTACAGCACAAGACATAGCAGAAACATAGCGCTTGCTTTCATAAATGAAATTTTATTTCGGAATCGGGTGTTTCCTAGAGCCCAGCCACGTGCGTTACAAAACGATATGTCTATCCACCTTTTCAGTGAAGATACAGAAAGCATCAAGAAAACTTCCCCAAAACATCATAAAACCGCCAGCAGTCACTGATGGTCACGATACAACTCATGAAACCGAATTATCCAGGTATTTATAAATATTCACGTTCTTAAACAAGCAAGGTTATGTATAGAGTGGTTGTGGTTGTGGTTGTGTGGTGTTTTATGGCACATAGGCAACTAAGGCCATTATGCGCCAAGCTCGAGGTATAGGAACATTTTCCGTGTAGTTTTATAAAAATGTAAACAGTCGTCGGTGGTGTTGTGTGCTGAAATAGAGTTACCTCATGATGGAGTAAGAAAAAGATTGTAACAATGGGTACTGATAAAAACGTTTAAAGGGGGTCGGGTAACCTCAGCGGCCATCCTTGCCAGGGCAAGGATCTCGAGGCTCCTAACCAATCAAATAAAGTCCTCAGCCTTTTTCTCAGAAATGAGAAGTGGCTGAGGTGTATGAGGTGAAGTACTGCGGGATGATTTACATATATTTAAGAATACCAGCTTCTGTTAAAAATCTAAAAACGCTAGACATATCTACAATTGCATTATCACTCAAGAGCAGTGCGGGGTGAAAAGGGATGCATTGGTTATAAAACGGGGAAAAGCACTTTTTCCGTACCTTTTCCAGTTTACAGCATGAAATTAAAATGTGATTGACTGTAAGTTCATCTCCGCAAGTGCAAATTGGTTTGTCTTCTTTCTTCAGCAGAAAGTTGTGTGTAATGTGTGTGTGACCTATACGGAGACGGCAGATAATGACTTCCTTGAAACGCTTCTGGTGCACGCATGACTTCCATTCACCTAGAACTGGTTTTATTAATTGTAGCTTGTTATTTAGTTCGTTGTTCCAAGTGGACTGCCATTTTTCTCTTGCATTACTATGTAGTAAGTTCATGCAATCTCTATAGGGCATATTTACATTCTTAATTTGCTTGCCATAAGCTTGAGCAGCGCACAAATCCGCTCTTTCATTGCCTTTTATGCCGACATGACTTGGTACCCAGCAGAGCCTGATGTTTTGGCCTTGAGCTGTGGCTGCTGTAATGCTGTGTATGAGGTCTCCAAGCAGAGGAGCCGTTGCATTTCCAGAATGAAAGGCCGTGAGCACACTCAATGAGTCTGTGTAAATAACACTGTTGGTAAGTCTCTCATTTACTATTTTTTCTATGGCTACACAGATGGCATAACTTTCCGCAGTGAAGATGGAAGCACACTGTGGAAGTCTTACTATTTTAGTCCAATTCCCCTGTACAGCTGCGCTTCCTACATAAGCATCTGTTTTTGAACCGTCTGTGTAAAAAGCTGCAAAATTACTGTACTTTTCTTCAAGTGTGAGGAATTCTTGTATTATATGTTGTTGCGGAATTTGTTTTTTACGGAAGCGTGTCAGAGTGAAATCACAGATTTCAGGAAAATTGTGCCATGGCGGCAGTGGACCTCGCCTTTGGGCAATGTTTGGCAATATATCTAGCATGCCGAGGTTTTGGCACGTCTCTTCGAAACGCAGGAGGAGTGGCCTAATAGCTTGTGCTTTGTTATTAAACAGTGTTCTTGATGGGCACTTTGTGACTATGGGGTAACATAGGTGTTTTGGAAGTGAACGGATTTTTAGAATGTACGAGCATGTGAGCATGGCTCTTCTATCTGTAAGTGATGGCTCATTGGTTTCTACATGGAGACTGTTTATGGGTGATGTTCTGTATGCACCAGTGGAGAGACGCAAACCTAAATTATGTACTGGATCTAGCCGTTTCAGGTACGATGGTCTTGCTGACCCATACACTATACATCCGTAATCCAGGGTAGAGCGTACTACAGAGCGGTAAATTTGTAAGAGACAAGTCCTATCGGCTCCCCAGTGTTTTCTCGACAGCACTTTGAGTATGTTGAGGGAGTGAGAAGCTTTCTTTTTCAAAGCATTTATGTGAGGCAGGAAGGTGAGCTTCCTGTCAAATGTTACACCTAGAAATTTGTGTTCATTTTTTACAGGTATATCTATTTCGTTCAGGTGTAGGGTGGGATCTATTTGTATGCCTCGTCTGAGTGAGAAAAGAATGGCCACCGATTTCTGAGGGGAAAAACGGAAACCATTTCTGTCCGCCCATGTTGCTAATTTGTTTATTGTTAGCTGTATTTGTCGTTCGCATGTTGATATGTTCGAGGATGTGCAAGCTATCTGGAGATCATCTACATAGAGAGAGTACATAACGGATCTTGGAATTATTTTGCTGATAGAATTCATTTTTACAATGAAGAGTGTTGTGCTCAAAATACATCCCTGAGGTACTCCATTTGCCTGGATAAAATTCCTTGAAAGGGTTTAGCCAAGGCGGACATGAAATGTACGGTTAGACAAGAAGTCCTTCAGGCAGTTCAACATCCTGCCGCGGATGCCCAGTTCAGCCAGGTCCTGAATGATCCCAAACCTCCACGTTGTATCATATGCCCTCTCCAAATCGAAGAAGACAGATAGACAGTGTTGCCTGTGTATAAAAGCTTCACGAACCGTATTTTCAAGACGGACAAGGTGGTCGGTGGTGGAGCAAGCCTTTTTAAAACCGCATTGATGGACATCCAGGAGCTCCCGGTCTTCTAACACAAATGTTAGTCTGATATTCAATAGACTTTCAAACGACTTTGCTAGGCAGCTAGTTAGAGCTATGGGCCTATAGCTGCTAGGAAGGGTGGATGGTTTTCCGGGTTTTAATAATGGAACAATAATGGCCATCTTCCAGGCTTCGGGAAGTTTCTCCGATACCCAAACTTTGTTAAAAAAATTTAAGAGTGCCTCCACAGCTGGTTCAGATAGATGAGCTAACATATGATAATGTATTTCGTCTGGGCCAGGTGCAGTTTGCTTACCAGCGGACAGTACTCTATTAATTTCCTGAACTGTAAGTAAGTTATTATAAGGTTCATTTGTACCGCCACTTGTCGGCAGTCTTTGTCTTTCAGCTGTGTTTTTGTATTTCAGGAATGATTCTGAATAGTGGGATGAACCGGAGACCGCAGAAAAATATTCACCTAGAATATCTGCCTGTTCTATATTTGTCTGTATACTAGGGTCAGAGAGAAATGGAACCGTGAATGGTGAGTAGCTGCTATTTATCTTTTTTACCATCTCCCACATTTGTTTTGATGTAATTGTGCTATTTATTGAGGACACGTAACCTTGCCATGAAGTTTTTTCTGCATTACGGCGAATATACCGGGCTTTTGCTCTGAACTTTTTGAACTTGATGAAATTTTCCTGCGTTGGGTACCTACGAAAAATTCCCCAGGCTTTGTTTTGTCTCCTTTTTGCATCTCCGCATTCTTGTGTGTACCAAATTTTGCGATTCTCTTTTACTACTCCTGACGACTGAGGAATTGCCAGGCGTGCAGCGGTTAAAATACAGTTCGTGATAGCTTCATTCAGTTCGTCTATGCTTAAATTATCTGAAACTATTTTATCTAAGCTGGCCCTTTCTTTAAAAAGTGCCCAGTCGGCTAAATGTAACTTCCACCGTCTTGGTTTTGTTGGGATGACTTTTGGTGGAGAGGTTAGGCTGATTAATACAGGCAGGTGATCGCTGCCGTATGGGTTGTCGATGACATCCCATTTAAAATTGCTAAAAACAGAGGGTGAACTAAAAGACAAATCTATGGAACTCTTTTTTCCCGTGATCGGAGAGCAGTATGTACTTTTGCCGGTGTTTAGGAGGCAAACATTATTACTTAAAATAAAATCTTCTATAATACGGCCTCTCGCATCGGTGTGTGCACTTCCCCAAAAACCGGAATGGGCGTTAAAATCACCAACTAGCAGGTACGGCTCTGGTAGCTGCTCTAAAAGGGTTTCTAAATCATTAAGTGTTACTGTTAGGTGTGGCTCAAGATATATATTGCATATTGTGATTGTTTTAAAATGAATGACAGTGACAGCAACAGCTTCGTATTTGGTTTTAAGTTTGATTTCTTGGGTTGCAATACCAGTCTTAATTACAATAGCAACACCTCCAGACAGTCTACTTGCGTGTTCTCGGTCAGACCGAAAGACATTGTATTTGTTTAAGATGTTTTTTTGTTTGGGACCTAAGTTGGTCTCCTGTAAGCATAAAGCCACAGGGGACAGTGTGTTTAACAGTTCTTTAATGTCACTGTAGTTATTTATTAGTCCTCGGCAGTTCCACTGTATAAGGAACGCCATGTTTGATGAGTGTAGTTAAAAATTAGGTTACTGGTTTTCGGGGTGCCAATACTGGCGTTCTTTCTTTTCTTTTTCGCTCCAGGGAGCTGTGCTTCTGCTGCAGCAGAGGCGACTTTTGTGTTATGTCCATTGCCTCACTAGAGACTCTGGACTTCCGCGGTGAACCCGCGGGTGTACGATTTGTTGGCTTCTCTCGACTGGGGGAAGCCTTGCGGGCAGCCAACTGAGAGGCCGGCTCGCCTTTGTTCAGAGGTGGCAGAGCAGCCTTCGCTGCGTCTGCCGGGGGCGGGAATGGCCCTGCCTCAGGCTTTGCCTGGGCGGTGGCCGAGGCCTGGTGTGGTGTGCCGCCCCTGTGCACCACATCGGCGAAATTTGTTTTTGCTTTGAATTGAAATGTTGAGGAGTGTCGTTTTCGTGCCTCTTGATAAGTTATGTTTTCCTTGGTCTTGATCGTTATGATTTCTTTCTCTTTCTTCCAGGTTGGACATGATCTCGAGTATGCGGGGTGATCCCCTTCACAGTTCGCGCACAGTGGTGCAGCGGTACAGTTCACAGATTCATGAGCATTTGATGAACATTTGGCACATGTTTGGCGGCCACGACAGCTCTGAGAGCCATGGCCGAATCTTTGACATTTGAAACATCGTCTCGGATTTGGAATGTATGGTCTTACAGTTATTCTAAGATAGCCTACGTCTATGGATTCGGGGAGTTGGCTGGAGGCAAAAGTCAGGACTATGTGTTTTGTAGGTATTTCCTTGTCGTCTTTTCGGATTTTGATACGATGGACTTCGGTGACGTGCTGGTCTTTCAGACCATCCAACATCTCTTCTTCAGAAAGGTTCAGGAAATCATGCTCAGATATTACTCCTTTGACTGTGTTTAGCGAGCGGTGAGTAGTTATGGTTACCCGGACGTCTCCAAGGGACACTAAGGTTGGGAGTTTCGAGTATTGTGCTTTGTCTCGGATTTGGAGGAGTAGGTCGCCACTGGCTAGCTTCGTCACCTTGTAGCCAAGGCCCAGGGCGTGAGTCAGAGATTTTGATACTATGAATGGGGACATTTTTCGAGCTGGCTGGTCTGGATCTTCACTATGTATCTCATGATACCTGGGGAAATGTTCGTTTGTTTTTTGGAAAAATTTGGAAGTTATGTCCTCGGTCCGCACTCTTTTTAGAGTGCGATCATTTTCTGAGAGAGGTGGAGCCATAAAGTGCGTTTAATGTTCGGTCATGATGCCAGCCGCCCACCATGGAGCCCAACGAGGGGACGGGACAGGAACTCGCAAGCAAGTCCTGCCCACGCCAGCTGTACACCTCAACTATAACCTAATACGACATAACCTAGGTAGGTTAGCCACACAAGGTTAACCCTTGCCGCCGGGAAACTGGGAAGTGAGAAGAAGTGAAGAGAAGACAGGAAAGTTCAAAAAGTAAGAGATAAAGACGAAGATTCGAGAGGAAGAGACAGGAAAAGGCGACTGCCGATTTCCCCCGGGTGGGTCAGTCCGGGGGTGCCGTCTACGTGAAGCCGAGGCCAAAGGGGTGTGTTGCCGCCGCCGAGGGGCCGTAAAGGTCCAAACACCCGGCATTGGCTCAACCCCCAGGATCCCCTTTTCCCCGGACACGGCTAAGCCGCGCACGGCTACACGCGGGAGGGTCCAACCCTCGTGTGCTCGGGTCCGTGGTGTCGCAACACACCAAACGCCTGCTTGCGCAGACGCCCCTGCGGGGTTATGTATAGAGTGCTGACCCACTGATATAGTATGAATGTTCCTCATTTTATATATGTTTTTTTATTATATAAGATTGTGTTGTTTGCTAAAACGAGCTTACCTTCTGAATTTGGCAAAGTTGCAACAATACTTTAGAAATTCATCGAATGCAACTCCTTAACCTTGTTGCTAAGTTCCATCAATCTGTCGTCTAACTTTTGCAAGAAAATTATGGGATGCGGCTGTTTTGCATACGGCTGTTTACCATACGAAAAATTTATTTTTTTGCTTCTTTTCACGGGATGGCTTCTTTGATTTGGTCGGGTGTGCTATTTACAAGTGCTGCCCAAATTGTTAGGGACATTAAGAAGATCGCTGCTATGCTTACCAGGCTATTTTCACGCTCTACGATTGTTGATGGTAGTCGGAAATCACAATGTTCTTCGTTTGTTTTTTTATCAAGGATGATTTATTCTGCTGCGGTCCCCGCAGATACTCAGCTGGTGCTCAAGCGCTAGAAATAGATAGGAGCAAGACCGAGTTTTTACTGTACTATCAACAAGTTAGTTCACGCAACTAGGAATTTCTTTTTCAAAAGAAGTCTATGAGGGGTAGCCGGTACTAAGCGAATTTCTTTTTTTCTGCGTGAAGTGCCTCCACGATTTTACGTGTTGCCTTATCGCGGCGGCTATGCACAATCTTGGCGTTTTCTAATAAAGACGCTCATTCACACTGCTAACAGTGCACCACTGCATTCGGAAAATCACACTGCTTCGCAGTTCCACCGCACCTTTAATATTGTTACGTAGGAAGACGCAGACGAAAAGCTATGTACAAGTATATTTAGAAGAAAATACGCTGCGCTTGGCCAAGAGGCAACAGCCCGCGCTAGCTTCTCATCGTCGTCGTCGTCCTCTTCGCACGGCTCGCCTTTTCGTGATCGCACATATTGTTCCGTAGCAATATTGTGCTGCTACGTGTGTTGCACAGTTAGCGCTATCTTTTACTATGTTACACTTTAGTTCGCATATCATTTCAGCTTCTGGTTGAACGTATGCGTCATATGAAGAACCAATTCTCTCGTTTAATAAAAGGGCAAGCCAATTTAGTCAAACGACGAGCAAGTAATGTTTTTCTAGCAGAGCCCTGAATAAACATGGACGTCATTTTATGGGCTTTATGTTACAGGAGCAGCTGGTTAGACTCCGGTCTTGCAGATATAGCTTGTCGCAGTATTGTTTTACTGAGGACTGCTCAGTGAGGTTGGCTAAAGACGCGACGAATCATTACAAAGGTAAAAATTGCCGGTAACAAGAGCATATCTATTAATCCACGCGTGCATCAGTGTTCCTACAACTCGAAAAAGATAGGACGCCTGAAGCGTAACAAACGTTTTTAGGCACAAAGCTTTATTTACGCAACTCAAATCCCACAAAACAAGACAACCTGTCAAAATCTCCACTGTACCACTACACGATTACCACAATAAAATTCAGGGCAATGTCCGTGAACTGCTAAAGAAGAAGTTACAAGAAGAGTTGAGAACAATTTATCTGTAGCAAAGTGAATGGATAGACGATGTCGAAATTTTCGGACCATTGGCCAAAGTTTTGGAAGCGTGTAAACACTATCCTGTTTTCACATCTTTCGCTGGGTCCTGGGCACCAGAAGGTGGTTGACCCAAAGACGGAGGAGTTGTCTGCAAAAAGAAATAGCAAAGCGCAGGCGCAATTTAGGAGCAACTGAGTAATTTCTCTACAAGTTTTTTTCTCTACGCACAAAGTAGGTTACCAATTTTTCAATAAGTGACAAAGTGACAATGCGGCAAAGTGGTCATGACATGGTCGGGTGTGTATTCTTCGGATGGCAGCTCCCTGAAAAGGTCACACGCACGCAAGGCCTGACCTAGTCAGAATAAACCATTAAACGATTGGTATACAGGCCTCATCTGTGCAAGATTGAAGACAAGTTTTCTAAACCGCGCTAAACACTATTCTACGCTCTTCATACCCACGGACATTAAAACTTTTTGTTCAAATAAATCTAATCTTTTCTTGATAAATTGACAAAGCGACTGAACTGCTGGTGCTCATTAAAGTTCACTCTCTCTCTCTGTCTCTTGATAAATTGAGTGGCACAGTGCTAATGCAGCCTTCTCGCTCTCTTTTCACGCAAGACGCATCAAACATTTTTCTCTATGAGCCTTGAAACTCCTGAGAATACAAGTGTCTCTGAACACTGGAGATCAGGGCTATCAGTAGTCATGTGTGACATGATGGTCTGCTTTTGGGCTGATAATGTGCGCTGTGGCATTGGTGTTTCCAATGCTTTCTGCGCAGCAACTGCTGCTCGCAAAAGATTTTCCGAAGTAAACCTTAGTTGGAATTCGGCATCTCTCCTTAGTGCATTCTTTCTGTGTCCCGTTCTCAAAACGTGCCGTTATACCCACTCTAGAATGAGTCAAATCTCTTTGTTTTCGGCGCAGTCTTCGCATAGTAAACATATTCGAAAACAATCCTTATAGCAGCCAATGAACGACAGCTTGACAGGGGGCGGGTCGTCGCCAGGCAAGCAGCAAAGCAGATGGCGACGCCATTCGTAATACTGACACCGACAAGGACGCATATGTGCATGTGCACTGCATGGAGGAGCGACGTCAGGTTGTGTTATGGCTTTCAATAGATGAAGCGCCAACAAGGAGGGCACACTAGGAAGGAACGAAGACAAGACATTCTAGTCCTGTATTGTCCTGTCTTTGTTCCTTCCTAGTGTGCCGTCACTGTTCGCGCTTCATCTATTGAAAGCTACGCACCAACTATCCCCACAACGTGTTTTACTGTGTTATGGCTACGTGGCACTTCTTAGAAAGTTCGAAAATGCCCTGGAATGGGTGAACGAGAGAATTCCTGATAATGTCGATAATGGATCGATTCACTCGCTAACTACGTTCACCACGGTGGCCATTTGGTGGGCTAGTTGGCGTGCCATAGTTAGCGATAATATACGGCCAAGCAAAGAGCGAGTACGCGTGACATCTCGTCGTCTGTCACATTGCGTACTCGCCCTTTGATTAGCTCTACGACTCCTGCCAATCACGGCATTTACTGCACAGTATATTGTGGGCACACTGCAACCACACGTACCCGGATCTTCAGCTGTACGCTGTGCGCCGTGACATTTAACAAGTTTATTTTGTCACTGTGAAATACAGCACGGCCACAGCTTGAGTCGTAACGCTGGAAATCTCTTTTAAAAGAAAGCAGCATGCTCACGGAAGCAGTCCCCATAATTATTATGTAGTTTTTGTCGAGTAATATTATCCTATCTACCGTGACATTACGGTCATATTTCGTAACAGCTTTTTGTAGGGTTGAAAATACCGAAAAATGTACGCAATATTGACACATAGCGAAAGCTCAGAGAGTAAAACAATTAAAAATGGTTATGTTGTTGGACATGCCGAAATCATGGTAGGATTATGAGCTGCGACGTAAGGGGGAAGCCGGTAGCATTTTAACTACTTGGCGTTCTATAACGTCCATCCAACGCACCGTACATGGGCGTTTTTGCATTTTGCCGCCATTGAAATGTGGAAACCATGGTCCGGATTCCATCCTTCTCCCTTGCCTATAAAATTATAGAACCCTCCAGCTGGCATCAGTTTTGCAGTAGAGTTGGAGCATTCGACAAGTGAATTTTGTTGTGGAGTGCAACAGAAGAAGCCTTAAATCAATTCGGCGTATGGCGTACGTTCTCTATATCTGAAAACACCAAGAATATGTGCCAACCGTGTACTATACGACAAAGTACTTCCTTTTGCTTGGCTAACTTCTCTGTCAAAAATGCGTGACGGAAAGTTTTGTGAGATCACGAATGCATTGCTGCCACAGCGTGGACAATAAAGATATATAGGAATATTAGGCTGCAACTATATTTCGAATAACGGTTACAGGCAGAGGAATTTGTCTTACACTTGGGGTCTCGCTGACATGAACTTCATTGTTGTGATCGCCCGGCTCAGGTACTGCCTTTTTCATCTCTGGAACATAAGTGAGACAAGAAGCGCATACATGAACTACTCCATTTTCAAAAAAAATCGAACGGTATTGTTTGCGTTTTGTCAAATACAAGTGCAGATGCTGGGAAACTAATAGGTGGGTACCCATAACCAGCGTAAAGCTTTTGCTTTACGCTGGTGCTGAAATAAGGTGTAGAGGTTAAACTTCTTGAGAATAATATTTTTTCAGTGTTAGTTTAATCTTCTCGTGGTTACTGGACTTTCATTCTCGTTATCTACACGAATTAGCGTGCTTGCGTCAATAAAAACGACTATAATTATTTAAAAACGGAAATATTGCATGCAATGTGATGCAGGGCTTTACTGAAGCGGTTAGCAAATGCTACGCAAGTCATAGTGGCGCCCCAATTCTGTTTACTTTGAAGTCATGCGACGTTTAATGTCATTCTACATCTATGTTTAGGCGCTCCACAGGTGACAACTTTATTTTTGTCTGTAATAATGGGGGGGGGGGGGGGGGGCATTACAACTTTCCTAACGTGCATTGAAATGAAATTACCACATGAAGTGAATATGCACTGTGAGACGTTTACGCAATTATGCCACGTTGACGAAGTTCTATTATGCTCATCGAGGAAAGTGTAATGATGAACGAAACAGGTTGAATTACAAAAATGATGTAAGTACAGTGAGTAACGTTTTGGGCTTTCTTTCGCACTGCGACATTACCATTCTGAATTTTTTAAACACATTTTCAACATACAACGTATCGGCCTCAGGCCAAATGGTAGCCGAAATATAAGACATTGAGAGAATCAACGCGTTCAATAACACGCGCTATTGATCAAGAGGTCTATGTGCTTTGCAAACGCCTACCAGGCTACATTATATGTCCACTATCTGTGACGCAATTTCTGGTTCAATTACGCAATGAAATGGGCGTTTACTGGCCCTTAAAGTAATGGTTTCGCCAGAAAGGCGAAGCACCGATTGCGATAGCAAATTAGAAGACAGCTATGCGAAGTAAGGCTAGGAGTATTATTGAGCGAGTAAACTTGTAAATATTACCTTACATGCAAACAAAACAAACATGAAGACAGCTCACTCGATGACCGCGCACACACGCGCACACACCCCGGTGGCAGCAGCGAGCGAATGTGCCTTTGAGCTGCCTCTTACTTCAACGCGAACTAAGCAGCGAGAACACAGTGCACACGAAGCTATCAGTACTCTGCGGACACTGTCCCCCGTACCAGACCACTTTCAACATAGGGCCTGCGTAGTCGCGCCATACGCAGCTGCCACCAGAGTAGAACGCTCCGTCTCTTCCCTCCCTCTGCTGCCTTGCGCGCTATGGAATACTGTGCGCTTCCTCACCGCTTTCGTCCCTTGCACGCGCGAGATGGAGCCACCATCGTCGGCTCTCCCTCACACATTTTCACTAGCACATGCATCAATGGCGCAAAGACGATCTTATCGCCCTCGGACTGTATTCAAAACATCGCGGTGGTGGCGACGGCAGAAATGTACCTTTAATATCAATATAATTGCTCTCGCACTAATATTGCGGTAAACATTGTTAGGGTACATCACAAAATTTCTTGGGGTTTACTGTCAATTTATGAATGACTCTAGCCATTTGCCGAATAACGAAGAACACCGGATATCCAATGGCCGAATGGGGAGTGCATAGGGCTGCTTTAACAAGGGAACAGGGTTCGAAACCAACCACCAGGACAACTTGGGCCGCGGAATACATGACACTGTGTGCCTCTGTGCTGCCCTTCAACAAACCTCTTTGACACCGACATGGGTCACTGGGGATGCAGACATCGGCATGTCGCACTCGATCTGTGCTGTTCTTCAATCAACTTTTTTGATATAAACATTGGTAACTAGGTGTGTGCCACTGTTATGTGCCACTCTACAAGGCGAAAAATGTTGTTATAAATTTCTCCGACGCTGAGCGCAATTGAATCCGCACAACGCTCGGAGTTTAAGGGCGGCCTCCAGATGACGCAGCATTTGCAATTTTAAGCGATAGGGAGGAAGTTCGCTGCAAACATGTTTCGGCACTGGCAATGCGGTGTGTTGCTGCATTGTTTCAATGCTAATCACATTGACGTCAACATGCACCAGGAGGTGGGTTTCGCCGAAGGTTTTATGGGTCAATATCACAATTTAAGGTCTTTCAAATGGTCAAACTATATTTCAGGAACCGTTCCATTACATTTGGCATTCGCCTAAGTGGCATGTGCGCTTAAGTAGTGTGTCAGCCAACGATGCGCATCGATGTAACAAGTTGTCTTCGCCATCATGTACACCAACCATCGCGGAGCCATACATGTCTTCAAGAAAAGTGTCCTAATTTTTACACATTTTTCATTTTTGCTTGCATAACTATAGGCTACATTTCACAGTTCACAAGAGCTAGAGATCACAAAACATAAAGAGCTTCATCGCCATTCTGAGTCTCACCAGGTAGAAAAATGTGCGCCTTGCCACTCTCCGTCATCTTCCATCGCGCTCGAAGTCGAAATATATCGACTACGAAAGTAGTATTGTCACTCAGCCGAGCTAGGCATAATTATTTAGGCACTGGTTCCTTGGTTAAATAAAGCTGTCTCAGCAAAGCAGAAGTTAATGACCGATGAACCCAGAGAAACGATACAAGGCAAGCGCAGGATACTCAAAAGAATAGGCATGATAATAAATAAAAACGATTGTTGCAAATAAGTGAAGCAGTTCAAGCCCTACAATTTAAGCATCACTAATTTGCAGATGAAAAGGTTTTGCCTTATAAATAGTATAAAAACGAAAACGTAGGGCAGAAATCATCGCATGGTAAATGAGGACGTTAGTTCGATTAGCATTCCGTTACCATGGCGACTATATGACTACAAAGAATGGTGAGACGACCATGGAACGATGAAGGGGGTACGACGTGGATGGCATTACGACAATGTGTCACGTTATTGAAGTGATAGCGATCGCAAAACGACAACGCGACGATGACGGTAAGGCAAAAATCGTGTGACGACAAATGTGAGACGGGGTTGGCATGACAACGACATGCATCGCTAGAGCCGGTTGAGCAACAAAGTTGCAATGATGACAATGTAGTGATTATGGAGGCATCAAAACGGCGGTGTGACAACCATTGTATGGCAACTGTATTAAAACGATGGCGGGAAGATACATCATGATGACAGCCGGCTGAAGAAGCTAGAACGACCATCATACCACGACCACGACGGGTTCGCAACCTCAAGACCATATAACTAGCGACCCAAGCTTTCATGCAACTTGGGCCATTAGGATCGTAGTGGAAGGTGCAACGACGATAGCTTGACGAGAGTAAGGTCAAGAAGCTGAAGAGACGACGACTGAACGACAACGACGACCTCACTGCGGTGGCACAACAACGAATGCCTGACGGCTGTATGACGATGATGCCGTCACGAGGACGGCGAGACGGGAGTCGGATGAGAAAAAAAAGTAATGACGATGATGCAACATCCACGATGGCATCACGATAACGAACACATACCAAATGGCCCAAGGTGTTCGACAGCTTGGGTCACTGGGTCGTGGTAAAAGACGCCGGGACGACGGCATGACGAGGGTTTCATTATGAAGCTGGAATGATGACGATGGAGCGACCACGATGGCATAGCCACTACGATCACATACCTGGACACTTGAGCGGGTATAGAACTTTGTCCACTAGGTCAACGTAAGAGGAGATATAGATACTCACAGATAGACAGACAGAACGACAGACAGACAGACAGACAGACAGACAGACAGACAGACAGACAGACAGACAGACAAACAAACAGATAGACATAGAGATAGATAGATAGATAGATTGATAGATAGATAGATAGATAGATAGATAGATAGATAGATAGATAGATAGATAGATAGATAGATAGATAGATAGATAATGATCAAATCGACTGAAGTAGGCAAAGCAATCTTATCGCAATAAGAAAGATACAGCATTATTGGTATGTGCAGTTCCGTGGAAACTGCGATACTCACATGTAATTGCAAAACTAAGAAAGCAAATGTTATGCGTACGAAACATAACAGACCACTGTATTATTGTTTATTAAGATATTGTTGCTAGAACTGCATACGATCTTTTCACTAAAATATTTCATATTGTACGAGTGTTGCGTCCACGCAAACTTATCAGGCGAGCAACAGCTGCTTTGGTTGAATTTTGGCACTCTAAAAGATTAAGAAAAGTTATATATGAATAAGAGCATCTGTGATTAAATTAAGATTGAAGCGATAATCGCAAATATACAGAAAAAAGAGTTTGCAATACTTTCAAGACACATTTACTTACTCTTCCGACATGTGCGTTCACACTCTCCAAGAGTAGGGAATTTGTTTCCGTAATACGTGCAGTCATAACCTAGAACGCACGTTCGCTTGGTAGGATGGAATATGTAAACCGGGTGCCGTCCCCACAGGCACAGGTAACTTGTCATTGGGAAGTCACATGCTTCCGCTGAAAGCAAAAAATAACAAAGACTGCCATCTCCTATACCTTCCACAATTATAGCGTTACAGTGATGTGTGGTTGTATACAAAAAAACTTGCAGCTAATAAAATGCACCGCAGCATGGCTATCTTCTCTTAGAAGTGACTATGAAACGCTTGTGCTTGAAATGTGAGCAATGCTTAGTGAAGTAAATGAAAAAGCATATATCACATTCAAATTTTATGACATACCGTAACAATCCCTACATGGAATGCATCTCTACGAAGCGGCAGTGCGGAGACCGCGCGCATCATATTGACAGCCCATAAATACAGCTCATTTAGCGACAGCATATTAGAATAACCGCGGGAAGTGTTCGCTTGGAAAACTTGCATGAAACGCGTGTAATGTCGAAAAGTGAGAGTAGCGATTACCAGCCATGAAACTTACATAGCCGAAAAGCAGTTGTTTAACGCAGTGGCAAACTGACTGAATGGCAGATGTATAGTGGAAGCCTGCCTAATGCAGAGAAATGGAAACAGGTGCCTCAGCCAACCGTGACTGACTCTCATCAAAAATGAATTGACTGTGCAATTTTACTCCCTGAACCCACTGTCCGGGAATGTGCCCACACAAGCGATGTGTTACTCTTCTTTTTCCTTTCCACCTGTGCGTGTGTTAAATTTTAATTTCTGGTGATCACACGTTCTGTCATATTTCTTTAAATCGTACCCTAGCTTTTTTCTGCACTAACAAACAATACAAAATGACAACCATTGCACTCTCTGAACATGAAATGGCAGCGAAAGCTGACGACCGTCTAATTTCTCAAACGAAAAGCCAAGTGCTTTCGCTGCCATTCCATCTTCACAGAGTGGAATGGTTGCCCCGGCTCGCGATTGTCGTTTTTGTTCAGCATCGCGGAAACGGTCTTCGTCCGTGGTCGTTTTGCGCCGGCGCCGTTTACATTCTCGTTGCTGCTTCCTCGGACACTCCTCGTACACATGTTGTTCTTCGGGTGTAGGAACTATACGTGTCCGCCCCATTGATAGCGCCACTATTCTTTACCGCCGATAGCATTCCTGCTTAGATACTGCGATAACCTTGACGTCACGCTATTTTTCGCGGCAAGCGTTCTAATCTGTTCCCCATTTTCACATCTGTGCCACCACACTGCACCCGTACGTGATCACACGCAAAGCAAACAATAAAACCCTTTGTGTATGGGTTTGTTCGAAATCGTTTAGACTTTTTCTTGCCGGATGCCGAAAAAACTATGCAATGTTAGCGATATACAGCTTTCGCTGTAATATGCAGCTCAAAACTCATCTACTTTCGCCCATAAGTTGTTTACGCAGTTTTACTACAACAAGGAAAGCATCCCTTCAAATATTTATCAGCAACGCTGAGTGACGCAACTACAACGTTGTTAAGAAATAACCATCATCTATGCATTTGTGTCCAGTTCCTGATGTAGACATCGACAAGAGATGTATTATGCCAAACCTATTAAACATCTTGTAAATTCCTAGATTGCATGGCCACAATGTGCCACCACGTCGCTCGTTCCACCAACCTTAACCGCGTTGTATTATTTATTCACGCCGGCACATTTATTCACAATAAGAACAGTACATCGTCTTCCGACTGTACGCATTACAGGACATTGCCATAAACTGCGTGGCAACATAGGACAAGAGTAGAGAACGGGACAGATGAGGCCGATTGAGGGAGCAAGCGCTATCAGTTTTCGGGATGTCAAGATTACGTTTGGCAACGCATTGGCGAGCCCATGAATGCGAGTAAGATTTGCAGAACGCAATAGTTTTCTCAACAGATAGGTGATTTATGGGGTGTAGAATCATTGAGGCATTCCATATCTTTTATATTAAATTTTCAATAGTTATCCTTTTCGGACAGTTACAAGGTGGGTAACAAACAACATAAACCGTCACAAAGAGCATTTCCAGTCTTTTTTGAAATGAGTCAACTGAATTCCGTTATCAAACGCACGAGAATCAGGACTGTGCCAGAAAAGTATAGCTAGCAGCAAAAATGTGCATTTAAAACGTAAATTTTGATTGTACCAGGCAACAGAACATTCACGTTTTTATGCTTGCTTTAGCAAGTCGAGGGGCTTGGTAATACTGTTAGGAATGAATGTTAAGTTTTATGTTATACTGAAAATTTAAAAAAAAAAGCTATCATTCTTCACAGTAGGAGAGTGTGCTGCCTCAACCGCCCTTTAGTTACTCTGTACGATAAAAGAATACGATTATTTACATTCCACGTGTTACACTTTAACCATGTTGTTATCTACCCTTTTTGTGTTTTCATGTTTGTAACAGTGATGATGACGGGACAATCTGTTTATACATAAATACGAGGTTTTCGTTTTTTTCAATAAACAGTTGTAAGTCTGCGCTTGTCTATCCACTTCTTTCCATGCTTCCAGTCCTGTCACGCAGTTTGTATCAATGCATTAGTACTAAGTAGCCCAGCTATTGGCACTGTTAATGAGATAACACCTATAAATATAGTTAATTATTTACATAGAACTACGGCAGTGCCTCCGTATTTATACTGAAGTATTTCACTCTCTTTAACTAATGGTTATAAATTTTCCCAGGAACATTCCATTCGAAACAATGCCTTCAACCAGTGAGATCGCTATGTGAACGCATTAAGACATAAAAATGGTGGGTCATTTTATAAAGGGTAATCGGAATACCAGAACCTCAGAAGATATATTCAACTAGAGTCTACAGAAAATGAGGTGCAAATATTTTATCAAGGTCTCAAAGCACTCCTCTATAGTGAATATTGTAATCATCGCCACATTTAGTAATACAGGTTTAATTCCATCGGGGTAATCAGAGGAAGGATAACTCGTTAAA
Organism: Dermacentor andersoni; assembly: GCF_023375885.2. Lineage (NCBI taxonomy): Eukaryota > Metazoa > Arthropoda > Arachnida > Ixodida > Ixodidae > Dermacentor > Dermacentor andersoni. The sequence continues at coordinate 46,719,778 of NC_092823.1, read as the reverse complement.
ACGATTGCAATGATCACATGCAACAAATACCTTCCTCGCCCTATTTATGTTCACTTTTGGTGTTTATGTTGCAGGAAGCGTTCAGCGCTCTCATAGCAACCATGTATTGCATTGTGGTCTGCATGCGTTTTCTTATTTTCTTCATGTATTCCTACGAACATGCAAGTTCACTATTTAAACAGAATAACTTTTTATTCAATAGCTCACTGCGCACATGATAGCACTCCTATTACTTCTTTGCCCCCCAGGTCTTTGGTTCATGAGTTATTAATCGCAGATTGCAAGAATTTGCGACCTAAGAGTTGTATCAAAGTTACTGTGAAGTTGCGCCTTGTGACTGAAGACATCCGATAACATATGCGGGTTGTCATTGTGCTATTACCATTAAATAACGAAGAAACTTTCACTTACTACTTCGACAAATGCCATCACAGTCAATTAGGCGTTTGAAAGGTGCCATTTTACTGCAGCTTTGCCGGCATTCCCTGGTTGTTTTGTCGAAGTACCATCGCTGTCCATCGCATTTGCTTGATGGTTCGTCCACGGTTACCTTGCAACGGGCATCTGAAGGGTAGAAAAACATAGGGTGGACATGCACACAGATATATTCCCACAAAGAAATAACCTCAGCAAACGTTTGTTCAATTACGCTTTAAGAAGCGTGCCCTATATGTGGAATCGTATAATGCAACGTGAAAGCTGACAAGTCGCATGCATTGTCAAGCGTTTTAGTATTTCAAATGTGAATACAACCAGCAGAATGAAAGAAAGAAAACGCGGGGAAAGTGGCACAGTGCTGAAATCCTGCGGCATTCTCGTTTCGCTTATAGGCTTTCCACTCCATTGAGAAATAAACATCAGTAATTAGGTTTCTTGTATGCTTATAGTACTTTAGAGTACAATTTGCACTTATATTATGGAACACACAGGGAATTGTAGTGGTCTGAGATTTTCGAGAATGCCATGTCTTCAGAAGTGTGTGCGCCCAGCAATTAAAAAGTGCAATTTAAAAAGAATTTACACATTTTAGGGCGTATCTTGTTCTGCAACATTCATCTGTCTCCTTTGCATTTACCTTGTTGAAAGCTTTGCGCTTCCTACTTTCTCGTCAAGAATACAATGTTACGCTGATAACACACATGCAGTTCGATATTTACAAATACTCGGTGTGCATATATTTAGAAAGGAAAGGCACCCACAGTAGATGACGCTAGTTGTTGTGGTACCACGATATGCCCCAAAGGTTCGGAACATATCACATAGTGCATTCGTGTAAAGGACTATGTTAGATGCACTATTCGTGGTCCATCAGATAACATCATATGAGGTATCTATCCACAATAATTCCTGCACAAAAATATAATGGTCTACGTGTAAAAACAGTGATTTTCAAATTAACGTAAGCATGGTGTTGTTCGAGCCTCATCACCCAACAACTCAAAAAACACATTGAAATTGCCCCTTCTTTCTCGATAAATTTAATTGCCTGCTACGAACGGGTTCATCACGTTAACCAACTGAACATTCTTTCCTTGACGAATATATTGATAAGCTGCTGACGACAGCGTCATGTAACTTCATACTTCACTAAATAATCAAGCGTCCCAAATTATACAATTGATGCCTCATTGATGCCAAGAAGCTTCCACAAATGCTTCAATTTCCTTGGAGTCTCACTGTTGTCGGCAATCTTTCAATTCCCCCTTCATCCGACAGAAGCGCGCTGAAGTTGGATATCCGTACCGAAAATGCAGACAAACCTCATGGCGGTTACTCCGTCGGCACGGTAAAAAAGATGCAGTAACGTTTCACTTAGAGAACGCGGTTGACGCGCAAGCGTTTGGGCACTGTAGTGCACACGACGTTATCGGCCCTCGGTGTGCCTTGACAGCTACACTGCCCCCATCACAGATTGTATTCAAGACGGGGCTCGTGGGGCAGCGCCATATGCATCAGTAGCCGGAGTTGAACGTCCTGCTATAAACATTCGCTTACTGTTGAAATTACTTAGCTTGTTGTAAGCGCGCACATGTAAACAGCAAATGTCCGCACTCGGTGACCGCGGACACTCGCGGTCCGAGCGCTGACGTGAGGAATCGTGGCAGCAGCAGCGAGCGAAGTGAACTTAGCACTATCTGTTCCCTCAACGCAAACACATCGTTAAAAACACAGCGCACGCAAAGCTACGGGCTGTTCGCCCACCTAGACTGCCCTCAAACCAGATCAGGTTTAAGGTAAAGCGCGCGAGACCGCGCGTGGCCATCGTTAGTTTAGGCCCTCACGTAGTAGGGCTTCTTGTGGGGGCTTTTATTCGAAGCATATTACTAGAGCTCAACCCAGCTCCTCAGGCGCGGCGGTGTCGCCTTCAATACCACGTGACACCGTGACGTCACGACAGAGGAGAAACGGGGCTCCAACTCGCGCCGTCGCTCGCGGCGTCGCGGCGGTATATAAGCAGCTGCGCTTTTTCTAGGTGGCTTTGGCTCAACTCTTGCAAGATGGGCTGGGTGGGAATCGAACCAGGGTCTCCGGAGTGTGAGACGGAGACGCTACCACTGAGCCACGAGTACGATGCTTCGAAGCGGTACAAAAGCGCCTCTAGTGAATGCGGTGTTGCCTTAGAAACGAGCTGTTTCTAAGGCTCAGGCGTGCGTCGCTTGCTCAGGCGCACATTTCGTTGCCGCGCCGAACGCTGCGTTGCTCGACGCTCACCGCGTCCAATGCGGGGCGCGTAGTCGCTGCGCCATAGCCCACTGTCTTACACCCCTTGGCGGGTCGACGGGAACGCTGTCGCGTTCCACTCTTGAAGGCGAAGCAGAGTAACGCATGAGTTGTTTCTTCTACTAGCCGAACCAAATATAGCCAAGCAACAGCAGTTCACCAGGCTAAACAGTGGTTCAACAACTAAAATAAAGGATAGTATGCTTCGCATCCTGGGCTTAACCTTAGCTAAGCCACAGCCATTTTTTTGTGGGCCCGTCCGAAGTCGGTGTGAACTCACTGTTTAGGTCTGTATAGGCGTTGATGGATGGAAGCTGAATGCGAACGCCTAATTAATGGCCTTGGGCGTGTTGAGACATAGCAGCGATGTAGTGGCACACATATATAGTTTCGCAGGTCGTCCTTCTTTACAGAATGGAAGGGCACTGAGTTTTTCGTTTGACGAAGGCGTGGACTCTGCACCCTTTCGTCAGTCATTGCATCCGAAGCGTAAGCCAGCCTGCTGTCGGCCAGCCAAGGTAGCGCGCGATCCTTTCTGCACTATGGTCTTGTGGAATCGGCATGAAGATTTGTGTTATTAATTTTTTCAAACTTTAATTTATTTTGCACATTCTCTATTCGACATGTGGTATTCTCGCGCCGAACGCCGCCGGTCACGCTGACTGCGCCAGACAATACAGACTATATGGGAACCCAATTTTTGCGGGCGTAGCGCAATGGCGCCGCATGTCCGCGCTCAGCTGACAAGCACAGAGATAAGCGCGCGGCGCTTGGGCCTCGTCAGGGCCGATCACAGACAGGAAATCCATAGACATAATAAAAAGATCTATAGAAATAACGTGACAGGATGAGCAGAGAATTATAGTGACTTTACGTATTCTGTCTTAATGAGCCCCTTAGCGGTTGCATTATCGAGCGCGCGTGCTCTAGGTGCGGAGATCGGGCGTATCCTTAACCTATCCGTAGCTGCACACGGAGGGTCCGTGCTGCTGAGCGCATACCCGGCACCGGTGCCTTATCTCGAGGCCGGTCTGCGGCGGGTAAAAAGTCTATAGGCCAGCTAGGCTGGCAGATGGTTTGATCCATGCTACGTTCCCGCCCCTACATTGGGAGCTCCTGCAATTTTCAGTTTCGAAGACACGGTGAAGATGACAATGGGTGTGCGCGGGGGTGTAGCGACATGAGTTCGTGCATATGCCTGTGCGTGCGAGGCATCATTCCTGGTAATAAATTCAGTAATTACTCCAATTTATATCGCCCATAAAGCAGCGAAGAATACTTCGAAGTGCTTACTAATACGTTGATATTGCTATCAATGGTTCACTTTTCTGCCGAAACGGGGACAGTTCTTTCACGTTTTTTTTCCCGCTCCCCTATTAGCGTGCTTGTGTTTCGTTTTATGAAATCAGATCTGGCGTCATCCTATTTCGACTTGCAGCTGCAATAATAAACATAACCTGAGATGACTTAAACATTTTTTTTTGCATTCATTCGTTCTTTTAGGTATTGGTCGGGCATCTTCGCTAATATTCCCAGCATGAGGGTTGGTTGCAATTGCTTCCTATAAATATTACTGCTTTAGGTGCTTTTTCTTTGTTATTGCGGCCTCCCGCTGTTAATAGCAATGCTCGACCTAAGGAGAAACATTATGAAAGAAATAAGCTGACAAATTGCGTCTGTAGTTTCCATGATGCCTATAAGAAGTAGAAATGCTTGACAGCTTCACGTAACAATTGAAAATAAATATGATGAATTTCTTGTATTTGTGAAAGAGCGCTAGAACCTCTTCCTTGTTGAGTTGGTCAAGCGTTAACACTAAAGGAGCTGATCACCACAGTACTATACACACATAAAAACAAAGAAGAACAACGCAAAAGTGACGATGTCATAAAAAAAATGTACGTTATGCACGCGTGACAGTACAATATGAGGTCGCTTACCGTATGCTTTTATCAGGTCCCACCCTCCGCCTGGTTTACCTCGATTCTGCAATACCGGGCCGGCAATGTGAGTGCCCGTAGAAGAGCCCTTCAATTCTTGTCCTGCATTGTTTATACCCATGTTGTTAAAGAAATGATGGTCGGTAGTCTAAGAAAAATGGGTCGTATAAAATATAACTCAAAGCTTCGTTTTTTTTTAATTCCGCAAAGTTGTCATTAGGCAAACGTTTTCCGAGCATAAAACCTCCTGGAAACTGTCAATCCTGTATGGCAGATTTTCAAATAAATATTTAATAATACACAAAAGGATTACCAAAGCACCACGAGTCATCGCTCGCCTCCTTGTAATCCCGATTGCACTTGGGGCACAAAACACTTCGCAGACTGGCATAACAGTGCTAACAATGTGTAAGGATTCAAAATTCTCACAATATGGATCAGTAGAAGCCATCTGAAAGGCTCTTGTAGCAACTGCGTTTCTTCTTGATTGTGTAAACCCCTTTTATTCACGGCACTAAAGATTATTGCTAATATTAGATTACGAACTCGTCCAAGGGATGCAACCTATTGCCGTCGAAAACCTCTCATACACCGCCCTTTGACCGAAAGGACGCGTTTAACGAAGACTGAGTTATGTCCCCACCGAGTTCCTATATTTTATATCCATTGTGATAGCCCTTCTTATGATGGCTCCTAAAACAAAGTAGCATGCGCAACGAAGGGAATTACGCGTCTCATACGGGTGAATTGTTTCTTTACAACGAATTCCACGTATAACTGCCACCATCGCCCTCAACAAATGCCAACATGGTGTGCTCAGCATTAGTGCAACTGGTAGCACTACCCACGCAAACGAGAAGCATGCCTATGTAAGTAGTCTGGTTGCATTTTCCCTGTAATCGCTCAACCCGTTTGCTACTTGTCGTAACGCATAAACGGGTGGTGATGGCTGATGGCCTGTTGTAATCCATCTGGCAACCGACAAAACCTTTAAAACCATCTAAGGAGAATCTGCAGCTCTTATTGTGTATATCCAGCATCTCGACTCAGAAAATGCTGTTGTAGTTGATACATTATAGTTGGCTGCATTCGCGCATTTCATCAGACAAGATGTGCAATATATATATATATATATATATATATATATATATATATATATATATATATATATATATTAGGCATAGACTGGAACATGGGTACATATTCCAGAGCCAGGAGTGGGACTCTCGTGAATCACAACGTTGCAAATCTAGGATACGAATCAGTAGGTTACATGGATTGAAATGACTCATAAGAACAAGTACCACCGAAACGGCGTCACATTCCTTTAGAGTTCCTGCATTGTCGTGGTAAAATTCTTCCTGACACATCGTCTTTGTTCATCTAATGTATATGAGCTCTCTTACCCAGTATTGGACATCGTAATATTATTTAGTCACATGAAGCGCAATGTTTAGAAATTTGTAAGTCTTGAGGGAAAAAATAACGCTTAACACACTATCATAATTCCTTGTGTTGGAGCTGGTTGTATTGCTAATTTGCATAAATATATGATAATGTTCATCTTATGGGCGTAAAGCTACTGCGATATTTGGGCATAATTTTAGGCGGACTTATTGAGAGATTAGTAGTATTATGAGGACAGCGTGCAAATTTACGTACTCTACATACGCCGGTAGGAGCACTTTAAATACATATTATATAGCTTTTAATTTTATACAGAAACGAGAACAGGCTTTATATTGATTTTTCATATTTTGTCATGTTAAAGTGCGTTGTTAAAAATGTATCGTTGAAGTGAAAGATTCATTCAATGCGGTCACTTTATTATGTCATCTTTTTTCTTTTTGCAAATGCAGCAAGCCTCAGCTAGATAACAGCCGGAACTGATAAGCAAAATAATTTCCCTTTTCCCTTGTATTTAGAAGCAGACTTCTGAGACACAGTTTCTTTATAAGTGCCGACTATCACGTGAAGTAAGTGTTCAATTTTTTATCGAATATTGCTAATAACCCATTGATGCCCATTATTGCTAGAGTGGATGTCCCAACGTACGTGATAGCTGTTCCTTCGCAGCAAACCGTCGACCAGAAGGATTCAAATTAAGTCACAGCGCTTCTGCTTGAACATCTACCAGCTTGAGGTGTCGGCTTCATTAGTTTCAAACCATACTCAAAGGCTTCTTATAACGTAGAAAGTGACAGCGGTTAGCACATTCTTGTGATCCGACCTGTTTTTGGCACTGATGCGTTCATGGAGGTTAGTAGACTCTTTTCAAAGAATTGGAGTTGTTGTTTTGTTCATATCTCATCACTTTGTTACCGGGGTTTCAAAGCAATGGATTTTGCCAGGCACTCTCAAAGCGACCTAAGAGAAAATGTTACAGTCAAAATGTTGAACGAAAGAAACTTGGAAAGGTTATTTAAAAGCGATGTTACTTTTTTAGAAACTGAGCATACTTTCTGTAATTATTCCACTTAAGCAGCCAGCGCCTTTCTTTCCATAATGAACACTTCTTACAGTGTTGTTCTGCAAATCTTCTGATGCGCTGCAAACGTCATAGCTATATTTTCATGCAATTGTCGTCTATTCTGAGGCATTCATTCAACAGATGCGACGAGCGAATGTTTCCGAAACACGACAAACATGCTTTGTTTCTTGCATAAACTTCAGCTTCCTTTAGTGAACAGCTCGTATGATGCAGAAATTCTGTTTGCTTATTGACATTATAGCATTCGCAAACGCGTACTTTCTTGATGAATACTAAACGTGTGAGAAAGGTACTTCAATGACAAAGATGAAGTACATGTGCAGTTTCTACCGCAAGGTTTAGCTACTAAGGTACTGTTCGGCGCTCTGAAGTGCCTTTTCTTTTAAAATAAGATGCGCACACTGGAAAAGCATCCGCATGTCCCACTACGTCGTCTGGGTCTAACCCCCAACCGTTATCAAAAGAAAGCTATGTAAAATTGTATTTTTTTCAGGTTCGGCCCAAAACCTGTACTTGACACTGCCGCACCATGTTGGGCGAAGTCAAAGCACCGAGGCAGGGAGACGCTGGACAAAGTGCTCCGCCCTCCCCCCCCAGCCATACATTGCGGGAGAAATTTAGTATGTATCCCTTGCCTTCAGGGGCACATATTTTTGCGCCTTCAACTTAACTGTATGAAAAAAATTACAGCGTGTATCCTTTCTAAAAGGAAAATTGCTTGAAAAAGTATTTTTTTATTATCGGGCGGCTTGACAGATGATGTCCTCTTCTGTAAACAAGGACTATTTCGTACCCTATTTTGACCCGACGACTCAGGATTTTTGCAGTGATATTCATGATCCATACATATATTGGCCTTAAAAAGTGTGCATATTTGTAATCTCTACACATAATTCCGTTCCCGAGGAGATATAGGTTTGCTTAAATATATTAAGCGCCATGCAGTGACTTCATTAAGCACTATGTAAAATCACCGCTCGCCTGGTCCGTGTTGAACAACGGAAAGTCCAGCGCCAGTCTGGCCAATTTGTTCCGTCACGATGACGTTTGCATGGCCAGTAGCTTGGGAACTTATTGTTGATGAGCCTGTCGACAGCTGAGCTGCAAATGAACATTTACCATTTCCACATAAGAAATGCGATTTTCTCTGATAATGGACCCTGAATCTTCCTCAGCGGTTGACTTTTTTCTCCAAAATTTGAAAAACTTATATTTGGCCAAATGGGTGTATATACTGTATTCGAATTCTCACTTTACTGCATATTCAGGGATAAAAAGTGTGTTTGTCTCTAACAACGTGGCTTAATTGTCATAAAGCACATATAAAGTGACTTTTCTCATGCACAAGCATCAGCTAATCCTCCAAGAAATTGCCGACCTTTCTTGTTGCGTTTTAGAAGTTTGGCTACGTATGATAAAAGGGCTTGATGCTTCAAAGCTACAACCACTTTTCCTAAAACAGAAAATGTCTAGAAGAAACGCATTTCGCTTCACTGGCTTGATAGCTGGGGTAACGCATTTGATTGCCGTTTACACAATTTTTATTGCATGTTATTATTACGCTAAAAGCACGCTTTGGTTAAACTATTGGTCCGAATGAGTGAGAGTATACCGCAGCAGACTTGTTATTCAAAACATCTCCTAACATACTCCTCGCGTACCACTTTCACAGTAAATTGTGCTTTGCTTCGGTAAACTGGGCATTTCTCGTAACGAATTTTAACCCCTGATTTGCTGATTTCTCAAATAAGACTTAATACTTGCCAGCTCTTATGCTATAAAGAAGTTGCGTTAAAAAGATTCCATTAAAAAGCACGTTGGCGATTCCATTTTTTTATGTTAAAGGTAAATAATAGTTGATAACCTTGAAATAATTTACTTGAATAAAAAGAAAGTCTAGCTAATAATGATTACTACAAGTCCACGAATAATTGGCTGACGTCTGTTCATGCCGCCAATGAAATATTATATTATGTTAGTAGTCCATATGCATAGTTTGAAGAGTCCTACATGCACTAAAGGAATGGTCGGTTCCAGCACACGTACGCTTAAGTACCTACCCCGGTACGGAGCATAAGCGCATAAACTTGTACATAATTCAACATGGCTACTTATCATAAACGCGTATCTAACTCTTTGTCCAGTAAAATGTTTCAAGGTATGCCTTCTAAAAATTACGCTTCCTTCGTTAAGCCCCCCCTTGGTTTCACTTCCTCCTATCAACACCGGCACCTGATAACAACAATAAAAGCAGCGGAAATGAAAACCCACGCAACCACACATATTGCGTGAGAATCACAACTCACGTATTCCTGGTTCCGTTGAGATACGTGCTGCACCAGCTTCACCGTGGTGCAGTGTCGCGATGCTGTTTGTAAGGCCTGAGGTCTCTGTACCACTCGTTGAGGAGCTTGTCGACCCTTGTGCTGAAATGATTTAGCGTATTTTTGTAGAAACCATAACAATTTTCATGGCGATGACTAGCTGAGCACGCACAACTATAAAAACACAACGTTGCCAGGAAGCGTTAACGACACGTCCATAATTTTCCCAATATTTCTGCAATGTGGGTACATCGTTTTAGAAACGACTGTGGACTGTGTTTGCATTGTCATGTTTTCCTTTGGCGCCAGAAAGATACCTAAGCTTTATTTTAGTAAGGAGTAAGAAATTACGCTAAGATATCTCAAAGTTCTCACTTAGCTTTCTTCTCGCATATGTAGAAAAGATAAGCAAAAAGAAACAGACACGACAGTTGAATACTCGCAAAAGCCCAGCTAAAGTGTTCGATTTAGTGCATAAAGGTAAGCTCATCGGCAAGATAAGTTTTTCGAAGTGTAAGTTGCGTCATCTTCTGCTGATCTCTAAAAAATTTTGCCACGCAGATCTATGTATCAATTTTTCGGCTCCCAAAGACCCGTTTCACGACAGGAAATAGCAGCATGTATGTCTTACGTAATCACAGGCACTTAAGTGTCATATTTTTTTCTTGTTTGATCAAATGGAGAAGCTACCTTCACAGTATGATTTTACTTCATTTATGCAACAGAGAATTTTGGAGGCCCATTTTCAACACGTCTGTACGTATTTCTAAATTCAGATATGTTACCCTATAATATTTTTTCTGATAAATAAGTTTCGCTTTTCTACTAATTGAAGCATTTAATTTCACTGCCAAGTACAAGCCCACACCATAGCCGTTATCAAACTCACGCTGAAGAAAATTAACCCTATAGTCCGCAGAATATTGGTAAACACCTCTTACCGGTTGCCTGATGTACAGCAAGAAGTGCTGCTCCCGTGCCGCCATGCTGTTCGATTGCAACAACGTTGGCATGGCCGGAGGCTTGTGCACTGCTCGTCGAGGAGTGGCTCGAGCTTTGTGCTGCAATATATATAACGTGTTTTTTTTTTAAATAAAGCTACCAATTTCTCACGATGAATGGTAACTCCGACCACAGAAGGGCGGATGTGTTATCATAAGATCGAGGAAGGTATTGAGCTGATACGATAACACTGATCGAAATCAAAGGTCTCCTGCCTGAAATGAACCCCGACGCCACTCGCGTTACCACTTTTCTACTTATTAATTGACGGTTCGCCTTCTCATCCAATGTAGGCGGATAAGTAACCGTCGCGATGCCTTTTTATTGATTCACCAGTTCGGCCGATGCGCTTTTGACTAAATACGGTGTATATAAACAGAGACTGGAGACAAAATCACTGCTCCAGTGCGGCTGCTAAGTTGAAATGTTGCGCCACTTAGATGTGCACTGGAGTTTTCGGCTAATGGCACTCAGACCATATTACGACAATGCCTGCCCTTTCCAGGCTCTGAACGACATCAACACATCCGTCTTTAGAGATCAGAAGAGCGTTGAAGAGGAACTGCAGCTACCATAAAGTAGAAACTGTAGGAATTATGTGTTTTACATGGGGTAGAAGAAGCATCAGTTTGGGCGTACAGGTGCCACAGCCCAGTTGATCGCAAAGACAAGGAATGAATACATGTCGCAAAAAGTGAAGATAACAAATCTTCAATTCCACAGTGCTAAGCTGTGGCGTTCGAATTCCAGTCTGCTGTCATAGAAGAAAACAAAGATGATATTTCTACGGTTAGCTTGAGAACATTGCAATGCGGTGCATGTACTACATACGAAATTCCGCTCAAGAAGAAATGTAGAATACAAACGTGTCTATATAAGCTGCAATAAATGACCTTTCCAATATAAGATAGCAGGCATAACACAAATATTATGCTTTACTTTTACTTCACAATCACAACTGCATGGTTATTTCTCTCTAGTCTGCTACATTTTGATTATGTTTAAATGCCTCTGTCGTGCAAAAGCTTCCTCATGTAGGGGAACAGCCACCCTGCGAACGACTACACGAAAAATGCAGATAATACTTATAGTTTTTAATCTTAATAAATAAATCCTTCAGTTAAGTTCGATTTATCGGCCTTAAAGGCCACTGGAGGGGGTAATAATATAAGGGGTGGTTTTTACATAAGTTCCACGTTATGTATGCATCATTAGCTATATTCATAGTGGTCAATCACACACCGTTCGAACAAAGACGGGAAAGCGATGTGAACAATGTCAGCAGCGTTCTCCCTGTGCAGAACATAAATTTCTTATGATGGCCAGAACTCTGTCAGTGAGAAACGCATCTTCATTACAGGATAACGTTACCTCGAACAAGCAACGAGCGCTGCTCATTGCTACACTCAGCACACATACAATTCAGGTGCTAGCTGGACGAATTGTATCTGACTCCGAATTTCCTCACTTATGCCGAAGCAGTGGCCACTCTAAACCACTACTGCGACCCGAAGGGTCACGAGAAAGCCGACAGCTACAAGCTATATTGCGTTGCAAACTGGAAATAAAGACAATGGAAGCTTTTCTGGTCCAATTGCGGCACATAGCGTACAACTGCAACTTTGTGAACGCGCTAGAACGAGTGACGAGAGATCGATTTATTTGCAGCGTACACTCAACTAAGCTAGGCAAGCACTTACTCACGAAGGCAGAGTAATAACTGTATGTGAGGCCGATGCGCTGGCAATTTGAGCAGAAGCAGCTGATAAGGATGCCAAACATATAATTGGAAAGGTGTCCATTGTGCACTAAATAAAAACCGGTCTATTTTGAGCACCCCCTGATGGCCACTACTTAGGTGCGCCACACGATGCACAATGCGAAAGCACCAAGCATGACGATGACGCCTATCAGTGGGCGAAATCACGCTGTTTTCATTTTGGCCAGCGAGGGCACTTGGGAAGGATGTACTGCAGCGAATCAGCAGACTCAGAAGCGGCGAAACTGCCAGCGAGTGTAAAGGCACAGACAGTACAAACCTCGTGGAACAACAATGGAACAACACTTATGTTATTTCGCCTCAGAAGATGTTGCGGTTGTCAATGCAATAAGCTTGGCTGCATTCGCATTCCATCAGACAAAATGTGCACCAAAACGTTTGCAATATATATATATGCGTGTGTGTGTGTGTGTGTGTGGAGCTGGGTTTGCGTGCGTAGAGAGATAGACGGCCACAAAGTGGTGTAATGTATCAACAGATGTTCATGCAACTTATTGACGAGATTTGCATTGTTACTTCGAACTATAGGCGAGCTTCTTCTAATATCGATAATGTATCTAGAGTACTTATGTGAGGGCACTATGAAGTATTCCATGCATGTGAATTGGTGATTGGATATTTAATATTATTTGTAAAATTAAGCAGTCTATGATACCATTTAGCAAAATACCAAATAGTGGTTGCTTCGTAGAAGTGAACGACGAAATAATGAAATAGTGTGTCAAACAGAATAGCACACATTGCATGCCACTAAGCAGAAGGGTTGTACGAAAAGCTGCTCTCAAGGATAAAGTATAACATGGACACATATTCCACAGCCGAGAATGAGACGTTCGTGAATCGCGATTTGCATACCTTGGACACGATTCAGCAGGTCAGGTAGGGTGAAGGGCCTCATAAGAACGAATGTTGTAGAGACATAGTCACATTCTCGTAGTGTGCCAGTGTTCTTGCGAATTAAAGTTGATATCGAAACGTCGTCTTTGTGAATCTAATGTATGTGAGTTCTTTTGACCAATTTTACGCCGTGGTAGTATTATTTATTCACATGAAGCGCAATGCTTTGAAACTCGTAAGTCTTCAGAAAAAGAAAAGCAGTTAACATGCTCTTATAATTAGTTGTGTTGGAGCTGGTGGCATTGCTAAATTGTGTAAATGTACGATAATGTGCCTCTTATGCGTGAAGCTCCTGTGATATCTGTAGAAGTCTTTAGGGTGACCTATTAGCAGAATAACGGTATTATGAGAACAACGTGAAAGATTTCTCTACACTACATGTCCCGGTAGGGGTGCTTTATAAATATTATATAGGTTTTAATTTTACCGACAAAAAGAAGAGGGTTGATGTTTAATTTCTATATTTCGTCATTTTAAAGTGCATTGTTAAAGATTTAAGGTTGAAATGAAAATTTTTTGCAGGATGGTCACTTTATCATATCCTTTTTCTATTTCTAAATGCAGCAAACTTCAGCTAGGTAGGAGCAGGAAATCATGAGCAAAATAATTTTTCCTTTCTCTTGTATTTAGATGGAGGCTTGTGAGGCAGAGTTTATGAGTGGCTAGGTTCGTCCGATGTAAATGTTCAAATTTTTCCACATAATTTTCTACATGACGATTTCTGCAGATTATTGCTGCAGTGGATGCCGCAACGTGCGTTAAAGCTCTTCCTTCGTAGCAAAGCGTCCACTAGAAGAATTCACAAGTAGGTTACAGAGCTTCTGCTTGAACCTGTGCCAGCTTGAGTTCAGGGCTTCATGAGTTGCAAACCATACTCAAATGATTCTTATAACGCAGAAAGGGTGAGTGGCTAGCAGAATTGTGTGATCCGACGTGTATTTAGCATTGAAGCGTTCGCGGAGGTTAGTCGACGTTTTTCAACGAATTTGAGGTATTGTTTTGTTCAAACTTAATCACCTATCATTTCTTGTCGTGCAAGCTCATTAGCAACCATACGTGATCAAGGTACCACTGTGTTACCTTAGGTTTCATAGGAATAGATTTTGTCAATTACCATTGAAGCACCCTAAGTGATAACGTTACAAAGTGTTGAACGTGATAAACATGCCGATATATTTAAAGACGATGTTCCTTTTAAGAAACTAAGCTAACATTCTTTAATCATTCAATATAAGCAGCCAATGCCTTTCTTTCCATAACGAACACTTCTTACAGTGTTGTTCTACAAGTCTTCTGACACACTGCAATCGTCACAGCTATATTTTCATTCATTTGTCGTCTAGTTCAGACATTCATTCAACATACCAACTATGTAAAAAATGGTATTTTTCAGGTGCGACGCGAAAACTTAACTGTACACTGCCGCAGAAAGTTGAGCGAAGCCATAGCAGTTAGGCAGGGAGACGCTAGACTAAGTGATTCCTCCCCAGTCAAACAATGCGGGAGAAGGTTGGCATTCATCTCTTGCTATAGGGGCACATATTTTGGCGCTTTCAACTTAACTCTACGAAAAAAAAAGACATGTACCCTCCAAAAAAGGAAACTGCTCGAAAAAGAAACATTTCTCGTTCTTGGTCGCCTTGACAAAAAATTTAATTTACTTCAGTAAACAGGGACTATCTCGTGCCCGATTTCAACTCGACGAATAACGATTTCTTCAGTGATTTTCAGTATCGGTACATATCTTTGAATGTAAAAGCGTGCATATTTGTAATCTCAACACATTATTCCGTCCCCAAGGACATATACGTTTAGTTAAAAATATTAAAAGCCATGCAGTGACATCAATAAAGACTGTAAAATCACCGCTCACCTACTCCGTGTTGAACAATGGTAAGTCCAGTGCCAGTCTGGCTAGGATGTTCCGTCACGATGATGTTTCCATTGCCAGGACCTTGGGAACTGATTGCTGATGAGCTTGTCGACAATTGTGCTGCAAATGAATATTTACCATTTCTACGTAAGCAAATCACGTTGCTCTGATCATGGACGTCGAATCTTCCGAAGCGGTTGGTATTTTTCTGCAAAATATGAAAAAGCTGATAGAAAATTACGACATAGTTTATGAAATTGAATTACTTAATTTGACCAAATGCGTGTGTATACTGTACTCGATTTCTCACTTTACTGCATATTCAGTGGTGAGGAACGTGTTTGTCTCTAAAAACTTGGCGTAACTGTCATAAAGCCTACATAAAATTACTTTTTTCTTCTACAAATTTTAGCTAATCCTCAAGTTTTTTGAGTGAGAGGTTATCTCCTTTTCCTGAGCATTGAAAATTTCGTAGGTGCGTCAAGTGGTGCCTAGCACAGCAAATACTGTAAAGAGGTCAACAGGTACCTTAACCTGAATGAAATGCCGACCTTTCTCGTTGCATTTTAGAAGTTTGGCTACATCTGACAAAAAAGTTTCATGCTTCAAAGCTCCAACCGCTTTTCCTGAAACCAAGAGCGCCCAGAAAGGAAAATATTGGGCTTCTCTGGCTTGATAGTTGGGGTAAAACATTTGATCGCCATTACTATATTTTCATAATTACGTGGTTTTATTCCACAAAGGACATGCTTTTGTTCAAACTATTGGTCCAGTGAGAATATATTACAGCAGACTTATTATTCAAGAACGTATCCTTACATATTCCTGGCGCAACACTTTCACAGTACATTGTGCTTGAGGACCTTAACAGGGAGCGTGTAAGAGCGGGACTGAAGGTTAATATGCAGAAGAGAAAGATAATTATAAATAACCTGGCAAGGTAACAAGAGTTCAAGTTCGCAAGTAAGCCTCTAGAGTCTGTGAAGGAGTACGTTTACCTAGGTCAGCTAATCACAGAGTGCCCGGACCGTGAGATGGAAATTCACAGAAGAATAAAAATGGGTTGGATCGCATACGGCAGACATCGGGAGCTCCTGAATGGGAGCTTACCGTTATCATTGGAAAGGAAAGTATAAAATCAGTGCATTTTACCGGTGCTGACATACAACGCAGAGACTTGGAGGTTCACAAAGAAGCTTGAGAACAAGTTAAGGACCGCGCAAAGACCGATGGAACGAAGAATGCTAAGCACAACCTTAAGAGACAGAAAGAGAGCAGTTTAGATCAGACAGGAAACGGGCATAGACGATATTCTAATAGATATTGAGACAAAAATGCTGCTGGGCAGGTCATGTAATGAGCAGACTAGATAACCGTTGGACTCTTAGGGTAACAGAATGGGTACCAAGAGAAGGGAAGGCTGTAGAGTACCACAGAAGACTACATGGAGTGACGAAATTAGGAAATCAGCTGGTGCTATTTGGAATCGGTTGGTGCAGGACAGGGGTAATTGGAGATCGCAGGGAGAGGCCTTCGTCCTGCAGTGGATATGAGTAGGCTCCTGCTGCTGCTGATGATGATAACGATGATGATGATGATGATGATGATAATTATGATAATTATGTGCTTTGCTTCCGTAGACAGGGCATTTCTCGTAATGAATTTTAACCTCACATTTGCTGATTTCTCAAATGAGACTCAATAGCTGCGATTTCTTAGACAGAAGTTCCTTTTGAAATATTACATTGAAGAGTGCCTTGGCGATTCCATTTATTTATGATAAAGGGAAGCAATAATCGACAACGGCGAAATAATTTATTTGAATAACAAGAAAACATAGCTAATGACGAGAAGTAGATGCAAGCGAAGAGTTGACTGACGTTTGTTCTTGCCGCTAATGAAATATTATATTCGCCGAGTAGCCCTTATTCATGGTTGGAACAGTCATTCACGTACTAAAATAATGGTCTGTCTGATCACACCTCCGCTAAAGTTTCCACCCAAAACAGAGCAGAAGCACGTGAACTTATAGGTAATTCAACATGGCTGCTTATCATAAACGCGTATGTAACTCTTTGTCCACTAAAATGTTTTAATCTATGCCTTCCAAAAATTATGCTTCCTTCGTTAAGCCCCCCTTGATTTCAATTCCTCGTATCAACACATGCACCTGATAACAACAATAAAAGCAGCGGAAATGAAAACCCACGCAACCGCACATATCGCGTGAGAATCACGACTCACGTATTCCAGGTTGCGTTGAGATAGGTGCTGCACCGGCTTCGCCGCTGTGCAGTGTTGCGAGGTTGTTTGTAAGGCCTGAGGTCTCTGTACCACTCGTTGAGGAGCTTGTCGACCCTTGTGCTGAAATGATTTACTGCATTTTTGTAGAAACCACAACAATTTTCATGGCGATGACTAGCTAAGCACGCACAACTATAAAAACACAACGTTGCCACGAAGCGTGAATGACACGTCCATAATTTTTCGAATATTTCTGAAATGTGAGTACATCGTTTTAGAAACGACTGTGGACTGTGTTTACATTGTCATGTTTCCCTCGGAGTGAGAAAGATACCTAAGCTTTATTATATTAAGCAATAAGAATTGACGCTAACGTATCCCTAGGTTTTCAGTTAGCTTTCTTCTCGCATATGTAGAAAAGACAAGCAAACTAACGAGATACGAACGTTGAATGTCGCAAAGCCCAGCTAAAGTACTCGATCTGGTGCATAAATATAGGCTTTTCGACAGAACAAGTTTCCAGAA
Organism: Dermacentor andersoni; assembly: GCF_023375885.2. Lineage (NCBI taxonomy): Eukaryota > Metazoa > Arthropoda > Arachnida > Ixodida > Ixodidae > Dermacentor > Dermacentor andersoni. The sequence continues at coordinate 46,701,981 of NC_092823.1, read as the reverse complement.
GTTGAAGTTCTGTCATCTTCTACTGACGTCTGCAACATTTTGGCACTCACTTCATTGTATCAGTTTTCCGGCTCGAAAAATACCCGTTGCACGACAGAAAATGGTAGCGTGTATGTTTTACCAAATCAGAGGGTCTCAAGTGACATTTTTTTCTCAAACGAGAAAAAAAGGGGTTAGCAGAGGGGCCCGATTTTTATTAGTCATATCATAAGAAGCGAACAAACACGGACACCAAGGACAACATAGGGGAAATTACTTGTGCTTAATAAATAAAATAAAGAACGGATAAATTAATGGAAATTAAAGTGAATGAAAAAATAACTTGCCGCAGGTGGGAACCGAACCCACAACCTTCGCATTTCGCGTGCGATGCTCTACCAATTGAGCTACCGCGGCGCTGTTTCCCCATCCACTTTATTGGGTATTTATGTGTCCTAGTAGAACCCTGGGAGTGTTAGCCAGCACCACCACTCACAGACCTTAGTGGCGGACGTGGAACGTCCTTCTTGTCGCAGGCGTCACGAGAACGTGATCTTTTTGGGTGAAGGCAACTGGTCAATAAACCCACATATGCCACCTGAAGGCATCAATGTAGCCGGATTTGAGACCCTCGTTATGTAATAAACGAGAAGGGGGGTTAGCAGAGGGGCCCGATTTTTATTAGTCATATCATAAGAAGCCGACAAACACTGAGACCAAGGACAACGTAGGGGAAACTACTTGTGCTTAATAAATGAAATAAAGATACGATAAATAATGGAAATTAAAGAGGATGAAAAAACTACTTGCCGGAGGTGGGAACCGAACCCACAACCTTCGCATTTCGCGAAAGTTGTGGGAACGAGGGTCTCGAATCCGGCTACATTGATGCCTTCAGGTAGCATATGTGAGTTTATTGACCAGTTGCCTTCAGCCAAAAAGATCACGTTCTCGTGAGGCCTGCGGCAGGAAGAACGTTCCACTTCCGCCGCCAGAGTCTGTGAGTGGTGGCACTGGCTAACACTCCCAGGGTTATACTAGAACACATAAATACCCAATAAAGTGGATAGGGAAACAGCGCCACGGTATCTCAATTGGTAGAGCATCGCACGCGAAATGCGAAAGTTGTGGGTTCGGCTCCCAGCTGCGGTAAGTTGTTTTTTCATCCACTTTAATTTCCATTAATTTATCGTTTTATTATTTCATTTATTAAGCACAAGCAATTTCCCCTATGTTGTCCTTGGTGTCAGTGTTTGTTGGTTTCTTATGATATATTTATTCTTGTTTGATCAAGTAGACAAAGTCACTTCACCGCATGATTTACTTCTCATAATCAACAGAGAGTTTTGGAGGCCCAATTTCAAACATGACTTTGCGTATTTCTAAATTCAGCTTTAATTCCCTATGATATTTTTTCTCAGAAATAAATTTCGCTTCTCTACTCACTTAAGCAATTCACTTCACTGCCAAGTTCAAGCCCACAAGCATGGCCGATATCACATTCACACCGATAAATATAAATCCTAGTCCGCAGGACCTGCGAAACCCCCTTTACCTGTTCCTTCTTGCCCAGCATGAAGTCCTGCGCCCATACCCCCTTGGTGCAGGGTTGCAAGAGTGTTGGCATTGCCGGAGGCTTGTGTACTGATCGTTGAAGCATGGGTCGATAGATGTTCTGCAATATACATAACGTGTATTTTTTTCAATAAAGTTACCAATTTCTCACGATGAATGGTCACTTCGAACAAATAACGGTGGATATGTTATCAGAAGATCGAGGAAGCTATTGAGCTGACATGATCACATCGATGAAATTCATAGAAGTCACAGCCTGAGATGAACCCCTTCGCACGTCCCTTTCTCAGTTTTCTGCTTCCTAACTGACGGTACGCCTTCTGATCCAATGTAGGCGGATAATTAATTGTCGAAATGGCTTTTTTTTTATTTATTCACCAGTTAGGTCGATAAACGTTTGAATAAATATCGTGTATATAAGCAGAAACTGGAGACAATATCGCTGCTCTAGTACGGCTGCTACGTTCGAACGTGGCACCTCTTAGATGCACACTGGCGTTTTCGGCTAACGGCACGACAATATCTACCCTTTCCAGGTGCTCAACGGTATCTACACAACCGTTTTGAGCGATCAGAAGTGCGTTGAAGAGCAACTGCAGCTACCATACAGTAGAAACTGCAGGAATTATGTGTTTTAAATTGCATCGAAGAAGCATCTGGTTAGGAAGAAATGTGCCACAAGCCAGTAGATCACGAAGACAAGGAATGAATACATGCAAAAAAAAGCGAAGAGAACTAATCGGCAATTCCACAGTGCTCAGCTCTGGCGCTTGATTGTCAGTCTGGTGTCATAGAAGAAGAGAACGACAATATTTCTACGGTTAGCTAGAAAACATTGCCATGCGGTACATGCACTCCATCCGAAATGCCTCTCAAGAAGAAATGTACAATAGGAACGTGTCTATATAACCTACAATTATTGACCTTTAGAATATAAGCAAATAGGCATAACGTATATATCATGCTTTACTTTTACGTCACAATCACAACTGCATGGTTATTTCTCCCTATCCTGCTGCATTTTGGTTGTTGGTAAAAGCGCCTGTCGTGCAAAAAGCTTCTTCATGTAGCGAAATAGGCACCCTGCAAAACATTACAGAAAATGCAGATAATATTTATAGTTTTTAATGGTAATAAATAAATCCTTCACTTCAGTTCCGTTTATTGTCCTTAAAGACCCTCGTAGGGAGTTCTACCAAGGGGTGGGTTTTACATAAGTTCAACGTTATGTATGCATCATTAGCTGTATTCAAAGTGGTCAATCACACGCTGTTCGAACAAAGACCGGCAAGCGATGTCAACAATGTCGGTAGCCCTTCTCCCTGTACAGAACATAAATTTGCAATGATGACCAGGACGTTGTCAGTGAAAAACGCATCTTGATTACAGGTTGACGTCACCTTAAACAAGCCACGAGCGCTGCTGATGGCTACACTCCGCACACATACAATTCAGGTGCTAGCTGGACAAATTGTATTTATAGCTCCGAATTTCCTCACTTATGCCGAAGCAGTGGCCGCTCTGAACCCCTACTACGACCCGTAGGGTCAGGAGAAAGCAAACAGCTACTAGCTGTTTCGCGTTGCCAACTGTAAATAAAGACAATGGAAGCCTTTGTGGTCGAATTGCGGCGCACAGCATACAACTGCAACTTTGTGAACGCGCCAGAACGAGTGACGAGACTTCGGTTTTTTTTGCAGCTAACCAACCTCAACTAACCTACGGAAGCACTTACTCACGAAGGCAGAGTATTAACTGTGTGCGAGACCGAGGCGGTGGCAATTTCAGCAGAAGCAGCTGACAAGGATGCCAAACATGAGTAGAAAACTGCCAACGATGCGCATTATAAAAACCAGTCATCTTTCAGCACCTCCTGATGACCACTACTGAAGCGCGCCACACGATGCACAATGCGAAAGCGCCAAGCATGACGAAGACTCCTATCGACGGGCTAAATCACGCTGTTTTCATTTAGGGCGGCGAAGGCACTTGGCAAGGATGTACTGCAACGAACCAGCAGACTCCGAAGCGGCGAAACGGCCAGCGAGTGTAATTCACAGATGGTACAAACCTCGTGGAACAACAATGGAACAGCAATTATGGAATTTCGTGTCAGAAGATGCTATGGTTGTCTGTGCATTAGTGTTGGCTGCATTCGCATACCGTCAGACAAAATGTGCGCCAAAACAATTGCGATATATATATATATAGTCATATCATACGAAGCCAACAAACAGTGACACCAAGGGCAACATAGGGGAAATTACTTGTGCTTAATAAATGAAATAAAGAAACGATAAGCTAATGGAAATTACCGTGGATGAAAAAACAACTTGCCGCAGGTGGGAAGCGAACCCACACCCTTCGCATTTCGCGTGCGATGCTCTACCAATTGAGCTACCACGGAGCCGTTTTTCCATCCACTTTCTTGGGTATTTACGTGTCCTAGTAGAACCTTGGGAGTGTTAGCCAGCGCCACCAATCACATAGCTTGGCGGCGGACGTGGAACGTACTCAGGACGTTCCACATCCGCCGCCAAGCTCTGTGAAATGTGTCAAACAGAATAGCACTGTCTGCATGCCACCAAGCAGAAGTGTTATGCAAAAAGCTACTCTTAAGGATAAAGTATAACATGGACACATATTCCAGAGCCGAGAGTGGTATGTTCGTGAAGCGTTACTTGCAAATCTTGGACACGAATCAGAAGTTTAGGTAGAGTGAAGGGCCTCATAATAACGAATGTCGTAGAGACATACTCACATTCTCGTAGTGTGCCCGTCTTCTTGCGAATTAAATTTGATCTCGAAACGTCGTCTTTGTGGATCTAATTTATATGAGCTCTTTTGACCAATTATAAGCCGTGTTAATATTATTTATTGACAAGAAGCGCAAAGTTTTGAAATTCGTTAGTCTTCAGAAAAACAAAAAACCTTTAACATACTCTTATAATTCCTTGTGTTGGAGCTCGTGGCATTGCTAAATTGGATAAATGTACCATTATGTGCCTCTTATGCGTGAAGCTCCTGCAATATTTGCAGAAGTCTTGAGGTGGACGTATTCACAGGTTAGTGGTATTATGAGAACAACGTGTCAGATTTGCGTATCCCACATGTCCCGGTAGGGGCACCTTATAAATATTACATAGTGTTTAATTTTGTAGACAATCAAGGAGATCATTAATGTTTAATTTCTATATTTGGTCGTCTTAAAGTGCATTGTTAAAAATTTATGGTTGAAACAAAATTTTGTTCAGCATGGTCACTTTATCATATCCTCTTTTTATTTGTAAATCCAGCAAAGTTCAGCTAGTTAGGAGCAGGAAATCACGAGGAAAATAATTTTGCCTTTCCCTTGTATTTAGACGGATGCTTGTGAGAAACAGTTTCTTTATAAGTGACTACGTTCGTGTGATGTAAATGTTCAAATTTTTCCACATAACGTTTAATACATAAGTGTCTACATTTTCTACATGGCGATTGCTGCTGATTACTGCTACAGTGGATACCACAACGTGCGTGATGGCTTTTCCTTCGCAGGAAAGCGTCGACTAGAAGGATTCAAATTAGGTCACAGAGCTTCTGCTTGAACCTGTGCCAGCTTAAGGTCACGGCTTCAGAAGTTGCAAACCATACTAAAAGCGTTCTGATAACGTGCAAATGGAGGGTGGCACGCAGAATTGTGTGATCCGACGTACATTTAGCACTGATACGTTCCTGGAGGTTAGTAGACGTTTTTCAACGAGTTTGAGGTGTTGTTTTGTCCATATTTAATCACCTATCATTGCTTGTCGTGCAAGCTTACTAGCAACCATATGTGATCAACGTACCACTGTGTTACCTTAGGTTTCGAAGCAATGGATTTTGCCAAGCACTATTGAAGCACCCTAAGTGAAAACGTTACGGTCAATTTGTTGAGCGTATTAAACACGCCAATATATTTAAAGGCGATGTTCCTTTTTAGAAACTGAGCTAACTTTCTTTAATTATTGCATATAAGCAGCCAATGCTTTTCTTTCCATAATGAATAATTTTACAGTGTTGCTCTACAAGTATTCTGACACACTGCAATCGTCACAGCTATATTGTCGTTCATTTGTCGTCTAGTTCAGACATTCATTCAACATATGGGGTGACCGAATGTTTGGAAAACACTGCTTACGTGCTTTATAATTTGCATAAACTTCAGCTACTTGTAGGGAACAGTTCGTAAAATTCAGAAGTTCCGTTTACTAATTCGCATTAGAGCATTCACTGACACGTAATTTCTTGCTGGACACACAAGACGTTAGAAACGTATCTCAATGAGAAACATAAACCGCATTTTCGGATGCTATCACAAAGTTTAGCTCATCATGAATTCGGCGCTCTGAAGTGCCGGGTTTTTCTTCAAACAAAATGAGCACACTACAACCCGTCCGCTTATTGCGCTACGCCATCTGTGTCAAACCCCCGGCCATTGTCACATAAAAACTATGTAAAAAATTGTATTTTTCAGGTGCGACGCGAAAACTGAACGTTGGGCTGAACTGAATGTTGGGCGAAGCCATAGCGGTTAGGCAGGGAGACGCTAGACTAATTCCTCCCAAGTCATGCAATGCGGGAGAAGTTTGGCATTCATCTCTTGCTATAGGGGCATATATTTTGGCGCTTTCAACTTAACTGTACGAAAAAAAAGACATGTATCCTCCCTAAAAGTAAACTGCTTGAAAAAGAACCTTTTCTCGTTCTCGGTCAGCTTCACAAAACAACTAATTTACTCCAGTAGACAGGGGGCTATCTCGTGCCCGATTTCGACTCAACGAATAAGGATTTCCTCACTGATATTGAGGATCGATGCACATCTTTGGATGCAATAGCGTCTATGTTTGTAATCGCAACACACAATTCCGTACCCGAGGAGATATACGTTTGGGTGAAAATATCAAAAGACATGCAGTCACATCTATAAAGACAATCTAAAATCACCGCTCACCTGCTCCGTGTTGAAAACTGGTAAGTCCAGTGCCACTCTGGCCATGATGTTCCGTCACGATGGTGTTTCCATGGCCAGGTCCTTGGGAACTGATTGTTGATGAGCTTGTCGACAATTGTGCTGCAAATGAATATTTACCATTTCTACGTAAGCAAAGCACTTTGCTCTGATCATGGACCGCGAATCTACCGAAGTGGTTGGCGTTTTTCTGCAAAACTTGAAAAAGCTGATAGAAAGTTACGACAAAGTTTATGAAATTGAAATACTTAATTTGACCAAATGCGTGTGTATACTGTATTCGATTTCTCACTTTACTGCATATTCAGTGGTGAGAAATGTTTGTCTCTAACAACTTGGCGTAACTGTCATAAAGCCTATATAAGGCTACTCTTTTCTTCTACAAACTTCAGCTAATCCTCAAATAAGGTTTTTTGAGTGAGAGGGTATCTCCTTTTCTGGAGCATTGAAAATTGCGTTGGTGCGTCAAGTGTTGCCTAGCACAGCAAATACTGTAAATAGATCATCGGTAGTTTAACCTCAATGAAATGCCGACCTTTCTTGTTGCGTTTTAGAAGTTTGGCTACATCTGACAAAAAGGTTTCATGCTTCAAAGCTCCAACCGCTTTTCCTGAAACCAAAAGCGCCAAGAAGAAAAAAAATTGCTTCTCTGGCTTGATAGTTGTGGTAAAACATTTTATCGCCATTACTATATTTTCATAAATACGTGGTTTTATTACGGAAAGGGCATGCTTTTGTTCAAACTATTGGTTGAGTGAAAATATATTACAGCAGACTTATTATTCAAGAACATATACTTGCATATTGCTGGCCCAACACTTTCACAGTACGTTCTGCTTGAGGACTTTAATAGGGAGTGTGTAAGTGTAGGACTGAAGGTTAATATGCAGAAGACAAAGATAATTATAAATGACCTGGCAAGGCAACAAGAGTTCAAAATCGCAAGTCAGCCTCTAGAGTCTGTGGAGGAGTGCGTTTACCTAGGTCAACTAATCAGAGGGAACCAGGACCATGAGAAGGAAATTCACAGAAGAATAGAAATGGGTTGGATTGCACACGGCAGACATCGGGAGCTTAACCGATGGGAGCTTAATGGGAGCCTAAGGGAGCTTACGGGAGCTTAATGGGAGCTTACCGTTATCATTGAAAAGGAAATTATGCAATCAGTGCATTTTACCGGTGCTGACATACGGCGCAGAGACTTGGAGGCTGACAAAGAAGCTTGAGAACAAGTGAAGGACCACGCAAATAGCGATGGAACGAAGAATGCTAGGCACAACTTTAAGAGAAAGAAAGAGAGCACTTTGGATCCGAGAGCAAACGGGGATAGACGATATTCTAATAGACATTAAGAGAAAAAAGTGGCGCTGGGCAGGTCATGTAATGAGCAGACAAGATAACCGTTGGACTATTAGGGTAACAGAACGGGTACCATGACAAGGGAAGCGCAGTAGAGGACGGCAGAAGACTAGATGGAGTGACGAAATTAGGAAATTTGCGGGTACTATTTCGAATCGGTTGGCGCAGGACAGGGGTAATTGGAGATCGCAGGGAGAGGCCTTCGTCCTGCAGTGGACATGAGTAGGCTGATGATAATGATGATGACGATGATGACGATGATGTGCCTTGCTTCCGTAAACAAAGCATTTCTCGTAAAGAGCTTTAACCTCCGATTTGCTCTTTTCTCAAATGAGACTTAATACCTGCGGTCTCTTTTCTTTGAAAGAAGTTCCTTTTGAAATATTGCATTAAAGAGTGCCTTGGCGATTCCATTTATTTCTGTTAAAGGTAAGTAGTAATCGACAACTGCGAAATAATTTATTTGAATAACAAGAAAATATAGCGAATGACGATAAGTAGATGCAAGCGAAGAGTTGACTGACGTTTGTTCATGCCGCTAATGAAATATTATATTCGCCTAGTAGCCCTTATTCATGGAACAGTCATTCACATACTAAAAAAATGGTCTGTCCGATCCCACACCTCCGCTAAAGTTCCCACCCAAAACAGAGCAGAAGCACGTGAACTTATACGTAATTCAACATGGCTACTTATCATCAACGCGCATCTAGCTCTTTGTCCAGCAAAATGTTTTAAGGTGTGCCTTCCAAAAATTATGCTTCCTTCGTTAAGCCCCCTTGATTTCACTTCCTGGTATCAACCCATGCACCTGATAACAACAATAAAAGCAGCGGAAATGAAAACCCACGCAACCGCACATATCGCGTGAGAATCACAACTCACGTATTCCAGGTTGCGTTGAGGTATGTGCTGCACCAGCTTCGCCATGGTGCAGTGTCGCGATGCTGTTAGTAAGGCCTGAGGTCTCGGGACCACTTGTTAAGGAGCTTGTCGAACCTTGTGCTGAAATGATTTACCGCATTTTTGTAGAAACCATAACAATTTTCATGGCGATGAGTGGCTGAGCACGCACAATTATAAAAGCACAACGTTGCCACGAAGCGTGAATGACACGTCCATAATTTTTCGAATATTTCTGAAATGTGAGTACATCGTTTTAGAAACGACTGTGGACTGTGTTTACATTGTCATGTTTCCCTCGGAGTCAGAAAGACACCTAAGCTTTATTATATTAAGCAGTAAGAATTGACGCTAACGTATCCCTAGGTTTTCAGTTAGCTTTTTTCGCGCATATGTAGAACAGCCAAGCAAACTAAACAGATACGACCGCTGAATGTCGCAAAGCCCAGCTAAAGTACTCGATTTGGTGCAGAAATATAGGCTGATCAGCAGGAAAAGTTTCCAGAACTTGAAGTTCTGTCGTCTTCTACTGACCTCTACAACATTTTGGCACGCACTTCGTTGTATCAGTTTTCCGGCTCCCAAAATACTCGTTGCACGACAGAAAATGGCAGCGTGTATGTTTTACAAAATCAGAAGGTCTCAAGTGGTATACTTTTTTTTTCTTGTATGATCAAGTAGACAAACTGACTTCACCGCATGATTTACTTCTCATAATCAACAGAGAGTTTTAGAGGCCCAGTTTCAAACATGACTTTGCTTATTTCTAAATTCAGGTTTATTACCCTATGATATTTTTTTCTCAGAAATAAATTTGGCTTGTCTACTAACTTAAGCATGTCAGCGCACTGCCAAGTTCAAGCCCACAAGCATGGCCGATATCACATTCCACGCCGATAAAGATAAATCCTACTCTGCAGGATCTGCAAAAACACCTCTTACCTGTTCCTTCTTGCGCAGCATGAAGTCCTGTGCCGGTAGCCCCGTGGTCTATGGTTGCTAGAGTGTTGGCATTGCCGGAGGATTGTGTACTGATCGTTGAAGAGTGGGTCGACAGATGTGCTGCAATATATATAACGTGTTTTTTTCAATAAAGTTACGAATTTCTCACGATGAATGGTGACTCTGACCAAATAACGGCGGATATGTTATCAGAAGATCGAGGAATATATTGAGCTGATATCATAACATCGATGGAATTCATAGAAGTCAGACCTGAGATGAACCATTTCGCACGTCGCTATCTCACTTTTCTGCTTCCTAACTGATGGTTCGCCTTCTCATCTAATGTAGGCGGATAAGTAATTGTCACAATGCCGTTTTTTATTTATGGACCTGTTCGGTCGATAAACTTTTGATTAAATAACATGTATAAAAGCAGAAGCGTGAGAAAAAAATCACTGCTCTAGTGCGGCTGCTACGTTCAATCGTTGCGCCTCTTAGATGTGCACTAGTGTTTTCGGCTAACGGCACGACAATGCCTACCCTTTCCAGGCACTCAACGGCATCTACAAAATACTTTTGAGCGATCAGAAGTGCGTTGAAGAGGAACTGCAGCTACCATACAGTAGAACTTCAGGAATTATGTGTTTTAAGTTGCATCAAAGAAGCATCTGGTTACGAGGACAGGTGCCACAGCCCAGTAGATCGCGAAGACAAGGAATGAATACATGTCAAAAAAAGCGAAGATAACTAATGGTCAATTCCAGAGTGCTCAGCTCTGGCGTTTGAATGAGAGTCTGTGGTCACAGAAAAATAGAACGACGATATTTCTACGGTTAGCTAAAGAACATTGCAATGCGGTACATGCAGTACATCCGAAATGCCTCTCAATAAGAAGTGTAGAATAGAAAAGTGTCTATATAGGCTACAATAAATCATCTTTAGAATATAAGCAAGTAGGCATGACGTAAATAATATGCTTTACTTCTACATCACAATCACAACTGCATGGATTTTTCTTCCTATTTGTAAAAGCTTCTCGCATGCAAAAAGATTCCTCATGTAGGCAAATAGCCACCCTGCGAATGACTACACGAAAATGCAGATAATGTTTATAGCTTTTAATGTTAATAAATAAATCCTTCAGTTCACTTCAATTTATTGTCTTAAGGACCCCTGGAGGGGTTATTACATAAGGTGTGGGTTTTACATAAGCCCCGCGTTATGCATGTATAATTAGCGTTATTTAAATCGACCAATCAGAAGCTGTTCGAAGAAAGACGGGAAAGCGATGTCAACAATGTCAGGAGCCTTCTCCCTGTGCAGAACATAAATTCACAATGATTGCGGGGGGGGCGCCGTCAATTAGAAACGCAGTTCGGTGACAGGATGACGTGACCTCGAACAACCAACGAGCTCTGCTTATTGACACACACACACACAAGCACGCACGCACGCAGACACACACACACACACACACACACGCACACATACGCACGCACACACACACACACGCACACACACACACACGCACGCACACACACACACACACGCACGCACGCACGCACGCACACGCGCACGCGCACGCACTTACACACGCACACACACACACACACGCACGCACGCGCACACACACACACACACACGCACGCACGCACACAATTCAATTGCTAGCGGGACGAATCGCATCTATGAATCTAAATTTCCTCACTTATGCTGAAGCAATCAACACCCTAAACCACTACTACAGCCCCAGGCGTCACGAGAAAGCAGACAGCTACAAGCTGTTCCGCGTTGCCTACTGGAAAAAAGGACAATGCAAGCGTTTCTGGTCGAATTGCTGCACATAGCATACAACCGCAAATCTGTAAACGTGCTATACCGAATTATGAGAGATTGGTTTGTTTGCGGCGTACGCTCAACTAAGCTAGGCAAGCAGTTACTCACGAAGGCAGAGTATAAACTGTGTGCGAGACCGAGGCGCTGGCAATTTCAGCATAAGCAGCTGACAAGGATGCAAGACAAATGAGTGTAGAACCGCCAACCGGTGCTCGAAATAAAAACCAGTCATCTTTGAGCACCTCCTGATCACCACAACTGAGCCGCACCACACGATGCACGATGCGAAAGCTCCAAGCATGACGGTAACGCGTGTCTATTGGCAAAAGCATGCTGTTTTCATTTTGGGCGGCGAAGGAACTTGGCGAAGACGTGCTGCAGCAAACCAGCACACTCAGAAGCGGCGAAACGACCAGCGAGTTTAAAGACAGAAAGTACAAACCTCATGGAACAGCATTGATAGCGACGGGGTGTACGGAACATCCGTCTGGACGCTAATTTTCCAGATAAGAAATGGATTATAACCGCCGTTAGGTCACATGTTTTGTTGGAGAAAGGTGGAAATGTCCGGGGAATCAGGCAAGAGATGCCCACGGTGCGTCATATCGCGACAAGTTTACGACCGATAATGCGCACGATGGCCGAGCGTTAATGTGCCCCGAATGAAGTTGTTTTACGCGAAAAAGGTGCCCGTGCTGGGTGAAGCTAAACTGTCAGTGCAACGCGGCAATGTGGCCGCTGCATCTCCGCCTATGTGCTTGACTTTTCAGCACCGAGTCTGCGCGAACGCGATGTGATTACCGCACTCGGTAACATGGGCGTGCCGATTGGACAGCTGATTGAGCCGGATTTTGCGGCAGAAATGAGGCCGACCAATCTTGTAGTGAACAGACCACTCGCCGGATACACCGACGTCTCTTCAATATACCGGAATTTCCTCACGGGTCCTACCGCCAGCCTGAAGCAGTAGGTGACGGCGGCACAAAAGTTATGTAAGGTTAGATCTATTCCTTAAGCTCTCCGCGATAAGGTATCATCTGAAATAAATCTCTTAGTGTCACTGTTGTTTATTTGCAGGTGGACCTCGTAAAAGGAAGCAAAGTTTCCGTCCGAGATACTCCTCGGCTACCAGCTACGTTTGCCACTTGTACACATGTTTGTGTCCCAGAGGCACGAATTCATTTACCGGGCCGCACTATTTCGCCTTCGCGCCAGACAGCGGTGTACAAGTGCAGAACTACAAAACCAGTCGAAAATTTAAACCGTGGGAATGTGAATTGCCACAAAGTCCGTCAACGCCATAAAACCCCGTCTGTAACGACCTCTTTCGAAGCCACTGCAAGCGAGCAGTCAGACGGCTGACCTGAAATTATGACCAGCGCTGCCTCGTCACTTCCGTATGCGCGCATAGCTACGGAAGCCGAACAAGAGTCCAGCCGGCTACCAGAACGATGTGTGAGCTCTACCGACACAGCAAGTTGGGGTCGTCGAGACGACTGCTGAAACGATCGACCCTATCCATCCGGCCCTATGCGGCTCGTGCGAAACTCGGTAGCCAATAAAACAGGTTTAATTCAAGAGGAGAGTATTGCATTTCTTTGGTCTTTGCTGACCAATTAATCGAGCTGCGCGCGCATCACCTCTGGTTTCTGAACTATCAGGTCGTCCTTCCCTCTCTTCTGCATAAACGCGCCATTGCGCAAAACTCCATGGCCCTAACAAGAAATTCCTTGTTGTTCCACACCATCCAGCATGTCGTTAATGTTACTGCACTGGACATAGCGGCTTACTACAGGTGCCTTTTAGACCAGCTCTACCCTATCGCTTAGCTTCGCCATACTCCCTTATGCAAAACTTCCAACGACCTTCATCAACGGTCCTCCACGCCAAAACGCAGTAGCATGCCATATGACACGGTCCCCACTCGTACCTGCTCAAGAGAAGAGGGCACCAAACATTCTTCAGCCATTCATATGCACTTTGGACAAACACTATCCTAGCGTTTAGCTTCACCTCACCTGCCACATGCAATACTTCCAACGTCCTTCATCAACTGCCCTCTACGACTAAACTCGGTTACATGCCGTATTGTACGGTTCCCACCAATACCTTCACCAGAAAAGAAGGCACCGAACATTCTGCCGGAAATAATATGCCCTTGAGACGAGCCCTATCCTATGACCTGTTTCTTGTGTGACCCAAACGCGATGCGTCCGTAGCCTTTGCGCGCCTCTGCACTCGGGTTCAGGCACGGAGGAAGCCAAAAACCGGCGTTAATGCGGGGGAAACTCACCCTCAACATGAACGTCACTGCCGTCATAACCCCTCACCGGCGCCGAAGCATCCCGCTATCAATCTCCGCCATGTGTTCAACTACCAAAGCAAGTGCCCATCCGTGACTCAGATGACCAAAGCGAGCCTGACAGCACTACCTCATGACGAAAGTTTAGCGAAAGGTACTGGCGGCCACAGCTCTGCCACACCTCGACTGCAAAGCCCTCTACGCTGGCGACCGGCAGTGGTGTGTTTGTTTCGACCCCCTCCAAAGCATCCCTTTTCGGAACCAAACACGCATGTGCTCATTACTAGAGCCTAAGAGAGAACATAGGCACCACTCTTTAAGCGCACCAGCTCATAGCACGCATCAACAGTCCTGTCTCTAACTGAGTAAAGAATCATTTTCCTCAGCACGCCCAACGTGAGATGCATCCGCGTTTGTAGCCTTCCAATTTCTGCAGTCGAACACCATGCAGCCCAGTCCCTTGGACGTTAGTATTCCTAACGGACGTACGCGTCCCACATCTAGTTTTATTCCAAGTTTGTTTACTACTGAATATCACGATAAGGCGACGGTTAGAATTGTCGGTCTCGGTACTTTGGACAAGGCAAAACCAGGTCTACCAGGGTAAACATTGTACCCCACACTCTCTAGCACTTGCCATGTTCCGAGGCGCTGAATTTAGACTGAGTAGACAAAAGGCACAAAGACATCGCTGTAATAACTGCCACATCAAGTAACAAGATCGGCGTGTCTCGCTCGCAAGGTCGCTCCAGCATCCTGTCCCTTTTGCCAAGTGCGTTACCACTTGCGTTGTAGTACGTGCAGTCTTCGCTCAGTAGGCTCTAGTCTTTCATAGCCATTGCCATGCTAAGCTCGTCACGGAGCGCCCACTGCCATGGATACTCTAAAATGTATTTTGCCTGCGAAACAAACATGAACATACAACGGCGAAAACAGCTTCTTTATTGTGCTTCCGTGACACATCCCCGCTTTCGCATTTTGTTGGAGCTCTTTTTCCTCATAGTCCCCGTTTGGGCATTTCACATCCCATTTTTCAATAGGATGCGCCACACCTTGAGATGTCCATCGGAGGCAATTTAGCGCCTTCACCGAGCTGCATCATGGTTACAACCGTGTTTCCACCTAAATCTCTGTATTTTAGGGATAGGAATCTGTACATAGCATTTCAGTCCATACGCATGCATCCGCCGTAAGGTGCAAATAAAATCATGTGCGTAGATGCAGACATAAGGCTGAATGAAAGATTCCGCCGTCTCTGACATTGCTTGCTAATCTGTGTGCTTTCCGCGCGAGGAATATTATCTTAAATAATTGCCTGCAATTACTCGTCGTACACTTCAACGAGAAAAATTGCTAAGAAAAACGTCAAGAATCTGCGTTACTGATAACCTTTAAGGGCTGAGCGTTTCTCCTTATCTGAAATATTTAATCGAAAAACGCTTGCCTCAGAAGGATTCGGATTCTCATTGCACCTGTGGGTCTTGTACAAAAATTACTGTTCAAACAATTATTTTTATTAAAATAATATCGCTCGGCAGACCCGGAGTATAAGGCGCCGTCCTTGGTGGTGTTCGCTCATTGTCCTCGCATAAACCATCCCCTTACATATACAAGTCCTATCAAGCGACTGCATTAATTTGCTGAACAAATACGGATGTTGAGAGATCTTGCTAACTGTCGCAATACGACAGGCTTCTTGATGATGGCTTTTGTGAAACATGCGCTTGTTCTCGTCCTCAGGTAATGTAAAAATGAAGTATACTGTAAATGCGTTCTATCCTAAACATTTACAAAAAGAAAATACAAGTGGAATCAATCGAATGGCGTGAATTATATGTGTGTAAATTCGACAAAAAATTACTTGAATTTTTATTGTGGTTTATTTGATGAGTTTATTTCTTGAAATCAGAATTTGATTACAAGGCGTGGCATAGGGGTGGGAATCCTGAATAATTTTGACCACCTCATGTTCATTACCGTGGGCCGAATGGGCGGTACACCGGCGTTTCCGTAATTCGCACTCATAAAATTTCCGCGCGGAGGCACCGCCTCGATATTGTTCCCTCGAGATTAGTAACGGAACGCTGCAGCCATGGCGGGTTGAAAGCCACACTATTTCTTACTGTGCGTAAGTGCATATTCACCCAAAATTATATTACCACTTCGCAAGTAATATCATTACGGCACCCGCTGTGGTTGGTCAGTGGCTATGGTGTTGGGCTGCTGAGCACGAGGTCGCGGGATCGAATCCCGGCCACGGCGGCCGCATTTCGATGGGGGCGAAATGCGAAAAACACCCGTCTACTTAGATTTAGGTGCACGTTAAAGATCCCCAGGTGGTCGAAATTTCCGGAGTCCTCCACTACGGCGTGCCTCATAATCAGAAAGTGGTTTTGGCACGTTAAACTCCATAATTTAATTTTAATCATTACGGCAAAACTTCCAAAGGCAAGGTGTTCGAGCGCTCTCGTAAACATGTAATCCAGCAGGCCCTAGCTTCCCACTTGTTGCGTAACTGTGCTTTTCATCGTCCGAAGGAAAACATTCGAATTGAAGGAAGCACGTCACATGTCTGGTTGGCAACCGTGATTGTCATTTACACCAACGTGTCCGCTATGAATCAAGAGCGCACTGTAACCGGGTTGCTGCCGCTTATCACGTGACAAAACAATGACAAGGCATTCCTCTTATCGCTATCAGGGCTTGTCGCGAGATGATCACATCATCACCTTAAATCGCCCTGCGTCGCTGCCCTGTCACTTTGCCAATATGAGCATACAGGGGATGCTGCTCTGGATCTTATCGAATTACACCATATTCATGGATTCTTAATGACGACACTTTCAGTGAATAAGAGTAGCCTGAGAGGCGTTCTGGGCCAATCAGAATTCAGAAGAGTGGCAAATTTAGCAATATGGCGTAATTCGGCGACGTCCATCCGGGTAAATGCGCTTGTCTTTCATACGCTGCATGTTCGAGAGCATTGCAATAGAATTTTTTTTATTATTTGTTTCGGTTCTCATACGAATCCGCAGGCTGAGTTTTGTAAGAAATCGTAACCATATATTTGTTTCTATTATCTGCTGTAACCCCGCCCATGTAATACCCCGACAGGGGGGCCTTAAAGAAAAGTAAATGATGATGATGATGATGATGATGATAATAATAATAACGATGATGATGATGATGACGACGACTATGATGATGATGATGATGATGATGATGATGATGATGAAGAGCACAAGCGGACACGCTACGAGATTCGTTTAATATTTTGCCAGCTTTCTTTCGGACGCAGCAATAATTAGGCAATCTATAAAAACAAGAAATTTCTGTAGAACCAATCTCAGGATGACTTTGGTGTAAGGCGATTAGCATGATTTTAAAGCATCCGCACATTGTATTGCTGAAGACGCCTTTATTTGTGATCTGAAGTGGTCATTCTGAAATTTCTGTGGCATCGGCTGCATGCGACATATATGGCATCTGGGATCAGCCCACTTCACTACTGCACGTGCTCGCCAAGGTCGGCCGTCACCATAATGCATGACAACAACGTAGTGACGAGGGTTGAATGACGAAGAAATGACGTTAATCGAACAACGAAGGCACTATGATGACAATGGCATAGCTACGGTGGGAGGACAAATCTCATATGATAAGAATAGTGTAACTGCGACAGCTTGAAGTTGCCGGCATGCGGACAATAGGATCACATGGAGTTTTAGACGACAATAGCTGGACAGCAACTGTTTCACGACAACTTCAGGACGACGACTCTAGGATGAATACGACGTGACAGCGACCAGCTGTTGGCAGCTGTATGAAGCGAAACAGATGACGGAGATTGAATGATGTAAATTTAATAATCCTGACCGTATCCCGACAACGGAATGACGCCAAGTCTGTGACGATGAGTGTATAACAACGGCGGCATGACTATTGGAAAATGATGATGGCATAACAACGGCGGCATCAGGGCAAAAGAAGGTAGACGAGCTTATGACGATAAAAATTACTGCGGTGTGTTAAGTGATCGGGGAGGGAGAGTGCGCGATGAGAATGATGTACATCAAGGTACGGAGCGGTGAAGACAACTTTACATCGGAAACAATGGACGAGTGCAAGAAAACATCGACGAAGGATTCAGGCGCCGCCGGCACAAATTACAAAAAAGAACAAAGCGACCATTAGGCACCCTACACGATGGTTTAGGTAGCAGAAAAGGATGGAAGAAGAAGATGGGAGAGAGAGAGAGATCCTGGAACGGTTTGGTGGTACTGGGACGCAAGAAAGAACCAAGTAAATCTGCGCCCGCCGGGACCGAGACTGAGCCGTCGGGCATCGGGCCCCGACTTCTAGACTCCTACTGGCAGAACATCCACTGCCCAACCACCTGAGCCTAGTACAAACTCCAACCTCGTGACCACCTGGAGTTCCCCCAAGGAGACACCTGTACCTTCCATGGACGACGGCGCTGTGTTCTTCACCTGCGTGACGACGTGCCCGAACTGTTGGTGCTCCGCACCCCTCTCTCATTCCGCTGTCCTTACGTATTCGCAGAGTTCTAGCCACTATGGGGCTTAAATTGCAGTCGCCATTTGAACTTGTTATTCTATGCCTTGCTCTGATTAACGGGAGCTGTGATATAAAGAGTGTAATGCGTTCTTCTCACTGTCTTTATGTGTAAGTTTTCTTTCCGCTTTCTGCGTGCGAACATACGTACATTCTTCCTGAACTAATGAAACCAAACGCTCTCATTTATCATGTGAGCAGAAAGCTTACATACGAATGATATTTCAGGTCGCTTTCTTTAATTGAACCTTTACAATGACGACGGTGGCGTGATCGACGACGGCACGATGCAAATCGGATGACGACGAGAAAATGACAACAGAACGACCAGGATAGCATGAGGACGAAGGTGTAAAAAGAACACATGAAAGCAATATGATGACGATGACTTGAATAACGAGGACGATGGAACAACGACGGCATGAACAAAGTCTGAGTATGAAGGTGCAACGAGTTAATAAGCCATTTTTTTACCTGAAGCGCGCAAGAAACAAAAAGATTTGTCCCGTCTACTCGTCTGGCACCTGGTGTTGTTCTAGCTTCTGTTTTTCTTTTTGGTGGAATGATGACAATGCAAACGACACGACAGTATCACGAGCCACGAACGCGTACCTACTCCATCAAGGTAATAGGTAGCTTTGTTCAATGGTCCGGGTAAAGGATTAAAGACATGTCCGGACAATTGAAGTGCTTCAAGAGTCCGAACAATGCTGATCGCAATATCGCGCGGAAGACCCAGAGTATAAGGTTGCCACCTTAGTGGTGTTTCCTCCTTATCCTCGCCTAAACCGTCTCCTTAGAAATACAGGTTGTATGATGCGACTGGATAAATTTCCTGAATAAATATGTATGTGGAGATTCTTGCTAACAGCTGGTATTTGACACTCGTCCTAATGACGGCTTTGAAGGCTCCTAATGACGCCTTCCTCCTAGGAATATGCAAATATGAGGTCGTAGGCTCGGTATTGCAGGGAATGCGTTCTGTCCTAAAACGTTTACAGAAGAAATAAAAGTGGTATCAATTGAATGGCGTCAATAATAATTGTGTAAATTGGACATTAAAATTTCTTCGTTTTTATTATGCAAGCTTCAACTATTATTTTGTTTTATTTGTGTATTGTCATCTATAATGATCATGTGATCAATTTAGTGCGCGGTGATTGGATTTAAAGAGAGAGACAGAAGTCATAAGGGAAAGGTAGGAGCTAGATTAACCAGGCTGAGATTGGTAGGCTACCCTGCAATGGGGTCGCGGGCAAAGGAATTGAAAATGGAGAAGTAAGAAAAGAGCTCACAGTTTGCAATGATACAAACACAAGCGTTCATCACTGAGTCAGTCACAGGTGGTCATACAGGCTGATGCATTTCAAGAAACGCTCCGACGCCACTGTGGCCTTACGCATAGCACACGCACAAGGTAACGGGTCCAAGATGCCTGTTAAAGTGCTCTCGTCTAGGTGTCCCAAAGCTTTCCGATGGGCTCCCTGCTAATCTTCTTATGGGGGGCAGTCACACAGCAAATGTTTGTTCGCTTATTCGACATCGCATATGATGCAATTCGGACTGACAGCCATTCCAATCACGAATTGGATCTATATTGCTCAAGAAGTACTGCCCCTAAAAATGTTTTCGTACTACCGCATCCCCTTTATTTGTGGCATAGACACCGTGATGCTTTCGCAACTGTATACGGTTAGATTAAATGATCGAAAATCAGGTCACACAACTCCCATCAGAATATCACAGACTTCACTGACCTGTTTCTAGGCCGGTAACAGAAATCCGTGCGCCAGTAGATGCACCAGAAAGCGAGGATCCTTGCTGATGACCGGCACTTAAATCAGTATTGTGCGTCTGGCTTCCGGTACGGTGTGTGCTTCCGGTACCATGTGTGCTTCCGGTACCATGTATCGTGTGACCATGTGCTGGGCCTGTAAACAAGAGATTTATTTCACGAACGTCAAATTCTACATTTCCGTGAGCTTGCTGAAGTTCTCTATGTGATTGAAAAATATAGGATTTATTCGATTATTCGAGTGTTAAATAATTGTGCAATTAGTATGAGGAGATCACTTTTATCTGCTTGTTTCATTTTGTGTGGTTTTCTATAAAACACACTGCTTTAATCCGGACTGAATTATTGCGTTTTGTTAGGATTCTCGTTAGGTAATGCTACCCCTAAAAAGGTCCTTGTAGGAATGAGTTTTTTTTTAAAGGAAGTAGACTTATCCTAAAGTTAACCCTTTTAGAACTCTCGTATATGCTTCAGTATTTACTGACACGATTTGCTGCACAGTATCAGAAAAAGAACTCACCCGTTCCAAAAGCGGTCACTACAAGCTCTGGACCAGTAGTCGCACCAGTATTCAATGAACCTTGTCGGTTATGCCTGTTTGAATCAGAACCGGAGGATTGGCCAGGAGTTTGGGAGGAGCTTGATGTCCCACTGGTGCCTATAAGTAACAGGTTTATTTCTCAGATGTAAATTTCCGTGTTTACCAGACATTACGAAGGTTATGTGAGTGAAGAAATGAATTGTAGGAGATAATAGATTACATTGCTCCAACTGGCAGTAATTACTGTGAGGCGACGAATTGTTCCTTCCGCGTTCTGTAAGTATCTATTATTTCTCTTTGATTTGTTCATTATCTTATACGGGTTCCCAGTTAACGTTAGCCAAGGTCTAAGTATATGCCAAATCCCTCTATGAAGACCCAGACAAACAGTTGGATACGTTCTGGAGCAATACAGAGTAAAAAGAAATTTTGAGAGTTTAGTTGTCAAATCCGCAATTTTATTACAAGGCCTGCTATAGTGGCGGCACTCCCGTATAATTGTGACCCTTCGGATTCATTACCGGAGGCCAAATTCACGGCACACCAGCGTTTCTGTAACTGGCCGACCCTCAACATACCGCCGATAAGGCCCGGCCTTGATCCTGCAACGTCAACGTGAGTAGCGCAATGGTGCAGCCGCTAGGCTTCCATAGCGGGTTGAAAGCCACAATATTTTTTTACTCTGCATAATTGCATAGTTAACCAAATTTATATTATCCGCTTCGCATGTAACGTTACAGCAAAACTTCCAAAGGCAAGGTTTTAAAAAGCTGAGGTAAACGTGTAAATTGTAAGATTCTAACTTCCCCATTGTAAGTGTTTTTTTCGTCTTCCTAAGAAAAACGTGCAAATTAAGGGAAAAAGCACATGACATATCTGCTTGACAAGCAGAATTGTTAGTTACTCAAACGTGTCGTATTTGAACCAATAGCGCATTGGGGCCGGTGTGCTGCCGCTTTTCATGTGACAGAACAGTGACAGGACATACCGCTAATCGCTCTCAGGCCTTGTCGCAAGACATACACATCACCACTGTAAATCAACCATGCTTCGCCTGCATCGCTACCCTTTAACTTTGTGAATGTAGGTTACGAGGACTACTACTTTAGGCACTGTCGAATTCCATCATATTCTAGAATTCTGTAATGATGGCATTTCCGGCCAACGAGAATGGCCACAGATTCCTTCTGAGCCAATCAGCATTGACAAGATGGCGGATTTCATAATTTGTTCGAACTTGACGATGGCCAGAATGGCACCTCTGGATAAACACAATGATCTTTCATACGCGGCATGTTTGCGAGCACTGTAATCTGGGAGGGCAAGCGGGCACATTACGTGCGGACTTCATTTAGTATTCCGCGGGCTTTCTTCAGGACGCACTGATAATTATGTAAGTAACATAAACAGCCATTTGGGCACATTTGGGCATAGCCAACCTCAGGATAACTTTTGACCTAAACCGGTTAGCAATGTAATAATATAGTGACACACTGCATTGCTAAATACGTCTTTTTCTAATTTGTGAACGGGTCATTCTGAAATTTTCATTGCATCGGCTATATGTGGCATACATGCTATCCGGGATCAGCCCACTTTGCTACTACGCATGCTCGCCAAGGTTGGCCATCACCACAGTACATGACGACGACTCTATGACAATGCCGCCGTCAAGAGGTTGGAACAACGAAATAATGACTTCAGTGGAACAACGGAAGTGGCACGATGGCAACAGCATGGCGAAAATGAAATGACGATTCTGCACTGATGACAATAGTGCAACGAGGACCGCGTGACGTTGACGGCATGCTCGGACTATGATGAGAACGCGTGTTTGGCGACAATAGCGCGCGGCGACCGTTTCACGGCGAGCGTAGGGCGAACACGCTATGACGAGGATAACATGATAGCTACGGTATGACAGAAATTAATTCACAGAGGTGTCATGACATACACGCAACGACCAGGACAGCATCGTCACGGTGGTATGACCATGGGTGGTTTGACGACGAGTGTATAACAACGGCGCAATGACACTTTGGAAATTATGGTGGCATAACGGCGAAGGCAAAAACAGAATGGGAAGTCGACGAGCGTATGACGATAACTAAATGACGACTACGGCTTGAGATCGTGTGACAGCAGCATCACGCGAATCAGATGTGAAGAGAGACTGACATGAATAGAACGAGCCCGTTTGCATCACCACCACGGAACCACAGCGAACGTATGAAGGCGATAGAATGACGACTATAAGACGAGAATAAGAGCAAGAAGGTGGAATGAAGGTGGAATTTCTGGGGGTGAATTTGTTCATAACTGAGAAGACCAAAAGCACGAAAGACACAAAGGCGAGACCTTTCCTATGTCCCCGTCTCGGCGTTGATTTTTCGCGCTTCTGTTATCCTTCTCAGTGAAATGATGGCGATGTAACCACCACGACAGCATCGCGACCACATACCTACTGCTAGAAGCTAATAGGTAACTTTTTTCACTGGGTCAGGGTAAACCATAAATACAAGCGCGTTCATGAATCGATAAGGTCAACTGCTTCAAGTATCCTAAGAATCCTGATCACAATAATGCCTAAACAGCGTGGCTTGCCTTATGGAATAGCCAACAACTTGCATTTAGTCGCGTCCTCCTAGAATGGTTCGGCATATTTTTAAACATCGGCTAATATTAACTAGGAAACCCAGTATACGCCGACTGAATTATCTGTTATCGGAATGCACGGTAGAAAATGTCATTCCAAACAGTGTTCCGGTACAACAGCGCCCTCTTTATTTTAAATTGACGTCAACATTTTTAATCCGCTGTACATCATTAGCATATCATTTAGGGAAAAAAAGCCACAGAATTGGGAAGCAACATATCAGACACATCACTCACCTGCTCCTTGTTCGTTCACTGCAATTCCTGTGCCAGCAGATGCACCAGAATGCAAAGAACCCTGTTCGTGAACCGCACTTAGGTCGGAATTGTGTGTGTGGCCAGAGGTCTGAGATGCGACTGTGGCACCACTTGTCAACTGATCTTGTGATGTGCCTATAGAGAACAGGTGCATTTTTCAGGTGAAATTTTTCATTTACGAGTAGTCGTTCAATTTTTAAGACTGAATGACTGAATTGTAAGAGTCAATTGAATGGATAGAATGGTGAAAGTCGAAGTGATTATTTTGAGGCGAAACAATCTTTCCTTTTGCCTTATGGGAGGATCATCATATTGTGAAATATCATATATAATTTTTGCAGTTTTATATATTGCACACTGGTTCATTACGGCTAATTTGTTGCATGTTGATAGATTGCGCACGAGCAAATGCCTTCCCTAACAAATATTTCGTGCCACTGCATCTTGCAGCACAATATTGGAAATATCACCCATTCCTACAACGGCCATTACAAATTCTGAACGAGTAGTCACCACAGTACTCGACGAAGTTTATTGATGACGCACATGTAAATCAGAACTGGATGTTTTGCCAGGGGTGTGGGAGTTGCTTCTCGTCCCACTTTTCAACTGAGTTTGTGTCACGCCTGTACTGAAGGACTTTTTTCAGAAACAAAGTTATACGCTTCTTAGACGTGCTTAACTTTTGGGACAAAAAAGTCTTGCTCGATGATGCCTTCTATCAGCTTGCAAGATATGACGTAGTTTATAAATTATACATTACGTTTTAACTCTTGGAACATAATTTTAAAGATTATTTTCGTCTCACATACATATTTTAATTATATGTAAGACACACTGACCTTTAAGCGCTAAACGCCGAGTTTAGGAGAGCACCTGCTAGTGTTATAATGACTGTGCCGTTATCGTGAAAGTGCCGATTAGCCCATTTATGACTCCACAATTTGCAATGAAATTGGGAATTTCGGAAGTTATAGCAACATGTTTACTTGCTCTCTAACCGTGCAAGGCGTAATAATAGAGTTGACGGGATTGTTCGTTCCCTACTTTAAGACGCATATAATTCTAGCAGTACTTGACAAACGTTTTATCACATTGTGTCACTCCCATTTACCTAGGTAGTACTGCAAGCCTACGCGCCCTACGCTTTCTTGCCCATTACAATTTCTGTTCGGAAATAGAAGAAAACCTACTATACAAAGATCGCAAGCACCTGTAGCTAACATTTCTCGATGTTATTTTATCTTGGTATCACATATCTTTCTGCTCCTAGTCAATTTCCCTAAGAAATACTAAAGTACAATACACGCTCACCCTTCCCGCAGGAAGGTTCTACTCCATCAGATAGCTGAAGTACGTACAATCGCACGCAAATATTACAAATCCGCATGATGCGAATTGTTCTTTATATCGAACACGTGACACTTACTGACGGATGCTCATATGAAAGTACACTCTTCTAATTACCTGGACAATACATATACTCACTTGTCGACCTCTGCTACCAGTGCTAAAAAGGCGCATCCTTGCCACAAATGCAATGTTCAGGGTAGGTATTATTTCATTAATTTTATAACGCGATTTGCATCTATCTATCTATCTATCTATCTATCTATCTATCTATCTATCTATCTATCTATCTGTCTATCTGTCTGTCTGTCTGTCTGTCTGTCTGTCTGTCTGTCTGTCTGTCTGTCTGTCTGTCTGTCTGTCTGTCTGTCTGTCTGTCTGTCTGTCTGTCTGTCTATCTATCTATCTATCTATCTATCTATCTATCTATCTATCTATCTATCTATCTATCTATCTATCTATCTATCTATCTATCTATCTATCTATCTATCTATCTATCTATCTATCTATCTATCTATCTATCTATCTATCTATCTATCTATCTATCTATCTATCTATCTATCTATCTATCTATCTATCTATCTATCTATCTATCTATCTATCTATCTATCTATCTATCTATCTATCTATCTATCTATCTATCTATCTATCTATCTATCTATCTATCTATCTATCTATCTATCTATCTATCTATCTATCTATCTATCTATCTATCTATCTATCTATCTATCTATCTATCTATCTATCTATCTATCTATCTATCTATCTATCTATCTATCTATCTATCTATCTATCTATCTATCTATCTATCTATCTATCTATCTATCTATCTATCTATCTATCTATCTATCTATCTATCTATCTATCTATCTATCTATCTATCTATCTATCTATCTATCTATCTATCTATCTATCTATCTATCTATCTATCTATCTATCTATCTATCTATCTATCTATCTATCTATCTATCTATCTATCTATCTATCTATCTATCTATCTATCTATCTATCTATCTATCTATCTATCTATCTATCTATCTATCTATCTATCTATCTATCTATCTATCTATCTATCTATCTATCTATCTATCTATCTATCTATCTATCTATCTATCTATCTATCTATCTATCTATCTATCTATCTATCTATCTATCTATCTATCTATCTATCTATCTATCTATCTATCTATCTATCTATCTATCTATCTATCTATCTATCTATCTATCTATCTATCTATCTATCTATCTATCTATCTATCTATCTATCTATCTATCTATCTATCTATCTATCTATCTATCTATCTATCTATCTATCTATCTATCTATCTATCTATCTATCTATCTATCTATCTATCTATCTATCTATCTATCTATCTATCTATCTATCTATCTATCTATCTATCTATCTATCTATCTATCTATCTATCTATCTATCTATCTATCTATCTATCTATCTATCTATCTATCTATCTATCTATCTATCTATCTATCTATCTATCTATCTATCTATCTATCTATCTATCTATCTATCTATCTATCTATCTATCTATCTATCTATCTATCTATCTATCTATCTATCTATCTATCTATCTATCTATCTATCTATCTATCTATCTATCTATCTATCTATCTATCTATCTATCTATCTATCTATTTGTGTCTCAAACCGTTTTCTAGCTCATCTGCGTCTCGGGCTTTTATATGATCAAATTTGTAGCGGGTTGAGCTGCTGTGCTCAAGAAGGAGGGTTCAAAACCAACCATTCGACCTTCTTGGGCGACTGAACGCGCGACGCTGCGTACTTCTGCGCCGCTCTTCAACGAACCTGCTTGATGCCGACATTGTTCACGGGGATGGGACACAGGGCGTGTGGCACGAGTATGTACCACTCATCAATAAAGCTCTTTCACGCTGGCATGGATCACTGAGTATGTGCCACTGGCTGTTTGGCCTGAGAGGGAACAATTCCCAGTATTCTCTCGCACCGTCGCACAATGCATCGGAGACGACGCGAGAAATTCTCGGCCGCACTCCGCTTGACGGCACAATGCCCAGGTGCAAACCCGCAGGCACCTTTAAAGTGACAGTAAAATTAAAAGCACCGCGAATAGTTATACACACGACGTGAAAACTAACTTTACTTGCACGAGTTCCGGTGTGCTTTATATGCTTGAGTGTTCCTTCTGTAAGTTACAATTTATCCATGAAACGGGACAACGAATAGACGTCAGGTTAGACAGATATCTCGCGGACACAGCTAAATAGCTTCCCAAATCCTTCGCCGAGCATTTCAGCCGAACAGGTCACACCTTTGATCAACTTAAGCTCTACACCCCCAATTCAAATTTCCGTTCTACGCGACACCGAAAATAGAAAGACTTAAACCTCATCCATATGTTCAATACATTGTAACCAGAAGCCATAAACGTTTTAACGGGAGCTTTAGAATCTATTTGCTATGCTAAATTTCTAGCTATAGGCAACATTACTTATTTATTTTCAAGCAAAAGTTCTATTGCGCCATGTCACTGATGCTCATTTATCGCGTCGCAGTGGCCTTGAGTCACCAGAGCGTGTGTGTGGGAGTTGTCGCGCCACGCGGCTGCTTCCTCTTCGGAGAGGCGTCGCCGCTGCGCTCGCTCTCAGCCTATCCGCTGCGTTACCACGTGACTAAGCGAGGCCGAACCACGCAGGCTCTCCGTGCAGCCCAGAAGCGTTATTAGACTAATTGAAGTTTTCAAAGTAATATGCGCAACAAAAATCGTTAAGTACCATTTGCACGCAACCTGCAGGCACGATAGCGTTGGATGGTTAATTCATTATACCAGCAAGAATGCTTATGTTGCGGGGAAACTCCAACAATGCTTTTCAGTGTTTCTAACATTCATAGAGCGATGCACCGGGTTCCTTGCAACTCCATCCAAATTGTGCTTGCATCCGTGGCACGCGCAAGGCGCCGCATTTTTGCCAGAAAGCTCGCCTTCGTACACAGCGTTTCCCGCTAGTGTTTCCTGCTGGATATTACGGTACATAGGCTGCAGTCGCCGGGAAGCGTGACAAGTAGACGGAGTTATTTGAATGCTATCGTATTCCACTCTTAAAGGCAAAGCTGCAGCGTCCTCCAAACTGTTTTCTATGGACTTGCTTTCTGCTGTGGATTTATTTGTGTAGTATGCGCCGACATAGCACGAAGCGGTCAAGAGCTGCTTTACACAATCTCTCCAAAATTCTTACTGACGCTATGCTAGAATTTCTACCAAGAAAGTATAGCTTGTTGTCAGCAAATGAATTATGCATTCCGTCTTTTCGCCACCGGAAACAAAAAGAAACTAATCTTAGCGTAACAAACTTATCAACAATGTTTCTGAAGCTTGATAACTGGCAAGCGTGGGTGCAATGGCTTACCTGATATATAAAACTTCTGCAGCTTAGCCAAGTTGTTATTACCTGGGTTTGGCTGTGTCAGTTTAGCCTCGCAATATACAAAATGTTATAAACAATGGCGTTTACCTTTTTTGAGAAGTAGAAATGACTGCAATAATCGCTTTTTCTATTTTTTCATCAAACGAAATTAAAGGGAACACAGCTAAGGGCGTCTCATTCGATTATCTGAGAGGTATGAGACATGCTTTTTTAACTTCAATTACTTCCTCTTTGGAGATAGAATTGAGGAGGTACAATACTAGGGTTTCTAAACGAGCCAATTTACAAACCGTTCTATTGAAAAACGAAGCCAAGATATGACAAACGTTCCACTCAATGGAAGTGGGTAGTAGATAAAAAAGTATACAAGAAGCCATCACTGTCATACTCTTCTACAATTATGTGCGGTATTACAACTAAAAATCTGCACGCTCACTTATAAACATGCGCGGTACAACTAGCAACAACTATTCCAGTTAGTACAGAGCCTGAGTAAAAAGCTTGGCGGCAGAGCCATGAAATCGGCTCCGGAACTTCCTGCGGCTTTCGTTCAATCGAGTGGATCATTGCGCTAATGGCACTTTGGGCAGCTTGCTTCAATCTTGGTGCTTTATTAACGGTGATTTCGGTCTCCACTTGTATAAGGACTATGCCGAGCGCTAAAATTATTACTTTTCCCTTGTAAAGCGTAAAAGCCAACAAAGTGAGGCGTTTGCCACCAAATGCAGCCGTTTCACACATCCAAACAAGACATACAGCTGCTCCACGAACAAGAAAGAGTACATACTTTAAATAAAGGGAAGCCACGTCACTTATTTTTGTTTTTTCAATACAAATGCTCTTACTGAAAAAGAGGGTTCTCATGGAATAAAAAAAATATGTAAACATATATAACGACAAACGGCGAGGCACCAAATTCCCAAGAAAATGGTGGCTGCAGCCGCATCCAAATGTATTCTAGTAGAGCATCAGCAAGCGAACAGACGGGGAGAGAAATGTTTTGTTTTATCTTCGACAATTTTGCTAGCATGCTCCATGATTGATCTCACGTCCGCGCTTGTCGAAGTGTCTGGTTACTCGATAAAAGGCGTATCTACGCACGTAAGTGTTTGCATATATATATATATATATATATATATATATATATATATATATATATATATATATATATATATATATATATATATATATATATATATATATATATATATATATATACAGAGTTTTTTCCAGCTAGTTTTAGACAGAGTTTAAAATATGCCGATGCACTCTACGGCGACGCGACCAAATGCATGTGGCTCACTTTCGTAAGTAGTGTCTTACGAAATCTTTCGTATTTGGCTTAATCAGATAATTAGTCAAGATTAATTAGGCAACTTCTGAAGCAACAAAGTTATGCAAAAATTTCCCTTCACGACGCAGTAGAATGCCTCGCAAAACGTCTGATTAGACAGTTTCTAACTTGCTATCTGTCAAGTATTAGTCTTTTCCAGCTTACTCTGGATGCCCGCGAAATATAAAAAAAATACCACGGGGCATACCCACTTGCGCGCCATGATTGCAGCGCTCCCAAACTGCGCGCGAACAAACAGATATAGATAAAACAAAACTCTTGCCAAACTTAGCTGTAATACCCTATATCTCTTTACACACACACACACACACACACGCATATATATATATATATATATATATATATATATATATATATATATATATATATATATATATTTATATGTATGTGTGTGTGTGTGTGTGGTCAAGGTGCAGTGAAGAAGCGGAAGTCACAGTTACGCTCGGTATGAAAAATGCGACCCGTCGCTGTG
Organism: Dermacentor andersoni; assembly: GCF_023375885.2. Classification (NCBI taxonomy): domain Eukaryota; kingdom Metazoa; phylum Arthropoda; class Arachnida; order Ixodida; family Ixodidae; genus Dermacentor; species Dermacentor andersoni. The sequence continues at coordinate 46,671,669 of NC_092823.1, read as the reverse complement.
CCTCCTGAATAGCGCTCTACGACCCCTGTTTTTGACGTTGCGACAATATATATATATATATATTACTTGTGCGAATTTACTTGTGCGATATGTATATATTTTACTTGTGCGAAAGCACGGACATGAGGCCTAGAATTGAAAGCGCCTATTGAAGCTCAAACTGTAAAATTTTCGTGTAGAGAGGCAGTCATGGGATGCATCTCACTTCTGATTCGAAATGCGCTCCTACTTTGAAGAATAAGGGTAAAGTGTTGAATGAGAACAGTACCATTTTAAGCGATTGAATATTTGCCCTCATCATCAGTGTCACTTATTCCGGCGAGTTCCCTTCTGACATTGCTTTCACAGCGCTTTATATGAAGCGTACATTTTACATGTCTCGAGAGGTTGCTCTCTTGTGTGCCTAACATGAAACAACTGATACTTCGAGATGCGACGTTTGTGTAAAGATATTACATATTAAATTCATATTCCGCAAACAAGATGAAACCCACCGAAGAAATGAAATTTCCCAATTCTATTTGCACCTATATGGTTTTCAGGAATGTGACAGTAAAATAAATGACATGACACGAAGTTTTCTATTCAAATAAAATTTTTGTAGCCTAACAGGATATAATCTTCTGAAAAAAAAATTTAACTTTCATAAATGCTCGTCTGACTCACCTGTTCCTAGTTGTTGCCCTGGGAGGCCTGAGCTAGTAGACGCTCCTGAAATTGACAACCCATGTTGACGACGCACAGATGAATCGACATTGCCTATTTGACCGGAGCCTTGGGAGCTGATATCCATACCACTTGAGAGATGTGCTCCGCCTGCATAGGGCACGTTGAAATATTCTCTTGTTTATATCGGTTCATTAGTGATGACGAAGCAGATGTCAAATAAAGCTGGTATGCATTTTATTTATTCGATGTATCAGCGTGTCTGTGCAGCCTCTTAAATTGCCTGTTGAAATCCAGGCTTGCAAAGTAGGTGCCCTCCATATGATCTGCTTCTCAAGTGTTTCTTTTTGTTGCGAGCCATTATTTGTGCTGAGAAAGCGTAGGTGTCTTGCGCATGGAAAAAAGACGGGTCGGAAGCTCGGATGGCAGGCTGTAATTGCAGAGTGAGCAAGTTTCCTTGTACATGATTCGATTGGGCTCCGCAGATAGCTATTGCTGAGACTCTTCGATTTCTTAGAGACGCCTCGATTTCCTTGCCTGCATTGGACAATTTGCCTCGTTTGCCAAGGAACTATAAGAACAAATGCGAGAATTTACCCAACGTCATCATCATCATCATCAGAATCATAAGCGTAGCTTTAAGTCCACTGCAGGGCGAAGGCCTTTCCCAACGAACCCCAAGTACACCTGTATTGTTATAGCTAATTCCACCTTGTACCTGCATATTTACTAGTTATCGAATGTACCAGATTACAGCTGATAACTCTCAGACCGAAGGACATTTTCAGGATGGGGAGCCGATCTTCAGTATTGCATTGCTAGCCTCCACTATTCGCTGCGATCAGTGAGATTACAATTCTTGAAAGCGTGGAATGCGCTAATGTTTGTATGTCTCTGTCACAATGAACACTGCTCAAGGTGTCGCGCACACGCCTCCTGTTGATATTATCTGGCCACAATAATGGCATCGTCCACCGTTGCCATCTAAACGTTGAGGCCCCATCCAAAAGCGCAGCCGGAAAATCGAGTTGAGGAACGCTGCACTTAAATTGCGGCATCGAAGAGAAGCCGATGGACCCTAAGCTTGCTTGGAGCTTTGGTCATACTTCTCAGTGCGCCGCGTTGTCACTGCGCTTGTGCACTGTCATGATATTTAGCGCTGTATCTTTATGTGCTTTAAACAAACCAGGCTGTAGTGGGTACATTAGGATGCAACACCAAAATCCGATACCTTGCCACTTTGACTCACGCGTGTGCGTGACTCTTCGTTTATTGTGGGCCTTAGGTTGAATCATGTAGAGATGATCTACGTACGCCCCAGAAAGTTTGTGTGCGTCACTGCTGGAAAGCACCATCTGTCAGCGTAAACACATTGGTTCTTGTTTGCTCCGAAAAATGAGAACATACCAGACATTCTCGCAAGTTCCGTGTGCTTCAGATCAGCCTACAGCTCAAGTAACGACACTCCAGTTAGGGCACTCAAGTGTCCGTGTGCCGGGGCCGTTGGTTATAATGTTGGATATGCAGTGCAACAATGACATATGTTATATTTTATAGACATATTTTAAGATGCTCATTAGATAGAGATGCATTCATGCTGGATTTGTCGATTCACACGATTAGAATATATAGCTTTAAAACAATGCAAAAAATCTGAGAATTTGCCTCGCTACATCTAGTACAGAAACTACAAAGGCTGTAAAATTGTAACATGACTCTACCAACATGCAATATGGTTTGTGGATTTCTTAACAAGAAAAATTAAATAAAGTACGTAACCAAGCAACAATGTCATCTGATTAAAATTGTATAGTATATTTGGCAGTGGTGGCTAAAGTTGAAGTCAAGTATGAATAATAAAGCGAATATGTATGCAAGCGCCAAGCAATTCCCTGTACTTATTAAGGTGAAAGCCTTAAGTGGCTCATGGGTTGGAAAATCCCATGTCCGGCGTTATCGAAAACTTGACATTCCGGCGTTATGGCACCAAAATTCCATGGCACCAAACTGATGGGAGTCGAACTGACAGCCATTGGCGGGAGTCCAGCGCATGGCCTTTGGTGTTAAGGCGGTTTTTCTTACGGCACCTGGTTAAGTTGGAGTTAATTAAGGCATTCCAACCCACCAAGTTTGATGTCAATTAGGGCAAAGTTAATTGAGGCACTGGAGCCCACGAACTTTGGTGGGAGTGGATTCACCTCTTCTGGCAGGAATTACAGCGTAGAAAACACGAAAAACATATTTTTCTTGATTTGCGGCTAAAGCTGTCATCATGCAGAGTCATCATCAATTGCCATAAGGAGTCGGTGTTTATTATACGGTGTTTCCTATTCTCCTGGTGCAAAATCCTTGTTTTATACTCTCGATTTATATTCTTGTTTAGTTCAAAACGAGTCGACCTGATAGCACTCGAGTGCTTGACTCACAAGTTGAGTCCGCCCAACGGTCTCTTTACTTTAACAAAGGTTTATACTTTTCCTGCCCAGTGAAATATTTACTTCTGCATTGCATGCGTTACTCTTTTCCTTACAATATCGTTTGATGCCTACAGACTCACACGTCGTTTCTGTAAATGGGTTGGCTATTATGTTTGCATTGGAATCCAGGACACCGCCAGCAGAGAACGGCAATAAACATATTTATTTAGGGTAATTGAAAAAGAAAACGTTCCGTGTTCTCATGCAGGTCTATGAATTTTTTTAGTTCTCGATTCAAATTTACAATTTCTTACGGATTATTTGCCACGTGTGGTTATGAAGCCCTCTAGAAAATGCCGCGTTATACAAACTTGACATAATTTATACTGTTAGAACCTGAAATAGAGATCACGCTACTTGATGCGCTACTAACTGAAAACATAAAACTGAGAATCGGGAGTGTTATAAACACCGAGGCAATGTTCGATATTTGACTCACCTATTCCTACCTCGTTCCCCGCCAGCCCTGAGCCAATAGACATTACGTGAACCACGTGACCCGCATGTTGGCTCGCCGTTGAACCGGAATTGTGTAATTGCATCGAAGTAGTCGAACCGCTGGTTGTGGAACCTGCCAGTTGATCTGTGCCGCCTAAACAGAACAATGTTGTTTTACAGAGATGAAGTTCACCGATGACAACAGGCACATGAACTTGCAACCCACAAAGCTATCCTTATCAGAAGCTTATGAACTCCTTAACGGTATTTGCTAAAGTAGATAAAACGCAGCAGAATGTTTTAAAAGCTCAGATAGGATTACATAGAGCGTTCTAACTTTGGTGTATTTAGCACAGAATATAGTGGACAGCCTAATAACTGTTATATGAGTTTTATAGCCTTGCAACACGGGTGGTCTTAACTGTGCTTCCTGCGACCTCGGTTACATATAAGTGAACTATTTGCAGTAGCCAAGGAAGTGAACAGCGGATAGACCAGTAACCAAGGCTAAAAGCGAACCGAGCTTGGCGACCTCGGTTAAAAGTAATCGCCTCCTCCCCCGTCTGTAATGATATTAGGTATTTAAAAATAATGAAGTATAAATATTATAAGTATACCAACTACCTAACTTACTTAACTTATGTACACCATGCAGTTTAGAAAAGCAGTCTGACGAATTGTGTGCGCCCGAAGACCTGCAGTGGCTACATTACGCTGCTTCATCGCGTGTCTGAGCAAGGGCGCCAGCCATATGGCTAGCTCCGATGGCAAAGAAGAAGAAACCGCTGCTATGTTATCAGGGCTAGTGTGGATACTCGCTGTGTTGTTTTTTGCTTTACGTGCCGCGCACATCAGGTGTCGAAGCTAGTGTTAATTCTGAAGATTGGTTGAAGGATTTTATAATTATTTCACTGTCATAGCTGACTTGCATGCTTTGCGAAGCGTATTTTCTTCCACGGGTTCCAAGAAAGTGTACGAGGCACAAAGAAATTTTCTGGATATCTAGACGTTCGGATTACTTATATTTGAGGCCACGATGCACGCAGCATTGTGGCCTCAAGTTATTTATCGGTCGTAAGCTAAACTATGTTACATTTCTGTCTAGTAAGTGAAGCTGTGAGGCCAGAGCTGGCACAATATTTTAAGCGCAGCAACACTTGTCTTGTTTTGTGTCGCATTGGTTTAAATAAACACGCGCAGAGGCGCTCGCTTGCAATATAACATCGAGCAGAAAACGAAAACTTTGGGTTGTGATGCTTGTAGTCTCAGTCGTCTTCACATGTAGGGATGGAGAAATAGATGCACATTTTCTGCTTGCGATTCCAAATTTATTACTCACGATTGAACCGAATAACGTAATAATTTTATTTTTTGCTGTCATCAATTCAGAATGGTGGTGCCTGAAAATGTGTCTTCCTAAAGGTTATCCGCTTTAGCTGTATTCAATCTTACTCGGTCTAAACTGCTACGCAATGTCTAAATACGCTGCGAAATTTGAAGCGCGAGGTACATGAGCAAAACCTAATGAAAGTTACTCACCGCTGACCCCATGGGAGTTCAGAAGCCCTGATCCAGTAGCGATACCTGAATGCGACGGGGTTTGTGGATGATCCAAATTTGATGTTGTATTTTCTTTTTCCGTTGAGCCTAGCGAGCCGGCCACTGTGCCACTTGCTGATTGGTGTTGGGCTCCCCCTATATAGCACATGTTCTTATCTCAGAGGCAATGGTCACCATTGACATGAGGTAGGTCAACGTTTAAGACAGCCAAAAAAATACCTACTACGTGCTAAAAAGCATATTTATATGAGATAGGTGGAGAAACTTTTTACAGTCAGCTCTCGTGAATTTGACCTCAGATAATTTGACTTCTCGCCTAACTATACCGAACTGGAACGTCCCGGCCAAAAAAAGAAGAGAGTGCTATGGAAAAATAATTTTGTTTAGCTTGAACGCGAAGGCTAGCTGTTGCGGCTTTTTTCGATATCCTGCGGTGTCCTCTCATGTGGGCAGTAGGTTACTGAGGCTAAGAAAAAGAAAAAAAAGAAAATAATCAGATTGCGCTACTGTTTCACTATGTTGCAAGCTCTTTCGGTTGGCATTACTTTTTCTTTTGCGATATATACAACTTCACTTTTCCTTTCACTCCAATGCTGAAGAAGCCTTTAACCACGTCTGGGTGTTAGCACAAACGTGGGAGCAAGGCAACTAGGTGGACTTGGTCTTTCGGAATATTAGCTTCTTTAAAATATTTAACAATTATCGAAAGGTGCGTGCCATTGATGGGTGCCTCGGGAACCATGCTGTTTGTGACAGGCCTGTTTTTTCATGATGAGCAAACTATGCGACATTTACGCACTTTTTGCAATTAGTATTCTATGGGTATTGATTTCCACAGTGCGGGGCACTTGCGTATATTTTTTTCCTAACTATACATTTGCTTTTCCCTCAAGCTTTTCTCACTTTCCACGATACACGCAAGGTTCTTATATATGATTCGTTTTCATTATTCAGTTATACACCAATACCACAAGCCGAGAAAACGAATGACAATAATTGAAGGAACGTAAAATAGCCACTTACCGACAGCTAGAAGTCCAGAGCCAGTTTGTCCTTGCTGATTCGTCGCCACTGTTTCTGTCTGGCCCGAGGATTGGCCACTGACCACCAGTGCGTGTGTGGATTCATGTGCTGCACAAGAATATTCCTTGTTACTTAAAGATTCACGCTGCGTTGTGGCGAACAAAAGTTGGATAAAGAATGGAAAATTTCATCACTGAAACATTTAATAAATAAATGACGAAAAGGCGATAGATCTGAAACAAACAGCATTTATTGCAAGCACAACAAACTCAGTAAACATTCTCATTGCACTCTACATTGACGGCTCGATGGATAGCGTTCACATTTATTACAGATGTATATGAATCCTCAACCGCATACCTCTAACACTATTCGCATTTGCGATGTAAAGACACATTATATGTCTAAGTAGAAGTCAGTAAGAAATTGTCGTAGATCAGCGCAGCATGCGAACAAAGTTCTCCTTGCGGCCGCGCAGCGTTTTAGAAGATTTTTTTAGTGCAGGCAGCCAAAGGGCTCTGCTGTTGTAAGATGGCCAAAATAAATATTTTTCAAGGCCTAGTTGCTGCTTATTCGACAAAATTTGCATTCCGGAGGAGGCTCACGGGTGTCACACATTACAAATATCTCCAAACAACAACAGTGTTCTATTCATAACAAATGGTTATTGGTGTCTTATTATTACACAAATGCATTCAACCAAAAAGTAAATAAATAACTGAAACACCGTAGCAGACGGGAATGCGAAAACATAGACATACATGGCCGTGTGTGTCTGTTTTTCTGTGTCCCCGTCTTCCGTGCTTTGCCCGTTTTAGCAAAAATTACCTACTCGCCAATCCCTGCGCACTTGTGAGCATTATGCGACTACTCTCGTTATACCTTCTTCACGCCATCGTCATCATAAAGGATTCTGGATGCATATATTGTAACGCTATTGTCATCAAACACTCGTCATCATTTCGTTGTCCTCGTGCCGTTGTCGTGCAATTGTAGTCACTGCGGCATCGTCACACAGCCATCATTCATTCGTTGTCATGCCATCATCGGGATGCCATAGCGGTCGCTTCATCGTCATCACTCCGACTCTCGTCATGCCTTCGTTGTTATGCCACCTTCGTCAATTCATTGACGTTATTCCTTGTTCTCGATTTTATCGCAATGATGCCGTCATCATCAATCGTGATTATGCCACACTGTCATACCATCATCGTCAATCAAACGCTATCGTGCATTCGTTTTCATACCATCGTCGTCCTGTCATATTCGTTGTGCCAACATCTTGATTCCTACATTTTCATTCGATTGTTCTACCGTCTTCTTCACGCCATTGTCGTCATACAGTGTCGCTATCTCATCATCCTCATGTCATAGCCGTCAGGCTGTTGTCTTAATATCATCGTCAAAATTTAAATAAGACATCTCATTGTCGTCATGCCATCGTCGTCATACGCCTCTGTCGTACGATTGATATCATTCCTTCTTTATCATTCTATCGTTACCTCGTTGGCGTCACTGCCTACATGCTCATGGGGCACATTTGAAGCCGGTTCCTAACCAAAAGGTACATATTTAAGTATGTGGCATATAACCGAAGCGATGAAAGTGTCGTAATTACCACTACACGTATTAAATAAACAGGACTTCAGCAATATGATCTGTCCCGAAATTGTTCGATTGCTCTCCGCCTTACCATCCCCAATCATCTTCATATGAGTTCTACCGTAATTTTATTCTTGAGCTCCTGCTACACATATTTTTATCGTACAAGTCAAGTCACATGCCATTTTATTTCGCACTGACGACGTCATAAAGTGAATCGAAGAGCGTCGCTGCTGCGGTCGATTTTCCTTGTTTGGCTTTTCCACGGCACAACGCTTGTCTTGCCCCATTTGATTTAAACTGCTGGCAATTTTGGCCGCTTAGCTGTTTATCTGTACACTCCTTGTCATAATTTGCGAGCGACATTTACTGTACTGTGATCTCTCAACACGACTAGGGCCGAGAGTATTAATACAGCATAGAATGGAGTTAAGTTTATAGTAACACTGCAAAAGGAGAGCAACTGCACTACAAGTTCATGGGTATGCAATCTCAATATATGCTATTAAATGATTTGCTGTTCTAGCTAATTATTTTCTGTGCTGGATTTCCGTATAGAGCGGCGTCATATTACCTCTAGCACGCATTAATCTCACTGCAAATATTGATGTTCGTTAAAACTGTTGCAAAACAGACAGTTCTTAACAAAAAATAGTGGTTGTTCTCCTGGCTGTCACATTTCTTCTTATGTAGAATCTTAACCAGCACTAAAAATTTTACTTCTAAACTTTGTTAAACATTACCTGCATTGGCATTTTTATGTAAAATGTGGTGTCCAGTGCAGCTCTGAAGTTGGATTGGAGATACGTTTATATTGTCTTCAAGTTTCTGTTGCTATTATTTGTGAAAATTATGAGAGAAAATGCGGTGCTTATTTCAAGAAAATGTATGTGCCACAATATAAACAACAATAAATGAATGGCTTAAAAGAGGCACGTGATACATATTGGCGTTCTAGAAAGGTGTCGTTCTGTGTGTTTCAATTTGTGCATTTCTAGTTCATTCCAGGAGGCTTTGTTGCGTTGCCTTGTCCAATCACGTAATAACCTATGTCCACGCTTTACTACACCTTTTTCAGATTGAATTATATCTGATGTCACGCCACGTAAGCCACTGAATGGAGATGGTGACACAAAGTGAACCGCACTTGAGATATATCACTCACCCTTGCCTGTTTCGATACCCAGGTGGCCTGGCCCCGAAGATATGCCTGATTGCAACGATGCCGGTTGATGAGCCATACCATGACCGCTATCATGTCTTTCCGTAGAGGCTTGAGAGGTGCTCACTACAGTACTCTTCAGTTTCCGTCGTACTGCGATCGTATGGAACAGATTCTATTATAAAAGACTAAGCTCGTTCATGACGCTATGTAGCTAAGTTACAGGACACAAGAAGCTGACTTATTCAAGCTTGCGAGCCCTGCTTACCGCAAAACAACAGTATATGAAAACGAAGCCACTTTGTTGAGTCAAAATCGGCTATATAATTGCATACTTCACTATCTAACCACCTAACAAAAACTCAGCGCTCATTCTTCATTATGGGCACGTCGTACAGGGTCCTAGGTATTAATAAAGAAGACTGATTCTAGCCAAGACGTAAAGAAAGCCTCCACTTAACTACTACATGTCGAGACAAGAATAACCAAGACCCAGTTGAGGTTATTATAGGCCGCTTTATCTGTATTTTCCATAGAAAACTTTCATAAGAATTTCAAAACCCACTACCTTATCATAGGAGGCTAATATAATGCATTAGTCCGACATTTACAGGACAAAATATTCCACAGGGCTTCACCGCTGCCAGCTTATCTAATTGATAACGGGATAATAATTAGCTGTTCATGTTAGGGTAGGATGACCCTGTGCATTACTTCAAGCGCCCTCAAGTGTTCCAAGACATGGCCGGCGCGACATCTGTACACAAACCTTCTTTCACATTCAATGAAATAAGATAAATACAATAGGAAAACCAATACTAAGAACTCTCCATGTACACACAGAATGCTAGGGTTCAGAGTGGCTTCCAATTTTTTTGTCGTGCTGTTGTTACGACGGTAAATCAACCGACCTATTACACATTACATGAGCGAGCACGACAACCTTACTGTTTTGATGCCAAAGAACCAATGGCTCCTTGAGCGAAAAAGCCAGCGTCTGCAGCAACGAAACGGCACCTAAATTCCCAATGGCTGGGACGCCGCCTCAGCACATTGCCTCGACGGAGCAGAGCAAGAAAATCGGACAACCTGCTGTAGCTTAGCGCGGCAGATGTTGCTTGAGGGGACTGGGCATCGCCGCGACGCCACGTCACCAGCTGGCCTCGACGGATCAGATACTGCGACGCGAGACCACGTGTCAAGACGGGCTGTCCCAACACCACCTAGATAGCACAAGGCTTGTTTACTCCGATCCATGACGTCACGCTACCTGGCCCCAAATTTCCATTGACAAGGCTGGCGTGATGCAAGCAGTGACGTCAAAGTCACTGTTGCCTAGTCGCGAACGTCCCCAATAGATTATATGGCAGTCGGGCCAGGTAGCATGATGTCATGGATCGGAGTGAAAAGGCCCTGTGCTATCTAGGTGGTGTTGGCTCTCCTCGGCGAGGCAGTCAAGTGACGCGCGCGTGTGGCGGCCGCCGTATCGCTCCAGGTAGCTAGGGCGCGGTGCTTGTCTCTCCCAACCCCACTGAACTTAGCGGCTGAGCGCGCCTGCCGGCCATGGTGGCCGCTGCTGCTGTTGTTCATGTTGTTCGTAAGTGTTCCTTCACAATCGCCACTCACATTTAATAATGACGTGACCAACATTACGATTGGGTGAAAGGTTCTTTGGACAATACGGGTCAAGTTCTGCTGAAATTCGCAGACAAACCACAAACTATCATGCAAGAAAACAACAAAGCATAGGGGTGCATAACGCACTACGCTTCAAACGTGAACCAACCCAGACATAATTGTGATACCCCATATGTGTGTTGAACACAGTGTCCTGCTTTACTTAGCGGAAAAGTCAAAGTACCTCTTTTGCCAAGCTTACAGAAAAAAAAAGACAGTTACTTGTGAAATCGCTCCTAGACACCACATCGTTAGGATAACGGCTTCACCGTGCATTTGCCCAGCAAACATTCCTCAGTAAGCTATTTTTACACCTACCCAATAAACGTGTCAGTACCTACGGACACATAGAATTAAAATATTTGTCATTGCGTTGAAATTTGTACTCCTGTACCGTATGGTATAAATCCTTTGTGAAAACAGCATTGCGCAAATATTTGTTGTTGTTTGAGATCTGCGGAACAAAACTTAAAGGGGGCACAAAATTTCGGAGTTCCGCTGAAATATTCCAATAATTATCGGCATACTCCTCTTTCATTCTATTCGTCACACATTAATAGGTCAAAAGATTCAAATCGTTTGGCCCCTACAGAAGAACTTTTACCTTTGCAACGAGATGTGCATTTAAATATCAAGCTAAAAATTGGTAAATGTGAAACATTGCCATACAAAAACTGTTAACCTGGTGTACACAACTTTCTATGTCCGCGATCACATAAATGGACAGCAGGCAATATAATTGTAAAACTAACAACATGGGACATTTATGCGCACCTAATGAACTTTTGCGGGAAGATTGCGACGAGTTAAACTCTAGTTAGAACGACAGAAAGCTGAGCTAGTCGGTAAGGATTCATTATGCAAAAAAGGCGAGGCGTGCAGACAGGACCCAAGAGAAGTGGACAACACAAACGCCGATTATCAACTGAAGGGAGCACTGAGGCGAAAGAAAGAAAAAAGGCATAAAACTCATCTGCGCAAGCTTTGGAATGGTATCACCACGTGTCAGTCGGGTACACGTGCCTGTCTACATGCGAAATAGCTGTTAGGCACTAATTACTTCCTTAAGTAAAGTAATCAAAGGCTAACTCAAGGCTGACTATCACACGTGGTGATACCATTGCAGAGCTTGGGCAGATGAGTTTTGTGTCTTATTTCTTAATCGTGGAAGTGCGTGCGTGAGTTAGCTTTCGATTATTTTACATAAGGAAGAGATTAAGTGCCTTAACAGCTATCTCTCACGTAGACCGGCATATCTACCGAACTGACACGTCGTGATACCATTAGCTTGCGCGGATGAGTTTTGTGTCTTCTTTCTTTCTTTCTTTCGCCTCAGTGCTCCCTTCAGTTGATAGTAGGCGTTCATGTTGTCGACTTCTATTGCGTCCTGTCTGCACGCCTCACTTTTTTTGCATAATAAACTTTATTTCTTCATCTGCAGACAACAATATTTGGGAAGTTGATTTGCTTGTCTAACATAGTGTTCATAGGAACCACCACAGAACACCCATGTAGTATGCTATAAGGGCACCTACAGGTAAAATGAATGGACAATAAATCACCAAAAAAACTCAAACATAACATATAATACTTACAAGGCCACTACAGTCAACTTGATCAACAGTGAACAGTCAAATAATAATTACCGTACTTATTAATTAAACACCAAACTTACCTTCATACTTTCTACAAGTGTCTTGACACTCTTGTAAAGTAGGGAACTTATTTCCGAAGAAACCACAATCGTATCCCTTGAAGCACTTTTTGGTGTATTGATTGTAAATGTATACCCGATGCACCTTGCGGAACAAGCAAGGAATGCTTGCCATGGGAAAATCGCAGGCTTCCACTGTAATGTAAATGTAGAAATATTAGCCGCTTATTCTGTCATTCAATGAAAGCTAATGTTTAGTACTATTAAGTTTTACAGGTTAAATTAGAAGGTGGTAACCGCCTTTATAACTTTCAAAGGCGTTTAAATTCCTAACTAAAGGGTAAAACAGCCGGGCTACAAAGGATTAGCAGCTAAAACCTCTTCCACCGAGTCGTTGTATTCAGTAAAACTTCATTCCGACGTGTGTGCACATTTTAGTTGACAATTAAGCTCCTTTCTAATTATCCGCTGGCGGAATTTGCCTGACACGTCCGTGCGTCCCAATGCGAATCGCAGACCAAACAGACCAAAGTATGTGGTAGGTGGCACAAATTACTTGCTGAAGCTTAGAGTTTTACATCAATTAATATGAATTGATGGAAAGGTTGGCAAGTAAAGCATACCAGCCGCACCAGCATTGAAGCCCTTCCTGAAATAACATTTCGTTTAGCTTGAGCATTAGGGATAATTGGAGAGTTTGTAGCTGTTTACTCATTACCCAAATTAAATGATCTCCTGTAGCAGAAGGAATCGCTTTGTTTCCTGAGAGTTACAGGGACGCTCAGTTTCGGACAAAAAAAAAGCTACTGTAATAAGGTACGAATTAGCTACATTAGCTGCACATTTAAATACCGCAGCTATAGAGGGTCGTGTACAGGTGCCCATCGCTACAAGATCCGACCGGCTTGCCGGGCGTTTTCGCGTTGTAGGTAATAAAGAGCGCGATAGTACGTTGAGCATAGAAGCTATGAGAATGCTTTTGTTGTATTTATTACGTGATTTCTATGTGTGCACTTTCTCTGTCGCCTGCTTGGCATTGCGCACGTTTGCAAAAAAAAAAAGTCGCCTTTTATTAATACAGCAATCTCCCTAAGTTCAGCGAACGCTGCAGGCGCCTCAAATTTAGTGAAGATCTACCACTGAAATCACTGGCCTAGTAAATGGCCCAAATTGGCATAAGCATCACCAAAACGAAAAACGAAAAACAAAAAAGCGAACAGTTGTCGGAAGCATGCTGAAACTGTAACAAGTCATTTAATGCATTGAATTAGGCAGAGTTAAATTGGAATGAGACAGGCTGGCACAAAATGCCTAATGATGCCCCTATATTTGGTACTCAGAATGTTCCTAATGTAATCTTGGATGTTCGATACATGTATGACTATCATCATAAGTTCGATCAATAATGAAAGAGGGTGCAGACATATCTTATACGTTAACCATACCTTCAGAATGGAGTCATCCGACTCTCTTCCCACTGAAGGCTCTGAATAAGTACATCGAGAACATGAAATAAAAATTAAGTGCTGGAAGGCTAGGAGATCTTGTCTGTTTGCAGTGCGCGGGCGTAGACGGCATTTTGTTTTGCACCACACGCAATTCTCGTATTCGATGGTGGGCTCGTTTTCACTTAAGGCTATTGTAGTTCATGCCCCTTACTGTCATAAACATAACATTAATTAAGGTATTCTCCATGGAGCGTATCCAATGAGAACACAATTCTACACAATGGTAACTTGCGTGTGTCAAATGCCACAAGTTTTCTGAGTAACAGTAATAAAAAATATGCGGCGCGAATGTCACTAAGAATATGCATATCAGCATGTGCAACTGCAGCATTGGAATAAAATTAGACCGCAACAGAAATTAGAAAGTCCATATGTGCGCGCTTACTAGGAGTTCATGACACGCCCCATTTTGTTCTTTCAGTCCTCCCAGTAAAATTATTTCTTAACGCGCATTGTTTCTCGAATACAGATATATTATTGGTAATTCTAAATGAGGGGTCCTTGAGCACCGCGGCGGGAGCTTATCATACTTGATGTGATCTCGACTTTAACCGAAAAGCACTGCAAGTACCACGAGCACAACTTTGCAAAATATCACGAGGACAAACTTTGCAAACTAATTATATTTATTCTACCTTAAGGCCTTTGACGGTGTAGTTCTTCTACGCTTCTGAAACGCTCCTGAATCTACCCTGAAGCGTTGTGTCTTTGAAATACTGAGCATCAGAAAAGGCACAGTGAAAATTAAAACTTCAAAAGTTTATTCTTGTGCTACAAAATAGTTTCTGCCAATAAATTTTCACAGCTCACTGTAGCGATGCGCAATAATATTTGGCGACTAAGCATCTCGCATAATTACTATAATAATAATACAGGTGGATTTCTAAAATAAGAGCAGGCTTCCTTCAGTGTTAGTGTTTAGAACGTCAACACTATATCGAACGCGAGGCATATTTGAATTAGGGGAATAATAAGAGTATATTTCAAAATCACGTAATAGTGGCTTTTATAACAATATAAAATTATATACGAAGATATTTTACTTGAAATTCTAATAATTGTTCGCTTTTATTTCTCATAGCTAATACGAAGGAAAAGGATGCTTAGTCATCTCACATAATTCCCAAATATTCAGCGAAGAGCATAAAGAACTTGTCCGTTTCCTTGCTTATCTTGTTCGAGGGTATTATTCGTGTACTAATCTTTCCGCTGGGGAGTGAAGTGGCCACACCTGATGATATCTTCTACATTATGTTTGCGCCAAACTGACGATAATCATTTTCTGACCCTCTTGAGATGAGATATTGGCAATTTGTAGCGAAATATTGTGCATATGCATATTTCGTGCGCGTTCATAGTGCGGCCACACCTTCTTTTATTGCAAGCGTGTGTTTTGCAGTTACTTATTGTATAAAAATCTCGTCACGCTTAAATCATGCTCGCAGTTTCTCTGCAGGCGCCATGATGAAAGTAGCCTTAGTCACTATCCGGCTATACTAGAGTTCGGGGACATTATCACAAATGTCGAGGATAATTTCATGAATATTTCTGCGGTTACGTTTAGGAAAGCATGTGGCGTGAGTATCGTATACGCTATCCATGTAGTAGAATAATTTATGCTCATCTCCCTGCCATTTTATCTGAAGGAATAAGCGGGTTTGTCACGACAAAACACAACACGTTTGTTCGCATAGTCTATTCTTCAGTTAGCAAAGCAGAGTATGGCAGCGACATTCTTACTCCCATAAAACTGCGTGGTTTGTAATATTACTAACACTAGGACTGTTAAATGTGTTAGCGGGAACCAATGCACCCTTCTTCCTTCGAGGTTTCTTTTCGTGTTGGCGAGTAAACACGATGATAGCTGTAGTAGACAACACGAAATCTCCATGATATAAACTTTAGATGCTATCGATGTCAAACTTCCGTGGCGTCAAACTGTCTGCTGCACCAGGCTGACAGACTAAGCACACATTGGTAAACAACGTCTCCGCTTTTCCTAGGTGTAGAAGTTCGTCTTTGCGTTAAATGTGATAATTTATAGCCGTGAGAGTAATCATGCTAGTGAAGAGACACACAGCAACCTAAATGGTTTAAATATACAGTTATGTCTAAACATGTCTTCTAAACAAACAGCATGCTTTGCGGCAGTGGTGAGGACAAGGAACGTCAGGTCAAAACAGTGAATTTTTAGTAAAAAAAGACTAAAGTTTTACTCACGAGACCGGCACACTCCATCACAAGCAATCTGGTTCGAGAATGGTGCGGTTTTACTGCAGCTTGGCCGACACTCTTCGGTTTTTGGATCGTAGAACCATCTGCGACGGCGACATTTCTCTGTTGTTGCCAGAGGTGCAATCACCTTGCACTCCTCATCTGGGGTAATAAGAATGAGACACTGTAGGTAAGCTATCGATAAAATGTTTTCTCATAGGCGACAGCATTGTAAACGCCAAAAATATTACCAATAGTTGATGTTAATAAAAAAGACTAAAAATAAAAGAACTTTTCTGGGGCATCCTCAGTGTGTATTGCCCGTTTTTAAAGCTTGTTCTTTGGTTCACCCTAATTTGAATGCAGGAAACAGCGCAATGGCCAGAAAATTAGGACAGAGCGCAGCACCACTCACACTTCAAGTATACGACAGCATATTTAAATTGGGATGGTTGTGATGCCTTGACAGCTCTCTGCGCCTGTGGCATGAACTACCATGCAAACCCTAATTTATCAAAGTGATATTTCAGTACTTCGTATTTTTCACAAACTGACAATTTCATGTACTGTGTGACACACTCAGACTTTCCCCTCAAGACATATAGAACTTCCAGGCACTATGTAATAATTCACAGCCTTCAGAGGCGCCCTTATTTTTCTTTTCTTGGATACCCAATAAGTCCAAATTTTAACGTATCAAAGCTATGTCATGAAATAAATAAAAGTAGGCATAGCATGGCGAAACCACCAGGACAGCACTCTTTTGAAGTCGTCTTTTTTAGATAGATTTTGGACACATTTACAAAAACTAACTGAAACACCTTCATTTCGGTTTTTGTACGAATTTTGCCTTTTTTGATCGCTATCTTTCTTTCGCCGAAGAAAAATTCCTTCTGCAGCTTAATTTATGAGTTACACTTGCTGTTTTTTTTTAGTATATTGTGAAAGAAAAAAAGGATCCGCTGGCCGAGAGCACAGTTCTAACTAGCCCTTGGGCTCGATTACTCGTTCTGAGAAACCATAACTGCTAGACTAATCACCCACGTATGTATATAATTTTCGGGTGTTTACAAGGTAACTCATAATCAAATTACTCAGAGGCACATATGTCAATTTATAAAATATACCTTGTCACTTTGCAAGGCACATCTACCTTAAACTAATGTCAGAATGACGCCAGTTTTGATAAGTTATTGCACAAATTGTGCGACAAAGTCCATTGGCGCTTAAGCTAATTCTGTGCTGTCCTATAGAACCTGCGCCATAATCAAATGGGTTACTGTGTAAATAAAACTTTAAAAAAAACAAGATTGTGATACAAGCCATGTATCATTTCCAATAGGGACTCCTTGCCTAAAACAAATTCTGTTCAAAAAGCAGGCGAAACAATTGTCACTTTTTACGCAACTTTATCAGCGCTTATCTGGAAGCAAATACCAATGATCATCATCATCATCATCATCACCAGCCTGGTTACGCCCACTGCAGGGCAAAGGCCTCTCCCATACTTCTCCAACTGCCCCGGTCATGTACTAATTGTGGCCATGTTGACCCTCCAAACTTCCTAATCTCCTCTGCCCACCTAACTTTCTGTCGCCCCCTGCTACGCTTCCCTTCCCTCGGAATCCAGTCCGTAACCCTTAATGACCATCGGTTATCTTCCCTCCTCATTACATGTCCTGCCCATGCCCATTTCTTTTTCTTGATTTCAACCAAGATGCCAAGGTAGGCAAGAAGCAGGCTGGAGACAAGGCAGTGGGGGAATACGGCATAGGCACTAGGAGTAGCAGGGGAGAGTTATTAGTAGAGTTTGCGCAACAGAATAATAGGCGGATACTGAAGGCCTTCTTCCGCAAGCGGGATAGCCGACAGCGGACGTGGAGGAGCCCGAACGGCGAGACTAGAAATGAAATAGACCTCATACTCTGCGCTAACCCTGGCATCATACAAGATGTGGACGTGCTCGGTAAGGTGTGCTGCAGGGACCACAGGATGGTAAGAACTCGAATTAGCCTAGACTTGAGGAGGGAACGGAAGAAACTGGTACATAAGAAGCCGATCAATGAGTTAGCGGTAAGAGGGAAAATAGAAGAATTCCAGATCAAGCTACAGAACAGGTATTCGGCATTGACTCAGGAAGAGGGCCTTAGTGTTGAAGCAATGAACGACAATCTTGTGGGCATCATTAAGGAGTGTGCAATAGAAGTCGGCGGTAGCTCTGTTAGACAGGATACCAGTAAACTATCGCAGGAGACGAAAGATCTCATCAAGAAACGCCAATGTATGAAAGCTTCTAACCCTACAGCTAGAATAGAACTGGCAGAACTTTCGAAGTTAATCAACAAGCGTAAGACAGCTGACATAAGGAAGTATAATATGGATAGAATTGAACAAGCTCTCAGGAACGGAGGAAGCCTAAAAGCAGAGAAGAAGAAACTAGGAATTGGCAAGAATCAGATGTATGCGTTAAGAGACAAAGCCGGCAATATCATTACCAATGATCAAATGCGTTCTAATTCGACATCTGTGGCGAAATCGCCAGTTGTAATTCGTAACTTACCATGTATGCCGTAAAACAATCGCTTAGCAACCTAATCAGGGAAACTGAATTTGCTGAATAAGCATTTGGTTTATTGGTAAAACAATGTCGTGGGGGGGGGGGGGGGGGCATCTTCAAGCAATCTATTTTCATTGGTAGTGTGCAATTCGCCACAACGAATTTTTCAAAGATTAGTGCAATTTAAAACTAGAACATGGAATAGTAAAAATAAGCATTGGCAGTATCGATTGGGTTCACGAGAGATACAAAAAAAAGATTGCAGTTTCAGCAAAAAGGCGAAGATTGGATTGCAAAGGCAGATTGTTCCGCAGATCTGCGAAATAAAATGAGTACTTTTACCGGCTGTATATATTGCAGTAATTATTCCACTACTAACTCAATTAACAAGCTGGATGTCACACGTGCAGTTAAATAGAGAATAAATAGAGAAGACTTCTCGCTCAGTGGCCACGGGCCCTCGTTGTCACAATTCTGGCGTGATGAATGGAGAGCGGCAGTGTCGGCAAGCGAAAGCTTCGCGTTTCGCTTAGCTTCAGCGCGCCTTTCAAACTAGAAATTACATGATCTCTGGCGCTAGGTGCGTAAGAAGACAGGGCACACTCAGCCGCAAATCCCTTCGGCTATTGTAGCTTCTTCACTTACCACCGAGAACCTTCAAGACAGGGCTAGGACTCGCTCAGTCGTGCAACACGCAGCTACGGCCGGGCTAGCACGGTCGCTGGCCTCCCTTCTTCCACCTTTCTCCACCTTCCCTTTCCGCACAACTCCGGGCAAGCGGCAAGACCGCCCTCACTGAAGCACCACCTTTCCCGACTCGTCATCGCGCTTTCCATCGAGCCTACAGCAAAGGGTGCCGCCGGAAGCGTCAAGACTGAAATCGCACTTGGACTTTAAAGTCATCTTCATGTCAACGGGGACGGCGGAAATTTCCCTTCAGTCTCCCTGTAATTGCTGTATTCTTGAACGGCGCTTCTACGTTAAACACAAGGGCGCCCTTTCCACGGCGTGCCAACAGTCATCGCTGTTTGTTCTGTACCGAGTCTGATAAACCATTTCGGATGGTTCCCCTGGTGGACTTGAAGGGAGCAACTCCTACTGGACGTGCAAGTCAACAGCGCTGAAAACAGGACAGAACAGGGAGACAGAGGGCAGTGGGTTGTCTCGTTTCTTCTTGGCTGAAGTTGTATGCTCCCGCTTTTTGTGGTGTTTCGTTCCGAATTATTCACCAACTTGCGCACCAAGTTGTGTTATCTCAGTGAGCTTCCTTGACCGTGGGGTTTACTGGCACTGGTCGGGGCATAGTCAAATGGTAATTTCCACACTTTTCGTGGTCTTTTCGTTTCCAGCCGAAAAAGACAACCATCAATATGACATGTTTTCAGCAAAGTGCTAATGTCGTGCCTATTTTTTTTCCTCTTAATGGAAGGCTAAAGACGTCCTGCTGAAAACATACCAGTTAGGCCTGCTCTATAAGTCATAAAGCTCTTTGATCGACGCAATTATAATTAGCGTCGCATTTCATGAGTTACGCAAGTAATCAATCATAAAAATATATTCATTGTCATGAACAAAATATTACTGGAGTATGGTAAACTCGTTTGTGAAGAAAACGTACTGGGTTGTGGTGGCGTAAAATGATTTATTTAATTTTAAATGTCGATGCCTCACAGTTCGGGCTGCCTTTATACAGGGTGATCATTTTTATGATTTATGTAATTTGTTTAACAATCGCGTGGAGCAGATAGCAAAGTTCTTGTCCATGAGCTGGAACATTTAAGGAGGCTAGCATTACTAGCACGAAAAATTGCAGGCCACATTCAACTAATCAGCAAAAATTCACTACTTACCTGTTTTATTGATTACATTGTGGCACATATTGCATTTACGAATCATAGCCTGTGAGTTTGCAAGACTTGTCCACTTGAAATAAATTTCTAGTATGGCACCAGCTTCGAAATATTATTTCCCAAAGTGTGGGATGAAATACATGGGAGTTCCACTCAGTTTTTGCTTCAATTCATAACAGAGTGCTTTCCGAAGAAAGCAAGTGGAACAACAGTGAATTGTAGGGCACGTTTGATATCGTATACCTTCAAACTGAAGTGATTCGGGAAATTCATTCAAAGTGGAAACGCCTTGCCAACTCACCGGCTACAATGCCCAAGTTGCAATTCAAAGGGTAATTAGTAGATATTTATTATTATCAATAAGCGTTTCCATTTCTCGTACAAGTCCGCCTCTCTGAATAATGCAGCTGAAGGACTGCAATCATGTTGTCTGCAACAGGCTATTTTCGAAAATAACAAAATCTTGAAACTAATCACCCTTAATACCAGCACTCACAAATATGTCGGCTTTTCGCAAGTCAATCCCAGGTGGCATTCAAAAGAAGCACTATGTTGTGAGCGATGCTTTCTTCCTTTGTGGTATTTCAGTTGTAATGCTGCGTTTAGTTTATGAAGCATCTGATTCTATTGTCACTACATATTCTTGAAATGAACTGTTTGATGTGTTGCATCAACAATAAACTACTACGCTTAGCTTGATGGATGCCGTATTGGTAACGCTGGGAATTATTCTTGCATTCTAAACTTTTGTTAAACTTTTATTTCAATACATGCAGGTTTCAATTAGTGTATGTGAAATGTATTCACATATTGTTTTTGTTCATTAGGTGAAACCAACGTAGTACAAATATCTGTCAGGTTCAGCTGTTCCTTCGGTCGAGCTTCTTACTGTGTGTGACTCCTAATATTCTTCCACGCGTTTTTGGCTGAATGTACATAGAGTTTTAATCTTGGTCTCAACAGGTTAGGCAAAGAAAGCCGAACATATTTTGAAAAAGATTACGTCCACATATATATATATATATATATATATATATATATATATATATATATATATATTGCAACTTATGTGTGAAGAGATCTCAAGCACATAGTCCATACAAAGTTTGGTACACGAGCATGTCAGCAATGAAGTCGGCTTGTTATATTTGTGCGCTACTTCTTTGCGCCTTCCTTCCTAGTTCGCAGCTTTACCGGGCATTTAGATTATCATTAGGTTTTGAATATTTTCTTCTCTTAAGTCTTAGACGAAGCTTCGACCTCTTGGAAAGCATATCGGCCATTTGTTTTCATTTGGGCGATCATTATTGATACTTTCACAACCGTGAGATTTAGGAAATACGACTTACGTGAAACTTTACTGTGACACGTTTTTTTTTCTCAAATGCACCAGCATGCGATTGACAAGGCTAACAACATCTATTGATATATCATTCTGCAACGATATACATACGTACAATGCAGCTACCTTGAGCCGTTAAAGACACCCAAAAGAGACGCGTCCTTTTCAGTTTACTTAACTACATGATTTACCTGTGTTAAATGCCTTTCTCAGGTAAATTAAGCATTTCAAATATGTACCTTGAAAACTGCGTTGGCGCGCGTGATCAACTTAAGCGAGACAATTTAACGAAATGTCCATATCTACTTTCCGTATGATCGCTGCTCACCTATTCCATGCGCTTTAGGTGGTTCTTGTACTTTAAGAGTTCGTATCTTCAACTGTTCACGATGTTTTTGTTGTCCAACCGGTGTGCCTAAACCGCTTTGTTGACTGGAGCCTTGTTTGTCGTTCACTGCCGACGCTCCAGATTCTTGCTTTCCTGCTCAAAAATGAAAGATGCGTTCCAAGAGTCAGAGCAGACCTTCCATGAAACGCAACAGCAAAACAATTTAACGCTAGCGCAAGTTTTATATATTAGCTGGCACAGACTTGGAGCTGAGGAAACATGACATTTAGAAGACAAAGATAAAATACCAACAGCCATGTCATCTAGGTCATAGACGCGTGCGCTGACTGTATTACATTTTCAGGGCTACTCCCGCATATATGCACAAATAACGAACAAAATCGATGGCAGTATAGCCACGACGGCCGCTAATTATTGTAGCACAATGAATGCGGAATTCTAAAGGTCTTGGTTAACCCCCCCTATGGGGGTGCTTATCTTTCTGTCAGAGTTCCAGTATAGGGCTTCAGGATGTGTAACTGCATATTAAAAAAATTATTTGAGAAGCCACATTTTCCCCGTTGTTGCCTTGCGAGAATGCCGTATAGGTTCGAATTAGTATTTAGCAAGAAAAATCACGTCGAGATGGTGATTCATGGAAACTTTTTCATTTGTTTTCGACTTCCTCATATTAGGCTTATATACGCGGTTCTTCACTTTAGGGTGGCAGCCATTGCTGACAGACTTTATTATGCTTGTTGCTTATAGAGAACTGAGCCCTAAGGAAAAGCTCAACTTTGGCTTTATTTCTAACATTGAAAACGCTATAACGGCACTGAAGTCAGGCAAGCATCATAAATTCCACAGACCGATAGCATAGAAATGTGGACAAAATTTAAGAAATCTCACTCACCGTTTGTTGTTTGTCCCACTGCCATTCCACTGACAACTGTCGTGTGAAGCGTAGTCGCTTGGCCTGCAGTTACTGATTGGTTCAAGTTTGCTGACTGTCCGATGACATGAATGGTGCTAGTTATCGGTCCTCCTGTTTGTTGCTCTCCTGTGCCCATATAGAATAAAGTTTTGAGAGGTAATGATCTTAATTATTACCTCTCATAATAATACCTTCCCTATGCATGGCTGAAGAAAACAATCAAATACATCATGAGCGTCTCGCATAGCTCCACAATTACTAAACAAGACCGTTCAAAAAGGAACGTTGAAACAGCGATAATTGGATTTACACGTTTTCTTGGTGATGTTTCTTATTGTAAACGCTATTTCAGCCTGTATCACGCTAGTGGCCACTATGAATTCAAGTTCACATCATTCAGCTCTTTCTTGGCGCCCGCAATTTTACAGTACGCAACGAACTAGGCAATGATCGATTTCAAATGGCAGACATGTTTAGTCTACATTTATGACAAAGTTGTTCTTGGCTAAAACTTCGACGATCACCTTGTGCGCCTTCCGACAGTACTTGAAGCCATCACGTCATCGGGGCTAATACCGTATTGTTTGCGAAAACCTTCTGGTCTGGGGCCACTTAATGAGCAAGTCTAGGGTCTTTCCAAACCAAGATAAAACAGCTCCTTTTGCGAACTCTCCACAGCCCTGCAAGAAGAAGGCATTGCGCAGATGTCTTGGTCTGTGTTCCTACTATAGGCGATTAGTCAACAATTACTCTCCCATCGCGGCGCATCTGGTTCCTCTCACGAAATCCAACGTCGCCTTTAAGTTAGAAACACTCCAGGTCAATGCATTTGCAGAACTAAAATGACACCTTCAGTCACTACCTGCACTCGCCAACTTGTATGAAGACGCCTGTGGCGAAATACACACCGATTCAAGCAGTGTATGCCTCAGCGCTCTCCTAGTCCAGAGAAAACACGGAGTTGAAAGGGCCATTTCTTACGCAGGACGGTCGCTGTGGAAAATGGAAGCAAATTATTCAACGACGGAAATGTAATGCCATGCCATATTTTAGGGTACGTCGAAATTTCGCCCTTCTCTATAGGCAGGTCGTTGAAAATTGTAGGCGACCATCAAGCACTGTGGTCAAGCATCTGTCAAACTAAAGAGCCCTCCAGGCTGCCTAGCACGATGGACTCTCCAACTGCAAGAATTCGACTTCACCGTGATGGACAAGTACGCAAGTCTGGAAGAAAACATTCCCATGCCGAGTGCCTTTTCCGCACTTATAGTGACCCACCACCGCAAGACGACGTGAACGACGAATCTTTGCAGGGACATTAAGCGCGGACGATTTCACCGAAGAGCTGGAGCAGAACCTGAGCGAAGAAGCCTTGCCGAGTTATTAGAAGAGAAGACCGACTTTTTGTCCAAAGTCATCGAAGGCCCGCTAAAGCATAGTCTTGGAGAATGAAGTGAGAAATTAAGAGATTGCGTTGAAAAGAAGAGTATCACTCTGAGACTTCCCACCCCGTACCATTCTGAAGGCAACGCCTTAGCAGAACGCCATATCAGCGTTGGGTAGTTGGGTAGATGCGGACTTGCGCCCGAACATTCATGGCGGCTGAAACTGTGGTACCCCTCCAAATAACCATTCCACTCTTGTTAACCTGCTGGCATGACGCGGGTTGGCATGTTGCCCAGTCGAAGGCCACTTCTTCCTATCAAACTAGTCGAGTGTGTCCTTCTCCGTAGGAGATGAATTTTATGACTCGAACATGCAGCCTGCGCACTTCACCGTAGTTAACTCAACAATGAGTACATTCCAACACCAGAGTTTGCGACCATCCCAAATAAGACTTACTAGGTTCGGTACTTCCGCAATCCTCCACTTTGTTGCCAAACTACAAACACCTTTCAACGGCTGATGCTTTACATCGCAGGAAGTTACAGGAGGTACCATGCTCGATGATAATGTAAGTTAATGCGAAGCATTTCTCCCGTGCACGTAACATAAAACTGCAGCGATGTCACGCCCTGGGGGAGGAGGGGGGGATGCTCACTCGAAGACCACCACACGGGCTGCCAGCGACACGTGGAATACGTACAGTCGAACTTGCTTCAGCGTGTAGCGTTTGCCTTCAAAAAACAACTGGTTTTGAAAGTAGGCTTGTGCATTTCTCAAAAGCCAGTCCTCCAATCGGCGCCGCTTGTTCTCGGTGGTTCTTGGTTTGTTCAGTGATACTTCGCATCGCGTGCTATTCTCTTCCGCCGCACGTATCCCGGTGAGCGGTCGAATCACCTCCTGCCTCGTCGCTTCCGTACACATCGCGTACCTCTGTGGTCTCTGCTGAACCATCCCACTCTTACCTTCCTCTTCCACTTGGTACATTTCCAGGCGCATTGCTGAAGGGACCAACGTTTGCTGGCAATAAAAGCGCAGCTAGCGCAACCGAGCCCTTCCTATATGTGGCACGAACACCAATACCAGTGAGTAGAGCGAGGAGAGTAGGCGACAAGCTAGCAAGAAGAGGCCGAGCCAATCTCGACCACCGATCGTGCATAGGGACAAACTATTCGACATTGACTGACCTCATATTTGAACATGCCTCAGGCTAGCAAAATTGAAAAGACACGAAGGCAAGCACAAAGTTGGAAGGGAGGAGCACTTTCTTTCAACTCGACGCTTATTGAAAGCTTTATTATGGTTCAGTCTAGATGGTAACAAAACAGAATAAGAAAACAAATTGAGGCTGCCAGTGAAAGTGGCACTTTAGGAGACACATAGGATGAGGCGTGTCTTCTAATTCAAACAAAGTGGCGCACAATTCTCTATACGAAAGTCGAGCAGCACACCGTACAGTGATAATTAACTCACTAAAAATCTAAAATGACGACATTAGGAGAAAGAATAGAAGCACGCTCACCATTTGTTACCGGAATCGTCACTATTGCTGGGCCAGTAGCTGATATTGACGTAACCGTGGTTGTTTGATGTCCCACTGAAGCGTTAACACTTCCTTGTAGGCCCTGTACTTGGCTACCCGTCGTTGTCGGGCTTCCGGGCTGTTGCCCTGTGCCTGCGTAAACCATGTAATATCAAATATAACAAACACAAGTCTCATGTCTTGTCATACCTCGCATATTTCTATCCAGGCAACTTATGCACGGATGTCATGTATAATTGAAATGTACATTACCACGACCATGCACAGAACAAACGTAGGTACTCCAGATCTAGCCTAGTATTTGCACAGACATCATATGCGGTGCACCGTACTGAACAGTTGGAGTCTCTCCAGCTTGTAGAAGGTGAAAGTCCCACAAATCGAACCAGTGTAACCAGCCCCCAAACGCAACCAATCAAGCCACCCTGTCATCCATTCGGGATGGCCTTTTTGAGGCTTTTTCCGACGTTAACATACGAAAATGAGTGGATCATCGTGGCCACCGGCTATCTTACTCGCTACGCAGAAACGAAAGCCTAGCCCAAAGGTAGTGCGATGGAAGTTGCAAAATTCTTCGTTGAGAACATTCTGCTGCGTCTGGTGGGCCACAAGTGCTCATCACAGAAAGAGCAACTGCTTTTGCAGCTGAGCTTACGCAGGCTATCCTGCAATATAGCCAGGCTAAACACCAGAGGACAACCGCTTACTACCCGCAGACGAATGACCTACCCAAATACTGAACAAGACGGTCATCGATATGTTAGCAATGTACGTTGATGTTGCACATAAGACGTGACAGTACCTCCTTGTGTACGTGACGTCTGCTAACATGACAGTGCAAAAGAACCCAGATGGCGCCGTTCGAGCTGGTTCACGGAGAAAACCTGGTGACAAGGCCGGACGCTATGCTGCCTCACGTTGCGGAAGAATAGAATCTGGCCCTAGCCGCCTTTCTCCAGCGCGCCGAAGAAGCCCGATAACTCTCCCGCTTGCGCATAAGGAACCAGGAATGGACGAACAGCCGACACTATAAC
The DNA here is from genome assembly GCF_023375885.2 of Dermacentor andersoni. Lineage (NCBI taxonomy): Eukaryota > Metazoa > Arthropoda > Arachnida > Ixodida > Ixodidae > Dermacentor > Dermacentor andersoni. The sequence continues at coordinate 46,644,717 of NC_092823.1, read as the reverse complement.
ACTCTAGCACGCTACATGGAACACCACCAAGGCAACCCTGCTTGGGTTTGGACTCCAATACGCCGTTGAGGACTTAGTGAAAAACTTGATGGTGCTGTTTCCGGCCCTACAAGCTTATTTGACGTATGCGTGCACTGGACTCTGAGATGTTATTACGCATTCACTGCGGCGCCGCTCGCGACCTAAAGCAGTACATGTGATTTACCAGGGATAAAGAACACTGATATATTGTTTCTTTCTTACTTTTCTTAAATATGTGGGTTTAGTTTTTCCTATCGTGTTACTAGCATTTGGAAGATGCTCTTTAAGGGAGGGAATTCACACGCCTACATATTTATCCCTTAGGGCGGGTGCTGCATTTTACCCACAAAAAGGAACTTAGTTACCGCTTAGCACAAGACACGCCGGCATTATTGGAACTCACTCGAAGTTGTCATTGATTCTACTTGTTGTGTATGTTCTCGCCAAACCTAGTGTAAAGACATTGTTGGCGCGACCCGAATTATGTAGTGCTTGCTGGAAGGCACGCGGACACCAGCGTTTACACTGGAATCTTCGACGAGTCATGTACAAAAGCCTGTGCGTTTGAACCACAACACATTATATTTTCTACGATCGCTGTCTTTGCTCACCATTATTGGTGCACTTGTGTGTTACTGGTTTATATGGACACAATTACGCCCAATAAAGAGTTCAATCTACTCTAGCTGACAGGTGCTGTCATACAGTGAACTGTACACTACCATGTTTGAAGTACTTGATAAACGAAAACGGTACGTTTGAATAAAGTTAATTTTTACTCCACCACAAGATGGCAGCCATAAGAAATGACGTAAAAAATATGTTAAAGATGTCCAACCACGTTATTTCAGCAGGTTAACGCGGGTGGACAACTTCTAAAGCTGAAGTCTCCGTCTTCCTATATTATTAACCGAGTGTGTCCTTTAGCTCTAAAAGATGACTTTCATGACTGGGACATTTAGCCTTTTGCTCCTCAGAGATTATTACATCGTCATTGGTGGGTTTCACACTAGTTAACTTGCCAATGAGAATATTCCAACGCAAATGTTTACAGCTATCGCAAAACAATCCTCCACTTTCTTGGCAAATCCCAACGACTAGAAAAAGAGTAATTGCCGACTTTCATATGGTCAGGCTTTGCATCGCAAGCCATTTCGGCAGATACCATTTGTCGATGATTATATATGGTAATGCGAAGCATTTCACCCCTGCACCCGGCCTAAAACGGCAGCGATATCGCTGCCAGAGCGTCACACAAGCGGGCAGCTACACCCTGAAGACCTACAATCATAAGCAGAGGTGGTTGCAAGCGCGACACGCCACGCCAAGTTTGTCTTTCAAAAAGTGTTTTTGAAAGCAGGCGGGTGCGTCCCGCAAAAGCTAGTACTACAGCCGGCGCCGCTGGTTCTCGGCGATTCTGGGTTTGTTCAGTGATAGTCCTCTTGGCTTGCTGCTGTCTTGCCCCCACGCGTGTGTAGTAGGCCCGTCGCTGCGCCTCCTGCCTCGTCGCTTCGGTGCGCGTCGCATACCCCCTCTAGTCTCTGCAGAGCCTTTCCACTCTTGCGATCCTCTTCCACTTCATTCTTTTAAGGGTCCAGTGTTGAAGAAACCAATGTCTACGCACAAAATAGTGCAGTTAGCGCAACCAAGCCACGCCCATTTGTGGCGCGCACCCCAGTACCGTCGAATAGAGCAAGGCAAGTAGGCGCCAAGTTACTATAGCGGGGCAAGCAGGCACCTGGGAGAAAGCGCGCATGCGCGTGAAGCAAGGAGCTGAGCCAATAGCCGACATCAAACGGGCACATGTAGGTGCGCGTATATCCACGACATACTGTGGGACCTTGGATGGCCTCGTGTTTGAAATTACCTCCTACTAGGCAAATTGAAAGTGTATAACAGCGGTGTCTTAACAGTACTCACGTACGGGGCAAAAACCAGGAGACTTACGAAAAGGGCTCTACTTAAATTGAAGATGACGCAATTAGCTACGGAAAGAATTATGGGTCTAACGTTAAGGGATAAGAAAAGAGCAGATTGGATGAGGGAACAAACACGAGTTAATGACATCTTAGTTAAAATAAGAAAACGAAATGGGCATGGGCAGGACATGTAATAAGCAGGGAAGATAACCGATGGTCATTAAGGGTTACGGACTGGATCCTAAGGAAAGGGAAGCTTAGCAGGGGGCGGCGGAAAGTTAGGTGAGCGGATGAAATTAAGTTTGCAGGCACAACATGGCCACAATGAGCAGTTGACCGGGGTAGTTGGAGAAGTATGGGAGAGGCCTTTGCCCTGCAGTGGGCGTAACCAGGCTGATGATGATGATTATAAGGATCATGAGGGAAATTGAAAAAAAAAGGGCGAGTCAAGAACAAAGCGTGAACACGCGAGTGCTTTCTTTCCAGTTCACATTAATTGAAACCATTGTGAAGCTTCAATATAGATGACTGCCACAAAGAAGACGAAAACAAATTGAGGCTGCCAAAGAAAGTGGCACTTTAAGAGACGCATAGCATGAGGCTCGGGTTCTGGTTCAAAGTGGCGCACACGTCTCACTTTTAACGTTGGCCAGGCCACTGCAAAAAGACAATTATGTCGTTAAGAATCTAAAGGGACTACACTGTGCAGAAAAAAAATTGAGCATGCTCACCACTTGTAATCGGATTGATCGCCATTCCTGGGCCAGTAGTTGGCATTGACTGCGATAGGGTTGTTTCATGTCCCACTGAAGCGCTTACATTTCCTGATAGGCCCTGTACTTGGCTTCCCGTAGTTATAACGTTTCCAAGCTGTTGTCCTGTGCCTGAATGAACCATGTAATAACCAAAATAAAAAAACAGACGCCACATGTTTTGTCATATCTCCCATATTCCTATGTAGAGAACTTATGCACGGATGTTAAGTTTATTTGATATTTAAATTACCACGACCATGCACAGAACAAAATTAAGTACTCCAGACCCTGCCTAGTGCTTACGTACACATCATATGCAATGTGCCGTCCTTAACAGTTGAGGTCTCTCCAGCTAGTAGAACGGAAAAAGTCCACAAACGGAACCAGTGTTAGGTGCATTTCCCAGCTTCGGGATTTATTGTGGGTTCTACAAGAGCTTTTTATTTTTAATGCCTAGTGTAACAGCAGAATTTATTTCCCAGGGTTTTTATTTACGACTCAGCATCTACGCTACTGCGTACACCTCTTGAAGCAGCCATCCGAGGGAACAAAGAACGGAGCAAATACTGCTGTTCTGGGGGCAAAAATTTTCAAAGTATTGTCACTAGTCATATGGTTCACTCGACAGAAAGAAATGTTAATCTCTTCGGATAAACTAAGAAGATGTATTGAAATTGGTCATATATTAAAAAGAAAATATTATGTACAATCTGTGATCTGGAATGGCTGCTTAGTTGGTGTATTTCAAGGACATTACCAGTCCAGTTTTCCCATGTATCCTCGCTATCCAACACTAAAACTAGTACTGGCTCGTTTTTATGTTACTTACAACGCACGCCGCTGTCGCTTACTTCATTACGAGCTCTTCAAGCCATGGACTCCGCAAGGTTGCACCATTTTTGCGGCTGATTATGCTCGTCATTGAAATATGTTGCGTGCCCCTTGTTATACGAAAGTAATCGTGTGCAAAGTTATCAACGCAAGGTTGGTTCTAGTTGGAATTTCCTTTCCTTAAGTACGAAAAAGGGGATAAAACGCGCCACCATGTTCCTTAAAATGGATTGGACAGAAAGAAACAGTATAGACAAGTTTGCGTTTCCCGCTTCGTAAAACTGCCACTCACGTTTAAAGCTTTCGTATTTGAATAAGTTCTTGTGCTATCGTCAAGTTGTTCACTTATTTCTACAACTTTCGTTGGTTTCAAGTGGCAGAGCTCAAACACATAGTATAGATAGCCTACAACACACGCAGAAAAGGGGGGGGGGGGGGGGGGGGTCCTGATATTCTTGAAGTCGTTCAGGGAAGCAGTCATGACAAATTGCTTATGCCACATCCACGAAGGTATTTCCCTCATAATGCTGCAAATACAATATACTTGTGGCCAAGTAATCTTGCAAAGTAGAGCACAAGTAGAGCATTTATGCACTTATCACTGTTGCCGAATGTTTTTTTTTCTGACTGAACAGAATAAAAATAGTGCGTTGGTATGTTAAACGATATAAATAAAACAAAAGTATCAAATTTTACGCATCTTGCTCTCGCCAGAACCTAGTAATGATCGATGTTTAAATTAAGGTTTGTCCTGAGAAACTGTGTGGATTAGTTAAATTTTTGAAGCGATATATATACATATATATATACTGTTATGAAGCAAACGCGCCTATACGTATGTGCCGACTGAATAGGAAGATGAAGGGCCGTGCCGTGATCGCCAGTAAGCCCCGTCCTGCGGTCAGCCCTTGCAAGGCCTTCCTGTATGTGTGTATATATATACACACATATATATATATATATATATATATATATATATATATATATATATATATATATATATATACATACATAACCTGCGGCTCTCAGGGCGTGGCTCGTTTTACAGGCTTGTTCAATTTAGCAGGTGACTATAGAAGTCACCTGTGCTGTACGCTGCATCACTAAAATCTGTTTTATGTACCGAACGAATATGCTGTCATCATAATCTTCAAAAGAATCTGCACTCCTCGTCATTCTCATAAAATTGCCATTTTTCTCGAGCGACTGCGTTTCACAGCACGCGCATGACACATTATTGTCGCACGAGATGGAAACTCTAGTCAAATCCCATTCAGCATTCCATCTTTCCAAGACAGAGAAATCCAACATTCATACAGTCCGTTTTGTTGAACCGATTACGGGCCGTGCCTACTACGAACACTACTACGAACCGCCGTGCCTACTACAAATTTCTCTGACCTGGCTGAACTCCCTCCTGCGCGAGTGAGCTGTTCAGCTTAGAATCGAAGTACTAGCCGCTGCTCATTAAGCGGACACACATAGTGCCCACGAATTGCGCCCTCAACTAAGGGATCCACCCTACTAGGAAGATACGCTGCCATAACGAAATAAATAGCGAAAATAAATGTCCCGATCCGTCTTACTTTCAGCGCACTAGATACATCTGTCTGCTATTTTTCATACGGACCGCTACAATGCACTCTGATTTTCCTTTTCTCTATGTGAAGATTTATTTCGAGAACTCCATAGTGTACTGGAAATACATCAGAAGGACGATATTTCTGCTATTAATATATTTTAGCTCCTTATTCTTGTATATAGCTTCAGCTAGCGCGGCTAGTTGCGCTACTCAGTCGGAGCACCACATTTGCGATGTGCTGCCGACCTATGTCAGTGTCGACCTTCTGTGAACAGCAGCAGTAAACGAAGTTAACTATGGTGGAAGTGTAATTTCGTAACTGTGACAGAGTTGGAGCACAGGGAACATTGCATTTAGAAGACAAACAATGCTCACATACACACATCCTTGTCATGCAGGTCATAGCCTTCAGTTGACTGAGTAAGATTTTCGGGGCTAGGCACGTATATGTACCCAAGCAACAAACAAAGTAGGTGGCAGGATGGCCACCACGAAAACTAATTAGTAAAATAGTGCATGCGTAATTCTAAACATCTGGGTTCTCTCCCGCTTGCGGGGAGTTGCCTTTCTGAAATAGGCTCCTATAGGGATTCAGGATGTATGACTGAATAATCAATACATGTTTTGACAAGCCGTATCTTTCCCGTTGTGGCTTTGCGAGAATATTGACTGGCTTTATTATGCTTATTGCTTATAAAGAACTGATGTCCAGAAGAATACGACTATAGATTTAATTCTTGCATTGAGTCTGCTGTAACGAGCTAAACTCACGTAAACGTCATGCCTTCCACAGACTGATAGGATCAGAATGTGGACTAAGATTAACGAAAATAACTCACCGTGGGCTGTTTGTTCCCCAGCAGTTCCACTACCAAGCATCGTCTGTGGCGGAGTCGCTTGACCAACACCTTCATGTTGACTCAAGTTTGCTGATGGTTCGACGGCAGTAATGCTGCTGACTGCGTGGCCTGTGGATTGTTGCTGTCCTGCAAAAGTTTTCGAACGTAATCCCCTGTTTTATTATCTGTCAAAATAACAGGTATCCAGTGCAGGGTTCAAGGAAACAAAGTTCATCACGGACTTCTCGCACAGTACAAGATTTACTGAACAAGACCTTTCAAAAACCAATGTTGCAAAGCAGATAACCGGTATGGATACACCTACTTTCTTATTCTTTTTCTCGTAAGCTACATTTCAGCCTTTATCACACCAGCGGCATCTATGAATTGAAGGTCACGTCATTCGGCCTTTCTCTCGGCACCCTCAACTTTGCAGCGTGTAATGAACACGGTATTGAATGGTTTCAAATGGCATACCAGTCTAGTCTACAGTCATGACGTCGTTGTTCTTGGCTCAAACTTCGACGATAACCTTAAGCGCCCTGAGGCAGTACCAAAAGCCATCACGTCATTTGGGCTGATGCCTCAGCGGCAGAGTTTCGTATTGTTTTCGAAAACCTTCTGATGCGGGGCCACGTAATCACAAGTCTGGAAAAAGATAACCTACAGAAGATGTTCGCCTAAACTATATCCAGCCGCGCTAATTGACCAGGTTAATGTGGGGGGACATCTTCCTAAGCTGAAGTCTCCGTCTTTCTGTATAATTGCCGGAGTGTGTCCTCTGTCTCTAGAAGATTAATTTCATGACTCGGATGTTGTGCCTGCTGCTCCCAAAAAATTCTTAGCCCGCCATGGGCTCATTTCAGCTTAGTAAGCTCACCAATGAGAATATTTCAACGCAAATGTTTACAACTATCGGGGGAAAAAACTTACTAGCTTAACTGCTCTCGCAATCCTCCACTTCGTTGGAAAATCCCAATGAGTAGAAAAGGAGCACTTGCCGACTTTCAAAGGGTCATGCTTTGCATCGCAACAAGTTACGGCAGATGCCATGCTCGATCATTATCTAAGTTAATGGGACACACTTCTCCTCTGCACATGGCGTAAAACCGCAACGAGATCACGCCCTGCGGTGGAATGGTCACTAGAAGACTGCCACATGGGCGGGCAGCGACGCCCTGAAGGCGTACAATCGCAAGTAGAGGCGGTTTCAGACGGTACGCGCCGCGCCCAATTTGTCTTCGACAAAGTGCTTTTGAAACCAGGCGTATGTGTCCCGCAAAAGCCAGTACTCCAGTCGGTGTCACTTGTTCTCGGTGGTTCTCGTTTGCTGAGCTATAGTTCGCTCGGCGTGCTGCTGTCTTCCGTCGTACGTATCTAGTAGGCCCGTCGCTTCACCTCCTGCATCGTCGCTTCGTTGCGCGTCGCATACTCCTGTAGTCTCTGCAGAGCCTTTGCACTTTTACGCTCCTCTTCCTCCCGGTACCTTCCTGGCCGCATTGTCGTAGAGGCCGATGTCTACGCGCAAAATAGCGCAGTTAGCGCAACCGAGCTACGCCTATTTCCGGCGCGCACACAAGTACCGGAGAATAGAGTAAGGCGAGTAGGCGCGAAGTTACTAGAGCTGGGCAAGCAGGCACCTGGAAGAAGCTGCACATGCGTGTGAAGCAAGAACTGACCGAGCCAATAGCGACCATCGAGAGGGCGCATGTAGGTGCGCGCGCATCTGCTACAAACTGTGGGACCTTGGATGAGCTCGCATTTGAAATTACCTCCGGCTAGGCAAATTGAAAAAAAAGGGGGAAGTCGAGGACAAAATGTGAAAACCAGAGAGGTTTCTTTCAACTTGACGTTTATTGACAGCATTGTGAAAGTTAAATGAAGATGATAACAAAAGAGAACGGGAAAACAAGTTTAGGCTGCCGAAGTAACACTTTAGGACACACACATAAGTTGAGTTGTGTGTTTTGCTTCAAACAAAGTGGCGCATACTTCTCAATTTTAAAGTGTACCAGCCCACTGTATGGCGATGATTAAGTCGTTAAGACTCTAAAGCTGTGCGGAAGAAAAATGAAGCACGCTCACCATTTGTTATAGAAATCCCCGCTATTCCTGCGCCAGTAGTTGTCATTGACTGTGTTGCGGTTGTTTGATGTCCCACCAAAGCGTTTACGCTTCCTTGTGGGCTCTGTACTTGGGTGCCCGTCGTGATGGAGCTTCCGGGCAGTAGTCCGATGCCTGAATGGACCATATCAAACATAACACACACCTCACGTTTTGTCATAGCTCCCGTATTTGTACTCATAGAACTTATGCACGGATGTTACGTTTAATTTATATGTACATTACCACGACCACGTACCGAACTAGCATAGGTACTCCAGATCCAGCGTAGTATTTTCACTGACATCATATGCAGTGCACAGTCTTGAATAGCTGCAGCCTTTCCATTAGCAGAACGGGAAAGGACCCCGAACATAAGTGCGCAGCGTTGCACTCACCAGCTTCTGGATTTGTTATTGGTTATATAACAGTCTTTTATTATGTTGAGTTCGCACCATTTGTCTGTCAGGATTTGCATTTACGACTCATCGTCTACACTAACGCATACATCTCATCAAGAAGTCACGCAAGTAAAGAAAGAATGGAACAAACACTGTTGCTTTCGGAGACTAATATTGGAAGTATCGTCATTAGTGCCATTATTCACTGGACCCAAAAGAATGGTAATCGCTTCGGATTAACAATGAGAAACTAAAAAAAATACAGGGATTACAAAAGCCATCATGTTCCGTAAAATGGACTGCACAAAAAGAAAAAGAGTATAGACGAGTTTGCGTGTCCTGCTTCGAAAAATTGTCACTCAATTATGGCTTTCATTCTTGAACAATTTGTTGTCATATGGTCGAGTAGGCCTTCCATTTCACCAGCTTCATTCCGATGACAATCGTAGAGCTCACACATATAATATTGGACGCCCACAACAATTGTTCAAACTGCAGCGCTGATGTCCTTGTAGTGGTTCAGGCAAGCAGTAATGACACGACGCTTAAGCGACACCCAGGCGGCTTGTATCAAACGGAATAATTCTCACAGAAATGTGCAAATGGTAAACAATAACTGTGGCAAAGTAATTTTGCAAGGTAGAGCACTAGCGAAGACCCTTTATGCAGCTGTCACTGTTGCCGAATAAGTTTGGTTCTGATTAAAGAAAAGGTTATGTGGCTAAGTTAAACTAAGTAGAAGGAATGTAAATATATGCCATTCTGGGAATCTAATAATGGTGACTTTGCAATCAGTTGATTATCCTGAGAAACTGCATGGAGTCGAGAAATTTGTAAACGACACACACACACACACACACACACACACACACACACACACACACACACACACACACACACACACACACACACACACACACATATATATATATATATATATATATATATATATATATATATATATATATATATATATATATATATATAACCTGTGGCTGTCATGCCTTGGTTCGTTTTGCACTTTTTATAAATTTAGATGTTCAATATGAACGACACCTGTGCTGTGCGCTGCATCACCATAGTCAGTTTTATGAATGGAACAAGTGCTGTGCTTATAGCCTTCAGAAAAATCCGACCTCTATCGTTTGCACAACATTGTCATCTTTCGCGAGCAACTGCGGTTCTCATCATGCGCATGCCATAATATTGTCGTACAAGACAGCAAATGTAGAGAAATTCCATTCAGCATTCCAGCTTTCAAGCAGAGACAAAACCAAGAATTCATACAGTCCGTTTTGTTGAACAAATTAAAGTCCCCCTCCTCCGTCTAAAGAGAGCCGTGCCTACTACCAATTTCTCTTTCATACTGTGCCTTTTGTATAACAGTTTAATCCTCTTCCCCCGACTAAGAACAACCATGCCTACTACCAATTTCTCTTCCCTCTACTTGCTCCTAGGGTACTGGGCAGATCTGCTTAGACTAGAAGTATTAGCGGCTGCTGATTTAGCGGACACATGGAGGGCCCACCAATAGGGCCCTCAACTAAGAGTTCCACCCTATTGGGAAGCTCCTCAATCATAACACAAATAAAAGTTTGTGTCGATCAATTTCAATTTCTTTCAACGCGCGGCATACATCTCTCTGCTGGTTTTCATAGGAACCGTTATCCTGCACTCAGAGTTTTGCTTTCTCTATATGGATATTTATTTCTAGAACTCCAGAGTGGACTTTTGTTTCGTGAAAAGAACGATATTTGTGCGATACAATTATTTCTAGTCCATATCCTTGTATATAGCTTCAGATGCAGCAGCTAGTTGTGCTGTTGAGTCGGAGCGTCACACTTGTGTACTGCTCAAATTCATGTCAATTCCTGGTTAGTTGCGCTTTTTCCATGTAAATAATTCTTTGTAGAGCTTCATAGGTAGATGAAATTGTAGGGCCAGTTTGACATTTGCGCCATAGAAGTTCAAGTATTTATCCTTAAATAAAAGGTTATGTTACAGGAGCTAGTGCTGCAGCTGAATCCGAACGCTAGACTTGTCTTCTATCTCTAATTCGTACGTCACGCAGTTCTTAGTACCACCCTGGCATGCTTACACATTTTCTCTGTGCTTTTAGAGTTGGGCCTCCATAGTATATCAGATGCGCATTGTAAGTATCATACAAGAACTAAAATGAAGTCATGATAAAATGATAGTACCAACACTTCAGTTTACTTACCACTTGGTAACTGCGGCACAATATTTCCACCGCCAAGGTTCATCTGCGACTGAGCAGTAGCTTGGCCGATGGGGTTCTGTTGACCAGCATGCAGAATAGGCACGACCATACCCTTCGTAGTTTGCAGATCTCCTGCGTGAATTTGAGCATTTTTTCAGTGAAGAAGCGCTCCACGACTTTAGATAACCTAAATCGTTGGGTTATTTGGCTTACGGCTAAAGTTTAGATTTACGAAATTCTAAAGAGTGCTTCGTTATCTAGTAATGCTTTCATACGAGATGCCACGCAGTGTTTCGAGATGCCACGCAGTGTTTTGCGGATGCAATGAAACGTCGAAATTCATGTGTGACAATTCTTCTATTTTGCCTATTTTAAGCACGCATAAAGACTGTTTACAATGAGCATATCTCGATAAAAGTGCGTTGAATTTTCTTTCCAGAGTAACCGCAATGTTACCTGTCCCTGACAAGGACAAAAAGTGCATATTTTAAAGTGCAAGTGGTATTGGCGAGACTTTCCACAGTTGATACGCCATGATACTAGCGTATTCCTCAAGCTAACAGATGTGAAACGCCTTCGATAACATACGAACAGTAACAGAAGCCTCCGGAACCATCCTGACCAAGAATTATAGAACAGGAGTCCCTTTCTGCAACTCGTCGCGTTTTCATTTCTCTACAGAGAAAAATCGACCAACTGGTACAAGGATATGCAGAAAAAGACAAATTTCCGCCATCTCCGTCAATTTATTATAGCCATAATGAGACATGGTTACTGCGCCGAAGAAGACAAAACCAGTATATAAAATGCACTTTACCTGCTCTCGACATAAATTTACTCTGCAATACAAATAAAGGCGTACAATTAAAGCCCGGATTCGTGATAAACTTCTAAAAAAACATGATATAACACTCGAATTACTCATCATGAGTACCCACTAGGCATCGTTTTGTTCAAAAACTGTGTTTAGCCTTCGTGGTCTTGCAGGTGGTAATGCAGTTATCGGCGTCTTATATCAAAAAGTTACCATGTAAAATCTGTATTCCCCGCTCTATATCTTGCTCGACACGCATGTGCTATGAAACACTCGCATTCATCGTCAACGGTGTGCAAGGTGTCTCTAAATGCTAACGCCTGGAATTGTGCTAAGCGCTCCATCAGCCTCATTGAGGCCTATGCCACATTACTGTTCTGTAGAAAGTATCAATTGTCATAGAAGAGGGGTCCTTTACAACAAAACTTACTTGAAACTTTGCTAAAATGGGCTTCTAATTCGTCTTTTCACCAGAGGGATCTCCTCTTTATTTAACGCGGTAGCTTTAAAGGCCCCGTGTCACCGAAAATCCGGTGCCGGTGTCAACATCGGCGTAGTTGTCGGTGAGTGAGCATTGCCGCATATATTTGGGTGTATATATGTGCTATGCGTCTCTCTACAAGATGCGGTGTATGCGCATTATATTTCCACACCATTCCATCCCTAAAGTTGCTCATATCTTGTCTTAAATTCTTGGCAAAGATATTCCTCAGAATTTCCACAATGCCAGCCCACAAACAAATGTCACGAAATGGAATGCCGACAGCGCATGCCTATTATGTTGCTCGTCTCATACTGAAATATTAAAAGTGCGGAACAATAACAGAAACCAGCAAATGATGTACTTTTTTCGCTGCAGCTGTGCACTGATATCGTAATCGGCCCACATCATCTGAATCGGCCTTTCTATATGAGAAAGCTCGCCTTCGTGTAGTGCGTTGGCCGCCAGGGTTTCGCGGTAAATATTACGGTTGCATAGGCTGTAGTTGCCAGGAAGTGTAATTAAGCAGTGGGAGATCTTTGAATACTATCGCGTTCCAGTTTTAAAGGAAAAGCCTAAGCGCCCTCAAATTTTTTCTCGTCATTTAGTACTCGCCGAATGTCTAAGTGTTGTATAGGGTCCACAACAACGTTAGAAAGGCGGAATTGGCGGTATTTCTGTACGTTGTCTGAGAATTCTGCATGCAAAGCAGAATTCTCAGACGAGCTTGTGGCATCCTTTACACGGGTAATAATTTCTGTGCGTTTTCATGCGTTTGCATTCTTAGGGGACTTCACTTCTCAGTTTTCAGGCGTAACTGTTTTTATATGTATGCCTATTTATGTATATATGTAACCATTTTCCTGCCTCGGCCACGGCGGCCGCATTTCGATGGTTGCGAAATGCGAAAACACCCGGGTACTTAGATTTAAGCACTCATGAAAGGAACACAGGTGGTCGAAATTTTCCGGAGTCCCCCACTACACCGTGCCTCATAATCACGTCGTGGTTTTGGCAAATAAGACTCTATAATTAACTTTTGTCCGCCTATCTGGGTCACTGTGTAGTCCACGGTCGAAAGCGCAGGACACCTAGCTGCTGTAGTGAGGGAACATTGTTCGATATGAACTAATGAACCAACTTGGGTCTCCGAACATGTGACAGTATGGACACTGCGCCGCTCTTCAACGAGTAGGGGCGTGCAGTTCTTCAATAAGCCTTTGTGACGTCAACTTAGGAAAACTATCTATGCGCCACTGGGAATCTACTTCTTTGGCGTATATTGACAAAGGTCCATTAAATTTGTCCTTAGCATGCCGACATGAGGCAACGTCAGAAGGGTTCCTCAAGGACAGCAAATCGAGGTTACAGCAGGGCCGCCTTTCAATGCAAGCTTTCCACGCCAATGCTTTATCAAGCTGCGCCACTAATACCCTGATATAAATGAAAAAATCATAGTTAAATAAAAAATGAAATAAATAATAAAACAAACAAATAAATAAATAGATAGTGCATATATATATATATATATATATATATATATATATATATATATATAATCTATATATATAGATATGCACTATTTATTCATTTATTTATATATAGATTTATATATATAAATAAATGAATAAATAGTGCATATCTATATATATAGATTATATATATATATATATATAATCTATATATATAGATATGCACTATTTATTCATTTATTTATATATAGACCTCCCACCGGACAATAACAGCAATACGTTGCTTGATACGCTTACTATAGATTGAATCATGACTTAAAATACCGTTCTTTAGGTCCGACCTTGTGCCTCTTGCACACATGATAACCACAGAAAGTGTGTCACGGCGTGTTACGGCTAAACTTCTTACACTTTTTCCAAAATCCAGGGTCCGTCGATATCGTGAAGTGAATTTGCGTGAATTTGCTGGAATTAATTTGGGCTTTTTGGACAGCGCAAAGGGAAAGAATTGACACTGAAAGGCGTAAACTACAGGTAGTAATGCGTGTCTTCTTAAATATCAAATGATCTGAACAACATCTAGGTATTATGTGAGGCGCTGTGTAACAGACCGACCCACTTTCCTAATATGCGCTTGTCCTACAAGATAATGTGTCCTTACGTAACAGGTAGGCGTTGGTTATTAAAGGGTCAAAGAATACATGAGATGTTGAAACTCTATTATACTGCTCGCACGCGATAAAAATGAGTGAATTAGTTGTACCATGACAGAAAGATTACACTATCAAGAAAACGACGAATACGCATGAGCTTAGAAATTGCATTACATCCAACTTCTCAATATAGTTATAGAAGTACACAATTGCTAATTTCCGTGCATGTATCTTTGCTAGCTCTAACTTTATATTTGGAAAGTTGAATAGATTGTTACAATTTGTTCATTACGTTGAAAATTTTCTTCTCATACTATGCAAATACAGCAAGAAAAATGCATCCATACTAAAAAAAAGTGAAAGCTACAATAGTTCTGAGTAAATAGATAGAATGTTAACTTGTTAACCACTTCACAGTAAAGCTTTCATCGGCCAAAAGAGCCTTCAGCACACTAAAATTAGTCTACCGGTCCATGACACTGTACAACGTCAATAAGCGCTGTCAAATTATTTCTAAAAACACTCAAGCACACAAAAAATAACTACAACCTGAATCTGCCCTATCAATTCAACAAGGTTACTTACGTCTTCCGCAAGTGTGTTCGCATTCCTGAGAAGTAGGGAACTTATTTCCGAAGAAAGAACAGTCGTATGTCATGAAGCAATTTCGTGAGATCATATCGAAGACGTACACAGGAAACACATTGAGCAAGCACAGGTCACTTTCCACTTGGAAATGACAAGCTTCACCTGCAATCGTAAAGTGTTAATGCGAGACTATTTCTTTAAACATAGACTAAAGCGACTATTTATTTTTGAATTCATTTCAAAACAAGGATAATTATTTGCAGTTTCACTCGAAATGCACAGAAGTGATAGCGATAGCAACCTATTAGAGTATTACACAAAGTAAGTTTCGTAGTTCTAGTGGCACCGTACACTGCAGTAAACATTGTCTTACTAATACAAAAATATTGTTGTCACATGCCCTAAGACAAATAGGATGCCAAGTTTACTTGATGACCGCGAGTATTTCGCAGCCTGCCATGAGCACCTATAAATACCACTGTAGTTGAAAGCGCTGGAGCAATGTATATAACAACGTTCCAGAATAATTTATTTGCAATTTATTTGCAACAATAAAAAAAACGTTTAGTTATAATACCATCTCTTTGATTGGGATGTTCTAGTATATTCAACATCCTTTTAAGGAAGTTGGAACAAGGACCCCTCAGCAGTGATCGACAGGATGAGGTGACAAATGCTTTAAGACACAATTACTTAATAATTAGAGCACTTCACTTGAACATTTAGTTTTTAGATCTTTAGAGTCAAGCTCGTTTCATTCGCGGCCATATTGATAAGATATCAAAAAAGGTGCCCTTCACCTCTTGTGCTGAAGGTGATGCTGGCAAAATGGATAGGCACGATAAAAAACAGATTACCTTGGAGATATTTGCTTGAACCAAGTAGCATTTCACAATAGAATTAGGGCATTGCAGGAGACAACCTAGTCCCTGGCTTGAACATAGTAGGAATGTCTTTTCCGTATTTCATCTGAAGAATCATTCAGATATATGATTTCGCTACCGCCATATAGTCGTCCTCGCTAAGAATAAGATTCAACTGAAAACCGGTACTTCGTTTTCAACTGAACTTCAAAATGGAGTGAAAATTAACCAAGAAAGATAAATGAGATGGGAAAAGTGCAATGGCTTACCGGGAGATAATTAACCAATTTGCTACTCTGCAATGGTGCAGGTTTAAGGGGAGGGAGAAAGATGACAAAAAAAGCACATGCCCAGACAGAGACACGGGGAAGCACACCTACAAGTGGACGCAAAGAAAAAAAAAAGCAATGCTGCAATATCAGAGTCATCCAATCAGGCCACTTGGCCGGAGGAACTTCAGTAGCGCCTTCATCGCTTTCAGCTGAGGATACTGTGTCAGGCTGCTTTTCAAGATTTTCTGCTCAGAAAGTGGTATGTTGAAGTGTGTCAACGCTGTCTTTGGGGGCTGTTTCTCAGAGCGGTGGCGAGGACAATGAAATTGTATCATTCCAGTTGGCGCTGATGCTCATCATCAAGTAAAAACGACGCAGTCAACAATAAACATTTTCATGTTTCTGTAATTTTTGTGTATTTATTTTGTATATGTTTTATCGCACACTTTTTAGTTGAATCTGCTTTAGACAATCAATTCTCAAATAAACAAAGGTAACGAAAGTTGTCGCATTTGGAGTCACTTATAATGTGTGTTGCGCAATATAAAGCACCCAGACAAGAAAAGAAGCTGTGGACGACAGCAGCATAACCTTCCAACTAATAATTTTCGTACACCTAATTAAGCGGAAATACGTAAAAAAAAACAACTTGTCAAGCTACGTGGATTGCAAATGAAATTAACCATGAATTTGTTAAACCATCTGAGTAAGCTAAGGCACAACAAAGTATTACATGTTGATTTGCGCAGCCCTTCTTATTACGGCTGTCATTCAAATACAACACAGTGCTAAACCAGAATAAAATGATACACTAGAACACACAAATAATTACAAAACTTGAACACCATTAAAATATTAACACCTGTACTTCTTTATATTTCTCCGGTGACCGCTTTTCCCAAGCTAGCAAATTTTAAACGTTATCGCTCGCCGCAGGCCACGCCTGCATGTAACAGAAGTTTCTCGAATATTGTCTATGGTTATATTCGTTGTGAATTGTTACCGGAACTTGGGTAATACGACTGTATCCGCAATGCCAGTAGTGAGTACTTCTTGCAAGGCACGCCGGCAACAGCGATAACACTGGAATCTTCGACGAGTACTGTATTAAGGCCGACGCGCTTCACCCACTGAACAGACTTCGACGATCGTCGACTGTGCTTGACTATATTATTGGGCTTGAGTGCAACTTCTTGTGCTGGATACAGGTTCACACAATAAAGATGTTGTTCGTGATTAATAATTTTTGCTGCTGTCTCCTTCGTCGTCACTACAACGTGTCAATATTATGCACTGTATGAGATACACCACTTGACGTTGTAAGGTGCTTTTTCTTTTTGACAGTTCGTTCTAGTAAACATACAAGCGACAACATATAAATTTCTTCATCGTGTGCGCTCAATGTGAGCGCACACGTAAGACAATTCAGATCATTTCAACGCTGCACAACTAACAAACGTATAAAACAGAAGTAGCGAGAAGAAGGTCAATTTGAATATGTTCATGATTTGTTGAAGCAATAATAGACAAAAACGATCGCTTGTTCTTTTTTGTCTTCATCTATTGCTGCGCTGACAGATTATGAAAATGAAATGCTTTCGAGAAACATTCCTCACCGCTTCGGCACACTCCCTGGCATTCTAGTTGACTTGAAAATGGCGCTGTCATGCAACTTGGAAAGCACTGTCTTGTACTGGCATCAAAGTACCATCCCCTGGTTGTGCAGTTGGTTGAGGTTTTACTTTGAACGATATCACATCTCATATCTGAGGCAAATAGATTGGAAAGAAAACTAGACGTAAGCCGGCATACAGGCGAGAAGCAGCATTATTTATTATACTTTAATATATACTTTATTATAGTTATATTCGTCAGGACATATAAGAGCTGCATTGCGTATTGACTAGTTTTTTTCACACTCAGGAAAAAGGAAGACTACAATGTGCTGTGCTTCCATAATGGTTTGTTAACAAAGATCTCGGGTGCAATTGAAGAGCATAGCAAAAACAAACCGAATAACAAAGCAAGGCATATAGCATGAACCGCGGGACAACCCCCAGGCAGCAACCTCTCATTGACATTTTCTTTGAGTGTTTCTCAGTTATTAGGAAGTGCGTTTCGACATTTACGTAGTCAAACACTTTCCACTGAATTGATTCGCTGTCAAAAAAATTACGTTTAGCTTTCAACTTATGATTGGCAAACTTTGTGACTCTGCAATCACAAATTGGTAACAAGGTGCAAAGGCTCAATATGAACAAGCAGAATTTGGGCCTGTCTGTGGACGAAAACTGCTCCTCTATGTGGGGTCATCGCAAAAAATTAGTTTCATATCAATTTTTATTTATCCACAGCAAGTGAAACCCCTATACCTTGTTTTGTTATTACATGCGGAATTTTAACGATCTTCTGGTGGCTACTAGCATAAACGACGTCTTCGAACTGGATTACTGCAAGGTCACGGGATGCAATCCCAGCCACGGCGGCTGCATTTCGACAGGCGCGAAATGCTAAAACACCGGCGATGATGTTAAAGAAACACGAGTGGTCCAAATAACCAGAGTCAAACAAACAAATGGTTTGGGTTGTGCCCACAAAAGCGGCAAGTTTGTTTGCTTTCATTTTCATTTGGCCTATCATTATTTCACTTATAAAAAGAACAAATAAATTTCACGAAGCTTTCTTTTGCTTCATTAGCAGTTTCCTTCATATTTTTCTGACTAACGAAAAGTGTACCCCTCGGTTGCAGTTTATCTGGTTAATTACTTTCGATAAGCTGTTGACAGAGCAAATGACGCCGGTAGATCATTCATTTAGATGTTGGTTTGGTGCTGGCGCTACTACTGGTTGTTTTAGCCAAAAAGATATGTTAACCGGATATTTTACAATCAACTGCTCAAAGCAGATCAAAGCAATCAAAGCAAGTCCGAAACAGTTAAAATGAATGTACTAATTGCTGCGCAAGGGACAAATATCAAGCATCTGTCGGATTCTCGTCGCACAGCAGCAGCTATTCTTCGTTTTTCCTTATTCATGATCTTACTTTCATCTGTATGTTCTCGTTATTAAACAGAATGGCCGCTGCGTGGTTTATAACGCGCTGGACTGAGCTCCATCGTCCGGCAGTGTAGACGCTTGCTTTGAGAAATATCAACTGCTTATTATGAACATTACAAGTAAAGACAGGAAAAAAACGGCTATTTGAAAGCATTTCCGGACGTGTACAAGCACGGAAAACAAGAAAAAACAGGAAGGGTGGGAGGTACAATGCGTCACCTAGATTTTGCAGAGGTTATGCGTGAGTACTGGCCCTAGCTCCGCGCGGTAGGCGCTAGCAGTGCCCCGGCAGGTGGCGCTTGAGTCTAATCGACAAGAAAACCCGCGCTAGGTGGCATTACTGCGCCTAGCTAAGAGCGCCGCCTTCACGAAAAAGACGGCTGCGTCAGCCCTTAGATGACAGCAAGTTTTGCGCTCCATATTGGAGACAAAAAATAATCAGTGGCCTTCCATTCTGCAAAGATGACTAGCGAAGCTGCGTATGCGGGTACCTTAATGGCGAACTGCACCTCCGCCGCGGGTCGGCCCGCATTGCACTATCTTCGGGATCGGCCCCCGTATGGGGAGTGCTTAAGGTCTGTTTCACCTGCGCCGGGAGTCGGCCCGGCCTTAGACTGTCTTCGGGATTGGCCCACGTATGGGGCCAATCAACGCCTGCTTCAGCTGCGCCGCGGGTCGGCCCGCATTGCACTATCTTCGGGATCGGCCCCCGTATGGGGAGTGCTTAAGGTCTGTTTCACCTGTGCCGGGAGTCGGCCCGGCATTGGACTGTCTTCGGGATTGGCCCACGTATGGGGCCAATCAACGCCTGCTTCAGCTGCGCCGCGGGTCGGCCCGCATTGCACTATCTTCGGCATCGGTCCCCGTATGGGGAATGCTTAAGGTCTGTTTCACCTGCGCCGGGAGTCGGCCCGGCATTGGACTGTCTTCGAGATCGGCCCACGTATGGGGCCAATCAACGCCTGCTTCAGCTGCGCCGCGGGTCGGCCCGGCATTGCACTGTCTTCGTGATTGGTACACGTATGGGGAGTGCTTAACGCCTGCTTCAGCTCCGCCGCGGGTCGGCCCGGCATTGCACTAACTTCGTGATCGGCCCACGTATGCAGAGTGCTTAACGCCTGCTTCAGCTGCGCCGTGGGTCGGCCAGGCATTGCAATATCTTCGTGATCGGCCCACGTATGGGGAGTGCTTAACGCCTGCTTCAGCTCCCTCGCGGGTCGGCCCGGCATTGTACTGTCTTCGCAATCAGCCCACGTATGGGGATCGCCTAACACCTGTTTCACCTCAGCCGTGAGTCGGCCCGGCATTGCACTATCTCCTGGATCCGCCCACGTATGGGAAGTTTTTTCCTTACCACGCCAACGACACGAAAGTTTCCTTGAATAGTAGAGGTATACAGTTTCCCTGTAAGAACAAAACAGACACACCTAACAGGACCCGCAGATAGTAGCCGCTCATTTCCGCGGATCTTGCCACGCATGATCTGAACCTTTTCTTGGCAACCATATTGAAGCACGGTTCACACATTAGATTTCCATGCGTTTATTTCCGCAGCCTTATTTATCTACCCTGTCATCTGTGTCGTTTTTTTTTTGCAATAGCATCGGAATTCTAGAAGGAGGAGGTTCCCAACCGCAATATCTGCCTATGCGCCCTTCCGATATCTCATAAATGTTTCAATTGCGCTCGCTAAGGATATCATAACGACACCTCCTTGTCTGGTCCATATAAGTTCTGACACGCGAAAGGAGATTGCATAGACACTGCACTCCACGCATGCCACTTTTGGTTTCTTGTGCTTTTTTCACATTGTCCTGTGTACACTTTTAACAATTCTAAAATGCAGTGCAACACGTACTGCTATCACTTATTAGCTCCTGTTTAGCAAACCCTATTTGTAATTCCATGGTGTGCATGCCTGTTATCTTTTGCTTGGTCGATTCCTTCAGAGGAGGTAATACATTGCGAACCCTGCGATCCGACTGTTCGGTAGTCAGTGTGCGCTTTTGTTTGTGTCTTCACGTGTTATTCTCTCCTAGATTGTACTCAATACCTGTCATCATTGGTTACAGATACCAGTTAGCCCAAAACTACCCCAAACTGTGTATTGATACCCCTCCACGTGAGCGCGAAAACAGGTCGCATATTTGCCATGAAATAGAAGAATCTGGAACTTCGCCAGAGCAATAAAGCTCCATACACATCACTCAGCAGCTGTGTTATTTTTAGTCTTAACGTAGAAATAATGTTTTGCAATTCCGATGGCACGATCATATTGTCAGGACCGAGGCCATGCATACTGTCTAATGCATATTGTGTTCTAACATTGCGCATACTGTTGTGTAGGCAGGGAGCACAAATATCGATCAATTATGTGTCAAGGTTCTTCTACGTTTCCCCGCAGGAAGCTTCAAGCACTCGCACCTCGCGGTGCTATACGCCTCTGCGTCAGCACCACGCAAACACCCTCGCTCATCGCCGATCTTCTCTCTCTCGCGTTATTACGCTCTGATTCCTTTCCTCTCAGCCACAATATTGCTTCCCGCAATGATGTTATTTCGTTTTCTGGTCTGCAGTTGAAGAATTTCGTCTTTAGAGACCCTGTGGTGCGAGTACCGTTCAACTAGATCAGAGACGCTTAAAACACGTAGCCAGTCTCCATAGCACAGCATGTTATTAAAAGAGTTGATATCTGACAATTTTAAAGCCAGACAATTCAGAGAAGTGTGAAAACCGAACGTGCAAACTATGCAGAAGAACATCGCTTCTTGAAGCAACGACATTTTTAGCATTTATAGCACCACATTGGCTTTTTTCTTTAATGCTACATCCACTCCTATGTAAAGAAGTGCAGCCCGAATGTGCAGTGAAGTAGTAACTGTAGTTCTGTCTAAAAGCGCAGCTTTTAAACGTCCTTTCCTGCGCCGAGCGTACGCGTTCTCCCTCGGCGTAAGCGAGCGAATGAGCCCAGCGAGAGATGAAAGTGAACACTGAGCGCCGCGCGAGAAAAAAACGTAGTGCCGCGCAATAATTGCGATAACCGCTACGAGATGGCGCCAGAGGAGCGCGCCGTCTAAAACCCCTTGATCATTTGAAAGTAGCGACACTCTCCTCCTCACGGTGGTTTCCTCCTGGATTCTCCTCGCCCGCCGGCAGCACACGGCGCGCTTTTCCTCCTGGGCTCCCGCGGACGGGCCGCAGGATTCTATGGAGGCGTGTTATTTTGGGCCAGTTGCGCGCCCCAGTGAGGTTGAAAATTTTCAGAAATGCTAAGAAGAGCATCGATAATGCTGGAGGCAACGTTTATGAGGAGGTTGGTTTTTTCTTAAAGCCGTGTGAATGGGGTATACCGATGTAAATTGACCTTTGAGGCGAGTTCTATACTCCAGAGAATTTTTCTGCCATATGATCAGAGGGTTAATTCGTGCGTCTGATCTAGTATTGCTTGTGACACATCCCTTTGTGTGTGGATTATTAAGCGAAAGCCTCAGACCTCTCTTTCAAGGTCCCGTTGTGAGTTACGGAAAATATCACGTGACCGAAGGAAGGTGGGAAGCGAACCAAACACTCTAAGAACTGTTTACACCGTTTGGCGTGCCCCTTCTGCCACACAACAATAATCGTCATCTGCCTTGATGCGTTTCCTTTCTTTATCGCTGCGAGCCCGGAACTTTCCAGTAACGAACGGCACGCGCGTTATCAGCATAGAACAGTTTACACCCTTTGGAGTGCCCCTTCTGATAACACGCTTGCCGTTCGTTACTGGAAAGTTCCGGGCTCGCAGCGTTGAAGAAAGGGAACGCATCAAGGCAGATGACGATTATTGTTGGGTGGCACAAGGGGCAATCCAAAGGATGTAAACTGTTCTTAGAGTGAAGCATGTGCAGCCGCGTATAAGAGATGATTAATGATTAGCAAAGTAATGATTGATTAGTGATTGGATTAAGATGAATTCGGTTGTGTTAAGGGGATTAAGGTGGATTAAAGTCGACGAAGGTGGATTAAGGTGCGTAAAGGAGGACTAGGTTGGATTGAGGTAGAGGAAGGTGAATTAGGGTGGATGAAGGTGCGTTGAGGTCCATTAGGGACGATTATGGTGGATTAGGGTGGATTAAAGCTCATAAAGAAGGATAAGGGTGGGCTAGGGTGAATGAAAGTGAATGAAGGAGGATTAGGGTGGGCTAGGGTGAATTAAAGTGAATGAAGGAGGATTATGGTGAAATAAGTAGGATTAGGGTGGACTAAGATAGATGAATGTGGATTCGGGTGGATTAAGGTGAATTAAGGACGATTATAGTGGATTAGGGTGGATTAAAGTGAACGAGGGAGCATTAGGGTTGATTAAGGAAGATTGAAGTGCATTAAGGATGGCTAGAGTACATTAAGTATGATGAAGGTGGATTAGGGTGCATTAACGGGGACTTTCGTAGACTATGGTGGATCAAAGTGAATGAAGGAAGATTAAGGTCGATGAATGTAGATTCGGTGGATTAATGTGCCATAGGAGGATTATGGTAGACTAATGTGTCTTAATACTCAAAGAACCCTAATGCACCTTAGTCCACCCTAATCCACCCTAATGCTCCTTCATCCACCTTAATCCTTATTCATGCACATTATTCCAACTTAATCCTGCTTAATAGTCCCAATCTATCTTAATACGCCCTAATACACCTCTATCAAACGTAATCCAGCTCTATGGTCCCTAATCCACCTTAATCTACCCTAATCCATCCTAATCGGTCTTAATCCCCCGTTATCAACCTTAATACACCTTAATCCTCATTAATCGACCTTAATCTCCCTGTACGCGGCTTAGTCCCCCTAATGCGTGTTCATGACCCTAATCCACCCTAATCGTTCTTAATACCCTTTCATCAACCCTTTACCTTAATCCACCATAATGCGCACTAATCCTCCTCCACCCACCTTAATCTTTATTCATGCAGCTTAATCCTTAATACACTATAATCCACCTTAATCTTCATTAATACACTATAGTCAACCTTAATCCTCCCTAATCCACTTTATGTCAATCACTAACGATTCATTAATTAACTTGGGTAATCATCCTCTTATACAGGGGTGGACATGCTTCGGATCACCTCTGGCCTTCCTTGGGTCACGTGATACTTCCATTACATTATGCAAAATAGAAGTGAGGCGTGCAGACAGGACACAAGAGTAGAGAAGTGGACAACACCAACGCCGACTATCAACTGGAGGGAGCACTGAGGCGAAAAAAGAAGAAACTCATCTGCGCATGCTCAGGAATGGCAACACCACGTGTCAATCGGGTACACGGGCCGGTCTACGTGAGAGATAACTGTTAAGGCACTTCATCACTTGCTTATGTAAAGTAATCGAAGGCTGACTCACGCACGCACTTCCACCATTATAGATAGGCCATGCCTGAGCATGCGCAGATGCCATTCTGCGCATTATGCCATTCCTGAGCATGCGCAGATGAGTTTTGTGTCTTCTTTCTTTTTTCGCCTCAGTGCTGCCTTCAGTTGATAGTTGGCGTTCGTGTTGTCCACTTCTCTACTCTTGTGTCCTGTCTGCACGCCTCATTTCTATTTTGCATAATGAATCCTTACCAACTAGCTCAGCTTTCTGTCGTTCTAAACTTCCATTACAACGCGACCTTGAAACATAGAGATCTAAAGGCTTTAGCCTTAAAACTTAAAAAAAAAACTCAATGTTGACTAGCTAACGCTCATCACCTGCAATACCACGGATATACTTGCCACTAATTTTTTCAGGGCGCATAGCAGAATCTATAATGCTGCACTTCCGACTGAATAACAACAGTTAGCGACGTGCCAAGTGGTGGAGCCGCCCCAGAATATTAAGCCTACTGAGGACAACCGCAACAAAAACGCTGGTGAGCAGGCCGGAAGAATGAAAGAAATGCAGCATCACGGGATGCTTTGCTACGAGCTATAAGAAAGACGCCTCAGCTCGCAAACAACGTTGTTCTTTGTCGGAACAAAGTTATTTCGGCCAATGTCATGCAGCCACTGCTTCCTGCCAAGCCGTCGCGCTTTCCTTGTGGTATCATAAAAACGGCATAACCGTCTTCAGGCTCCTTGCTGCAGTTATGCAGTTGTATGCGCAACAGCCCGGCATAGCGCTAGCACATAGAGCAGGAAACAGCGTACAACGTTCGCTACGCCTAGCTAAAGCGCCGAGCTAGCCGTCCTCAGGAGGAAAATGGCGCGAACGAAAAAGAAAAACACAAGCAAAACTCAAGATTCGCGCGTTTCCAAGGGCAACAATCGTCGTGCAGAAAAACGGGGGCAAAACTGGTTGCCGCGGGGAAACGCGCAGGGGGCGAGGAGGAGCGAGGAGGTCGCGCGGCGGCGGCAGAGTTCCAAAGAGTGTCGCTACTTTCAAGTTATCAAGGGATTTTAGCGCCGTCTACGCATCCGTGGCGGCGGCGGCGCCGGCGGATCGGGGGAACGAGAATAAGATAGGGTTCAGCCCGCTTTCAAAGGAATCGCCAGAACACGAAAGTGAAACGTCTCTTCACATAAGCTCTTGCATGTTTGCTTCGTGAACTCCCCGTGCTCTGCAGCGAAAAGCGCACGATTTGCAGGTCGGCGACCGTGTTGCAGGTTTTTGGCGGGAAACGTCAGGATGCCGAGTCGCTTTGGCGATGGTACGAACAGTTTGGTCCGGTTGCGTCGTGTGTTGGACAGCCAGTTCAGCTGCGACGCGCTCAGCCTCGGGAATGCGAGTGGCAGCGTTTGCAAAGCGCGCCGCGCACGCGCGATGGCGTACTGCTTCACGCTAACGTGTCTCTCGCCGGACCAAAGCGAGCAGCAGTTTTTTCTTAGTTGGTGCCATCCCGAGCGAATCAGTGCGCGGCGTGTAAGCACTACCGATGCATGTGGACGCTGCACTCCATAGGCGACGAGGCGTCACAGCCTTATCGGGCGCGAAAGAAAGAAACCACGTGCGGAAACTGCTTCGTCACCTCGGGATAAGGCATACATCGCTTACACCCCGCCACACCGCGTTGGAGCGTCCTTGGCTGTGAGACTGCGGCAGTTCTAACTGTCCGCGCTCGTTAGTTTCATGATGCAGTACTTCGCCCGACCACTCCTAGATGGCGGTGCCATGCGTGTCAAGATAGAGAATATTTTACGCGTTCGCGCCGTCGTCACACCCGTATGAGAAAGCTCATCGTGGAGCCTGGATAAAACACTTTCGTGTTTAAAGGAACCATGAAACTCGCCTTCTTCCGAGGCAGCGACGTTACCGGCCGAGCGAGGAAAAACGCAAGAACCAGAACGCTCGCCTTCTCGCATAGCGTTCGCCGCATGCGTTTACCGATAAAACTTACGGTCGCATAAGGTGCCGGGAAGCGGCAACTTTGTAGCGCGTCTATAGAAGTACAAGGCCGCGCCTCGTGGCTCTTCCAGTGATCGGTGCGACGCCTCCATATACCGCGAAATGAAAACACCCATAGAACTAACTGAGCTCAAATTTCATATTAGGGAGTGTCTGTAATCGTCGGTTAATATTTTATGGCACTGAGCTCCTAAATATCGAAATTGTGCACCGTCACATCGTTTTATGCTGAACAAAAGTTTCCAACTGTTTTGACGAAAACGAGTAGCGTCTTCATACTACCAAATATTTGCAATCGCAAGCTAAACAGACGCATTTCAGACAACTTTTTTTTGTACGGGATCGAGTGTTGTCATTTATTGCGATGGTAACTAAAACTGTGGTGCTGAAAGATATAACAAAATGGTTTTGGACAAATCTAGACGGCAAAGCAACTAGACAACCAGAAAGAATTGGACGCGATCTGAAGGTGAAACCTACATGCAGATGTTAATACCAGCAGCGTGTACGCAATGACGCCTGCGCCTGGCCACTGTGTCGCATGCAGGTTTTTCATTTATTTCGTTATTTGTTAAGTGAAATGTGTTCTAAGCCCCAAGGCATTGCAGAAATACATGGTATGCACAAAAAGAAAGGCCTACGTGTGCAGCATAAAAAGTTTTGACAAAACGTGTTGTTTGCGGCTATCTTGAAACTAGCATTGTCTGCAACAGTGGCGATGGAATAAGGCAGGCAGTTCCAATGGACACTTGTTGTTGGAACAAAGGAATCCATTCATTTTGTTCTGCCCCTTCCTGAAATGGCATTCTACTTTGTTTCCGGCATTGCTATGAATCCCCCCTGCTTTTTTTTTTGTTCATACCAGAGCGCAACAGGCATAACAAAGCAATATACAAATGCAAAAGCAACATCAACATCTGCAGTTTTCTGCTCAGTTCTCAGTATTTCTTTGTCGTGCTATGCTATAGGCGACATGTCGGGTCCCGCTTTTCTTAAACGTCAATCGATGACACTTGACATATTGTATATCGCCTACTTGGTAATCGTTTCAATTATTTTCGGGCATCGTTGCACATACAGAAAAACAACCTTGCGGGCTGGATTCATAGTGACATGTCGCATGACAGTTCGAATACTGTAAGGTCACCGGAACCCAGTAGCTTCCGAGTAGTAGAAAAACAATTTGCAAGCGCTCAACAATACATCTCTCAATATAGATGTATTTTCCTTATTACATGGCGTCGCTGTTTTTGACTAGAGATGATGTTGGGAAGGTTGCGGTAGTAGTGAATAAATCCAAAAAACGATTCAAGCAGCCTACTTCATGCAACGTGGGGCGCCCACATGTTTCATTCTCGTCTAAACCACCGAGAATGCCGTAAATTTCTTCCAGATGAACGTGTATTCAGTAGAACATGATACATAAAATTATTTTTTTAAGACCTAGGTTGTTTGCTTAGGTGCCTTTACAGCCCCTTAAAATATTCACTTCTGGCGTTGATTTGCCTGTCATCGTACGACTCTGTCGTCCTAATATGCTGCAATATACTTCCTCAATTAGTTCTTGAAAAAATGGTTCAGGCCAAATTGCGAAACGTTGATTGCGAGAGGTTTCGTAAGGCAGCTACATAGTTCAACGTGAAGCAAGTGTGCGAAAGTCGTACGAATTTCCCAAATTTTTACAAATAAAAAATCATCACACAGAGGTCTTCCCGCTTATGTAACTGCTACTAGTCCAAGGTAACCGGTAGGTAACTGATAACTAGTTCAAGGTATAACGTTAAATTACAGCGCCCAGTCTAGCATAACGCAGATCAAAGCCTAACTATCGTTGCCGTCGTTGAGTACTCGCCGTTATATTGCATTGCTCTCATTATTCCATAAATTCATTCAATCCTACGGAATATCTCTACCATGCTTAAAACACCACGTCTTCCCTTCGCGCAATTCGAACAATAATTTCCGCTACGCCCGCGTATATAGTGCGACGGAAGCATTTACCTTTTCACCACTGCCTCGCGCTATCCGACTCTGGAACAGCCGTCAGGATAGCATTGCTTTTGCTCAAAAATCATAATGACTTTTGCAGTAATTTGCTCAGACATATTTCTCCACACTGTGCGTAGGGTTGAGTTAGTACACGGGTTCTTATCTCTATCCCCCCTTCCACTCTCTTTCGATTTTTATCCCCCTTCACCCTTCCCCCCGTGCAGGGTAGCCAACCGGAACTACCTCTGAATAACCTCCCTGGCCTTCTCTGTATTCTATCTCTCTCTCTCTCTCACTCTCTCTCTCTCAATACCCTTACATTCGCGTTTTCAATGCACTGTCCCGCATTATGCCATGTGTTTTGTATTATTTTCTACATTACGCAGTGTCTAACGTCTCAACGCAAAGTAGCTCGCTGCTTTCATGTACTACTTCTTGCTGTAATTCATGTTTTTTAGGCAATGCTCATCTGTTCTTTCGTTTTCTTTTCCATCTTTCTGTAAGTATGCAATTTTTTTCATTTTGTGCCAATATTTGAAGGCTTTTAAGCATCAATATTGTTTTTACCGATCATATTTTGCGTTAAATTGAGCCATATGCCCTCCCGTCCCCATGCATGTGAGGTACCTCACATGCCTACGACGTTTTTCTAAATAAAAAAAACTATCATAACTATTGCAAACATACAGCACAGGTTGCCTTCGACAAAGTATTGTCGCTCATTTCCCTATGCAAGTTTGGTTGCATTTCGAATTTCGAATACAATAATGTAATAATCTCAACGCTACCCTGAAACAGTGTTGTTTGCACTTCTATAACACCTCCCAGGGTTAATGAAGACTGCGGGCAAAGTGCATTTGATTGAGAAGAAAGATGACCGACTTCTAATGAGACCTTTCTTGATTTGAGCACTCTAGTAGTTCCATACCCACAGTTATACTGGACAATCTTATGGAGTGATTCGTGAAAAAAAATTGTATTAAGCACACTTCGATGGCTCTCGCCTCTATTGCGTAACATAATACCATATATTTAGTAATATTAGGGTAAACCACGCAGAAGGGCGCGAAAGTTATTCGCGTTGCATGAAGCAGCCGGAAGCACTTCTCAAACTGCACGAGGTGTAAATGAGCTCTGATTGTGTCGATTAGTGACGAAGAAAGCCAATGTAACGTGCTGCTAGTGTGGCGATTTTAGAAAATAATCGCGAACCACGTTGGTGCTGATTCGCGGCCCAGAAGCAGAAGTGTACGGTCTGTCGTCACAGGCAACGGGGAACTGCAATAGAAGAGCCCATCTAGTTCTGTTTCTTAGTGAAGTCATATCACTGGGAGCAGCCGAGTAAGAATCACTGGTTGTTGGCCACGGGGGCCATCCTGCTGTCGTCGCCGAGTGAACGCGAGAAGGCCATGGCATACCAGAAGTGCGAGAAAAGAAATAAGGCTCGCCAACGGGTTTCTTGCATTGCTCACACTGGCGAAGACATGCATGTCATCGTTGCGGAGAGGAAAGGATAAAATGGAAATGAGGGTCGATAGGACGGGATAAATACGTGGCAGTGTGTTACAGTCAACGTCGTCTGGGTTACCTGTTCAATATGGCTGCCGAGGCTTAATAATTATAAGAATTTTTAAAAAAGCTTTGACTACAACACTTTTGATCTGCTTCCTGCGGGGACATTTGTCATCGGCGATGATCTTATCGGGCATGGGTCTCGATTTAACACAAAACAATGCACTGCCAGGGTTCTGCAAGAAAACATTTAACAGCAATATGCTTGTTTTAAGCGATATGCATATTTGTAGCACATGTATGTGGGGCATGGCAAAATACCTAACTAGATATTTCGCTGTCTTATGCCAAAACGTTTATATCTGCTGAAAATCAGTTGCGTGTGGCTCAGAGACTTCATGTTCTGAACTTTTCACAATATTTTTCTTGCAAGTTGAAGGACAAGAACCTCAATATTGTCAATAGAAACCTATAATTGCGGCAAGGTGATATCGATTACTGGGTTCCGCTGCCAAGTTGGAGGAAGTTGACTGGAGCAAAGTTGACGCTTCTATATGATATATTTCCATTTGTGTCGAACCGTCAAGAAATATTTTTGAACCGAGCTTGTCAGTACGTACGTTATAAATTGATTTTCTCGCCGGCATAATATGAAAAAAGATAAATGATATTTTCACAAATAAATATCGTTATCAGAGATCCGTATTGTTGTTTTCACCATGTTCTCATTGCTTTTAATTTCAGTAGGATACAACTATACAGGTCACATAATACTGTCTATTTTATTAGTTGGAAATACTAAAGAACAAGGTAAACTTAGAGATGCCGGAGATTTGTACAACTCACCATACGGCAGGAGATTCGATGACTCGCAGATGCCAACCAGAAATAAAAGCGTTAATGCGCTGCCGATATTCATGGCGGCTGTGTTCTTTTGGCACACAGCCTGTTTGTGTAGGATTCTCTTCTACGCTGTCTTTAGGTGCCCTAAACTCTTTTCTGTTCCAGGTACTTCACATGTATTATGTTATTGTTTTGAATGCGGTGTTAGCATCAGCTTTCCTATGCTGTCCTTGACATGTTGCGCTGCCAGAGATATCGGAAGTCTACATTGTGCAACCTGCTTTGCACAATGGGTAGATGTGTTATATGCTTTCTTTATAGAAATTCCGCGAAGGTAAAAATTTTGAAATTCACAAGAAAGTAAAAAAACATCACGTGACCACTTCTTCTGAGAGGAAAAGGTGGCACAGCCTTTGTCATTTTCAAAGTGTCAAGCCGCAGTAGTTAAGATGCCGTCCTGAAATTTTGATTTAAAGAACCCACAGCATCGCTCGCTCAAAGCTATAGAAATTTAAACGATACCTTAACAACCTGATAACTGATAACAAACAAAGTAGGTTTTGTGGATTACCGCTTAAACACGCAAATATAATCCGCAAAAGAAATGTCCTTCACCAGGGCATATACTGCGCAGTAAAGAAAGCAGCTGGGTCTTCTGAACAACAGAATTTTGCCGAAGGAAGGACAGGCGGAACATACTAATACTGAAAAAAGAAGGCCCATTGTTTCCTTCGTCGCAATTGTTGGCTTTCATGAAGTGCTAGTAGATACCGCGTGGTGCAAAATTGCGGGATCCTTTGAGGCAGGCGAAGCGCCAATCATTGCGATGAGTTTGATTGATCGCATCATTTACCATGTTTATTGTCACAAAGCCGCATTTTGTCTACGAGAGAGTCAGTATTGGAGGACACGATATGAATCTGACCACTTGCGATTTGGAAGGTTATCATAAATATTATTATACCACCATCTTCATTATCATCATTACCATCTTCAACATTACATAACCACATTCACTCCATCATTTATATTCTATTCAGGACCGCTACTGGACCAATGTATAAAGATGGAAGAGGGCAGAAATATTAGTAATAAAGAATGACCATTTATTCACTTACAAAATCATCGTCAATAGAAACTAGTAAAGCATATTGGAGAAAAATATAAGCTCTAATACAATCAATATAATTAAGGTAATCACACAGAATTGTCCGGCAACTATACGTTCTGCGAATTAAAGGAATATCAGTTGGTGTTGTATGGATGAGTGCAAAGATGCTTTAAAAATACTTGTCGGTACCTTCCAAATGTTATCTCCTGTATTATTACGCAGTTTACTCCGGTTATCAATAGCAATTGGAAAAATTAATGAATCAAAACATTCTTTGAATCATGCAGTAATTCTTTAGTTTAAAATATATACAAACAATGGGAAGCGGTATTTGGTAGCGAAGCTACTGCTTCATTTTGGCCTATGAAATTGTAGAACAATCGTAGCGAAAAGCACAGAGGTGAGCTTTTTTTTCAGTGATGTTAATGTGGGAAGTCGCAGTTGTGTTACAAACTGATTATAGTGCTAAGAAGAACAAAGGATCCCCTTTATATGTAACGGCTCATAAAGGCGTGGGTATGCAATGTTTTTTTTTTTTTATTTCGTCATCACCAACTGTTGACTCTTCTGCGTGCCTGTTTATTATAATTACGTACGGCGTAAATCTGCTGTAATTGATGTTCTAACAATCGGCAGTAATATATTCCGGGGATGAGTCACCATTCATGGAGGGAGAACAGCTGTATAGTTCCCTTGCATTATTTTCCGCGGCTAAGGAAATTTCTTCGTAGTCTAGAACGTGCACATTTTAGCAGAAAGTATTTCTGCTTAATTCAGAGCCGATTTTTTTTGTGGATTGGTATTTTGGAGCACAGAAAGCACTTCCAATTTTTGTTGCTCCATCATTGCCCATATACGCAAAATAAATTTGGTCTGTGTAGAACACATCGCCCAGATAGGTGTTTGGTATGACGAAGAAATACATTTGGAATACCGCCACAGTTTTTATAGTTTTCACAAGAACTTCAATGAGCGAAGTAATACATGCGGTAAATAGGTATGAGTTTCGTATTAGCTATAGAAATAAGCACTCGGACTGTTGTACAGCAGAATTCTTTAGGCATTCTAGGCAGTATCTCCCTTTTATTTCATAGAACGAGTTTCTACGAATGGTCATTGACACTCCGGCTATGCTCAGAATTGATATACTATTCTGAAATACATCTGTGCGATTCCACATTTTTGGGAAGAGCAATACGTGTGAAATATTTGGAAATTTTTCCTAACGTGTATTACGTCAACAACTCTGGCCATGCTTATATTTAATCCAAACCAAGAATTGGAAATTCCGCATCTGGTCATTAGCCATACGTCGACCGCAGAGAGTCATCCTGTACACTGCTCAGCAAAAGATGTGCGCAGCCTCGTGGGCTTATGCTCCTATTCTCGTTGGTTCGTCAAAAATTTTGCGGATATCGTCTGGCTACCGACTGACCTCCTCAAGAAGGACACGTCGTTCTTTTTAGACCGTAAACAAACGCATGCCTTCGACACCCTCATCAGTTTGTTAAAAACGCCTCCGATATTAAGCCACTTTGATCCAGCGGCACCAACTCAAGGTCGCACACACGTCTGTGGCCATGACATAGGTCCTCCCCGAACAGCATTATGGATTCGAACGCTCCATCGCCTACGCCCGTCGTTTACTGTCTCCTTCAGAGCGCAATTTTTCTATCACAGCGCGCGAGTGCCTCGCTCTGCTGTGGGCAGTAACTAAATTTGTTCCTTACTTGCAAGGTGTGTCATCATAATTTTGTGTCATCACGGACAACCATGCCCTGTTCTGGCTATCGTCACTGAAAGACCCGGCTGGCCGCTTTGGTCGCTGTGCTCTCAGACTTGAAGAGTATTGTTTCGTCGGGATGTACAAGTCCGGCGGCCCCCGCAGGGGCGTCTGCGTCAGCAGGCGTTTGGTGTGTTGCGACACCACGTACCCGAGCACACGAGGGTTGGACCCTCCCGCGTGTAGCCGTGCGCGGCTTAACCGTGTCTGGGGAAAGGGGGATCCTGGGGGTTGAGCCGATGCTGGGTGTCTGGACCTTTAAGGCCCCCCGGCGGACGCAACACACCCCTTTGGCCTCTGCTTCACATAGACGGCCCCCCCGGACTGACCCACCCGGGGGAAATCGGTAGTTGCCTTTTCCTGTCTCTCTCTCCCTCCAGCCTTCGTCTTTCTCTCACTTTTCATCTTTCCTGTCTTCTCCTTCCTTCCGCTTACTTGCATAGTTTCCAGGCAGCAAGGGTTAACCTTGTGTGATTAACCAACCTAGGTTATTTCATATTTGGTTATAGTGATGACGTACAGCTAGCGTTTACAGGACCTGTTCTTACAGTCTCTGTAGCGTCCCCTTGTAGGACTCCATGGTGGGTGGCTGGCGTTATTGCCGAAAATTCAATTCCTTTATGGCAACATCCTTCCCTCCACTTCCTGATCGCCCTCAGAAAAGAGGGCGCACCAATGATTTATTCCAGTTTTTTGGTCGACAAAAAGAATCCTTCCCTCGTTTTCACGTGATCCACTCTGAAAAACCAGCTAAACAAGTGCGAACAATCTCCCCGTTCCTTGTATCTAAGTCTCTTACTGAAGTTTTTGGTCCAGGATATAAGGTGTCGAGGATGGCTAGCGGAGACCTCCTCCTGGAGCTCCGCGATCAGAAGCAATTTGAAAAACTGCCTCAGCTAGTATCATTTGGGGAGACCCAAGTAGTAGTAACCCCGCACCGCACGATGAATACTTCCCGCGGCGTTGTCTCGGACGATGATTTGCTGGAGCTCTCTGAGGCTGAGCTCTTGGAGGGCTTCAGCGAACAGAATGTCATAAATGTCAAAAGGATCAAGATAAGGCGAGACGGTAAAGAAATTCCGACCAAACACCTAATACTCACCTTCAATTCAAGTGTCCTGCCCGAGTCAATCGAGGCCGGGTACATCAAGCTTCGTGTACGCCCGTATGTGCCAAATCCCTTGAGATGTTTCAAATGCCAACGTTTTGGCCACAGCTCGCAGAGCTGCCGAGGCCGCCAAACATGCGCCAAATGCAGTGCCCTTGAACACGCAACTGAAGAATGTAAGAACTCTCTACACTGTGTAAACTGTGATGGGGATCACGCCGCGTACTCACGGTCGTGCCCATCCTGGAAGAAAGAAAAAGAAATCGTAACGATCAAAGTGAAAGAAAATATCTCATTTAAGGAGGCACGCAGGCGGGTTGCATACCTGCCAAAGAAAAGCTTTGCCGAAGTGGCGCGTCAGGGGGCAGCGTCACAACGGCCTCCGGCGGCTGTCCGACCCACAAGCAGTGAGTCGGCAGTCACGCCATCTGCCCCCGCGACGGTTGCAGCTAGCGCTGCTCCGTCAACCGAGGAGAAGGAACCATCGACCCCGAAGGAGGGCGCAGCCGAGGCTGCCTCAACTTCCGAGGTTCCTTCATGCGCTGGCAACGGCCGGCGTAGCCAAATCCCTCTGGGAGCCCCATCGACCTCCGGGCTGGTGGGCGCAGGGGTCTTGCCCTCGAAGGCGGGACTCCCTCTGAAATCTTCCCGCTCGCAAGAGCACGTGTCCGGCGCCTCACAAGAGGCAATGGACACTACACCCATCCTCAAGGCGCACCAAGCGCCTAAGGAGCGGCGAGGCTCCCTCGAACGCTCCAGAAAGAACAAAACCCCTATTACAGGGCCTCGAAAGGGTTCTGTAATCTAAGGCATCCCGTCCGTTTCCGTAAACACAGCACCAATTTATTTTAAATATGGATACACAAATCATTCAATGGAACATTAGAGGTCTCCTTACAAACCTTGATGATTTGCAAGAACTCATCCACAAACATAATCCAAAAGTGCTGTGTTTACAGGAAACACATTTAAAATCCAGACACGCAAACTTTCTCCGTACGTATGTTACGTTTCGTAAAGATCGCGATGATGCCATCACATCATCGGGTGGTGTTGCGATTCTCACACATAAAAGTATAGCATGTCAACCTTTACAGCTTCGAACGCCCCTTGAAGCAGTGGCGGTGCGAGTTGTTCTGCTAAACAAACTCATCACTATTTGCTCGCTTTATATACCCCCACATTACAAATTAACTAAACATGAATTTCAGTCCTTTATAGATGAACTGCCAGAACCCTATGTTGTTCTTGGCGACTTCAATGCACACAGCTCCCTGTGGGGCGACTCTCGTATAGATGCGCGAGGTCGTCTTGTTGAACAGTTCCTCTTCTCTTCTGGTGCATGCCTGCTGAATAAGAAGGCACCCACATATTATTCTCTCGCCAACAGAACATTTTCATCAATTGACCTCAGCCTAGTTTCCCCGTGTATACTGCCTGAACTCGAATGGGAAGTTATGAACAATCCTTACGGGAGCGACCACTTCCCGATACTGATAAGAACATCTAAAGAAAATGAATGTCCTCCATAAGCTCCTAGGTGGAAGATAGACACAGCCGACTGGGAGAAATTTCGAACTCTCACTAACATCTCATGGGCCGACATGTCTTCTCTAGAAATTGATGCTGCTGTAGAGTATCTTACATCATTCATGATAGATGCCGCATCAAAATGCATATCCGAAGCGAGTGGTCTGGCATGCAAACGACGTGTACCGTGGTGGAACAGCGAATGTCGGACCGCCCGTAAGAATCAGAACAAGGCGTGGGGGTTGCTGCGAGCTTCTCCCACCGCTGAGAATCTTGTCAACTTTAAAAAAATAAAATCCCAAGGTAGGAGAACCCGCCGACAGGCCAGAAGAGAAAGCTGGCACAAGTTTTTATCGAGTATTAACTCGTTTAGGGATGAGGCCAAAGCCTGGAACAGAGTTAATAGGATTAAAGGGCGGCAAACACATTCACTCCCCCTGGTGAACACACAGGGCGATACACTGCAAGACCAGGCAGACTCACTTGGGGAATATTTTGAGAGCGTGTCAAGTCCAACAAATTATACACCGTCCTTTCTCAAATACAAAGAAACAGAAGAACGTTATTAAGAAGAAAAGGTCGAGAGAATGAGCCTTACAACCGTCCTTTTTGTATTGCTGAATTAAGAGCTGCCTTGAGCGTATGCAACAGCTCCGCACCAGGATCTGATAGAATCATGTATGAAATGCTCAAAAACTTACATAATGACACGCAGGTTACACTACTCACACTTTTCAACACCATTTGGGATGCAGGGTACCTTCCAACCGCATGGAAGGAAGCCATTGTGGTCCCTGTTTTGAAACAAGGCAAGGACCCTTCCTCAGTGGCAAGATACCGCCCGATAGCCCTCACAAGTTGCATCTGTAAGGTGTTTGAAAAAATGATTAATCGGCGACTCATCCATTTCCTTGAACTGAGCAAAATCCTTGATCCCTATCAGTGCGGCTTCCGAGAAGGGTGCTCCACAACTGACCATCTTGTACGTGTAGAAGCAAATATCCGGGACGCATTTGTACACAAACAATTCTTCTTATCCATATTCCTCGATATGGAGAAGGCGTACGATACGACGTGGCGTTACGGAATCCTAAGAGACTTGTTAGAAATGGGTATCCATGGAAATATGCTTAACCTAATAGAAAGCTATCTGTCCAGTCGTACCTTCCGGGTAAAAGTAGGAAATGTACTTTCGCGTCCTTTTACGCAAGAAACTGGTGTACCGCAAGGAGGCGTGCTCAGCTGCACACTCTTCATCGTGAAGATGAACACGCTTCGCGCTTCATTACCACCGGCAATCTTTTATTCTGTCTACGTGGACGACATACAAATAGCTTTCAAATCCTGTAACCTCGCAGTGTGCGAGAGACAGGTACAGCACGGCCTGAACAAAGTCTCAATGTGGGCAGACAAGAATGGATTTAAGATCAATCCTAACAAAAGCTCTTGTGTTCTTTTTACAAGAAAGAGAGGCCTGGTTCCGGATCCTTCCTTAGAACTGTGTGGACAACGAATACCTATCAGCAAACAGCACAAATTCTTAGGTATCATACTTGACTACAGACTCACTTTCATTCCACACATTAAATATCTGAAAGAAAAATGTCTAAAAACAATGAACCTAATGAAACTCCTATCCCAGACTACATGGGGTAGTGATAGGAAGTGCTTAATGAACCTATACAAGAGCCTAATTCGGTCTCGATTGGATTATGGTGCTGTAGTATATAACTCTGCCGCCCCGAGCGCACTAAAGATCCTAGATCCTGTCCACCATCTAGGAATCCGATTGGCCACTGGCGCTTTCAGAACGAGTCCCATACAAAGTCTATATGTAGAATCAAATGAATGGTCTCTCCACCTACAGAGATCATACATTAGCTTTACATATTTCCTTAAAGTACGCTCTAATCCTGAACATCCATGTTTTGATACCGTTACTGATATGACGTGCGCTACACTTTTCAGCAATCGTCCCTCCATAAGACAGCCTTTCTCGCTGCGTGTGAAGGAGCTTAGCGATGAAATGCATGTCCCACTCGTCGAGCATCGCTTAATGCACCTAACCAAGCTCTTACCTCCTTGGGAGTGGCAGGTGATACAATGTGACATATCCTTTATGAAAGTTACAAAGCACGCTCCTGAGGCCGAAATCCGAATGCATTTCCTAGAACTCCAGCACAAGCACTCCTGCGCAGAGTTCTACACAGACGCTTCGAAATCAATTGCCGGGGTATCCTATGCAGCCGTCGGCCCATCGTTTTCGGAATCCGATGTACTGCATCCGGAAACAAGTATTTTTACGGCCGAGGCCTACGCATTACTCTCTGCTGTAAAGCACATAAGAAAATCGAAATTTCCAAAAGCGGCGATCTATACAGACTCTCTCAGCGTCGTGAAGGCCTTAATGTCACTCAGCAAACATAAAAATCCCGTATTTAATGAATTATATTCGGTCTTGTGCAAAGCGTACTCATCTAACCAGAATATCATAATATGCTGGGTCCCTGGCCATAGGGGAATTGAAGGTAACGTTCTGGCGGACGAGATGGCCACGTCAATCACATTGCAAGCGGTTAACCCTACCGCTGCGGTGCCTGTCACAGATCTGAGGCCTTTCCTGCGAAGGAGGCTGCGAGATCACTGGCAACGCATCTGGGACGCGGAAACAGATAATAAGCTCCACCTGATAAAACCACAGTTAGGATTCTGGCCCTCTACTACAAAATCACGCCGAACAGATCTCCTATTCTGTCGTCTCAGAATAGGACACACGTTTGGCACACATAATTTTCTACTAACCGGAAGTGAGCCTCCAGCCTGTGGTAGATGCGGGGAGAGGCTGACCGTACTCCACGTCCTCCTGGAGTGTCGGGAAGCCGAATCTGAGAGAAAGAGACATTTTCCCTTAGCATATCGGCAGCACATTCCCCTTCACCCATTAATGTTACTCGGCCCAGAACAGCTATTTGACACCAATGCACTTTTAAGTTATCTGAAAGATGTTGTATTGCATGTTGTTAGCCCCACATGTTCGTAGCGCCTCCTCTCTTCAGAGGATGGCGCTGTGATAGTTCTTTCGTATAGCACGTGCCTCTAGGCCCTTGTGTTTCAAGGGCTCCGGCGAGGCAACAGTGCTCCAGCTATTTTAACCATCTCATATACTTTCAATTCTATGTCATTCTTTTACGATGGATTTAATTGTTCATAGTATTCGTCATTAGTCATCGCCATAATTTTATATCACGTAGATTTTATGCACTTTAAAGCAACTATTTTTAGGCCACTTTACAGCCAAGTCACATCTTCATAATACATCGCCAACATCACCACTTGTCATGGCGCTCTTTGGCCACACCTGGCCCTTGCGCCATTAAACACCACATATCATCATCATCAAGTCCGGCGGCTTACATCTGGACGCCGACGGCTTGTCTCGTCATCCCGTCGATCTTTCTGACAACAACGAACGGGCTGCCGACACTTGCCCTCTGGCCATTTCTGACTTTCGCGATATTGTGACTGAGCAGCAAAAGAATGATCTCTTCGGTCGATCCGGTCGCTTGAATTATGGTCAATCAGATCACTCAACTAGAATGTTTGTGCTCCATGATGACATGCCTTATCGATGGAACATGAGCTCTGATGGACCAGATTTACTGCTAGTTGTCCCTCGTCGTCTGCGTTCTGCGGTTTTTGCTCAGATCCACGACGCACCCACTGCTGGACACCTTGGCAGCTCCGGCACTTACGACAGAGTTCGACGTCATTCCTTCTGAGCGGGCCTTTGCCCCTTTGTGCGAAGTTACGTAGCGGCTTGTGACTTCTGCCAGTGTCGAAATAGGCCATCTGCACAACCTGCAGGCCACCTTCATCCAATCGATGTTTCCACGGAGCCTTTGTTGCGTGTCGGCACGATCCTTCTTGGCCTCTACCCCACATAAATAAAGGTAGACGAGTTAATAGCGGTTGCCACATACTATGCGACGAGTTCTGCCATTGCGCAGGCGCTACCGGGTACTGCGACGATTAAGTCAACAAAATTACGAAATCATCCCCTGTTGAAAACACGCCGTCCTCGACCCAGCTACAAACTGACGTCTTCGACGTGCCCCATTTGAAACCGTACGGTTCATCTAGTTCGCTATCATTCTAAGAAGCGCCACGACGGCGCTCCAACCCCTGGGGGTTATGCTACGGTGAATTTGGACAGAACTATACACACAAGAGGGAGAGGAAGAAGTGGTAGACTGTCCCCTGGAGCTGTGATATTTGTACCAGCGTGCGTGACTACCACTAACTTTTCCCCGTGTAAATAGTTGTGCATGTAAATGTGAACGTAAATGTAAATACATTTGTGCATTGGGCTTCCTCTTCGTACAAGCATACTGAATACCAGTAGCTATCACGATTATTGAGTTTAGAGGGCAATTATTTATTCCCATACGAAAGTGCTTCTTTTAGCACACACCTCAGACATTTTCGCAAATGGATATGCCCAGATTGTTGTTTAGAACTGAAGGTATTCTATGCTTTAAACAAACAAACGAAACATTCCTTTTAGCTGCGGTTCCGAATGTGTACTATCATAGTTTACGCCCCTCATAATGCTTCTACGTAACGCTGGCCTAAGTAACGAACTCGTTAGACGTGTAGGGAACCCGTAAATTATTGGTCTCAAACAAAGAAGTCACGATGCAGGACAGGGGGCTGGCTTCTACCCATTTCGAACCGCGACAATTGGAAAATTTTACATGTAAGAATATTGCAAGATTTGCTTCATGAAGTTCTTGCATCACACGTGCAATTGTCATGGTCGTTTTATGATTATAAACGGCAAGTTTTCAGCAATATTTTACCAATATTAGATTCATCCTCAATTATCCTTACACTTGATATGATTTACCTACAGGTATATTGCTCTACGAGTCAGCGCATGCGAAAGAAGTAGTACGTGTGCACACATGCATATGAAGAGCACTGAACACCAGCTTGGGAGGCTGCGCAAAATGCCGTTCGGAAATAGAAACATAAAACACCTGTACGCAAAAACAGCGCGATCAGCCACAATGCCTATTATGTAGAATTTTTCTTACGCGAGCGATACCTAAGTAAACTTTCGTAGAATCTATGCTAAAAATTTTCCGCACGCAAACCTCATGTCCACCGCTATTTTCTTTTTACGCGCTCAGCTCACGGGTTGAAAACCCCAAATAACCTTAACAATTTTTTCTCCAAATGCTGCTTGTGTGCTTGCTTGGCTGCAGATTATCACCACTAAGGTTCGCTCCATAAAACCAAGACAGATGAGTTAGACAAGGCACGTAGTTAAAAAATCAATTCTGGAGTTTTGCCTGCCCTACCTATCATATGATTATGAGGCACGGCATAATCGGGGGCTCCTGAATAATTTGGATCACCTAGGGGATTTTAACATGCAGCTAAATCTAAGTAGACGGGTGCTTTTTGGCATTTAGTTCCCATCGAAATGCGGCTGCTGTGGCCGGGATTTGATCCCGCGACCGCTTCGTAGCCGCGCAACACCATAACCACGGCGATTTCCAGCAGGTCATGACGAAAATAACTTCTTTCTCTAAATAATGAAAAAGAAAATCCTTGTATTTTTATAAAAACATAACATAATGACAAAATACTTATATTTGGGTAATATTAGTTGTGCTGCCTGATGGACATTTCTCATGCCTTCTTGGTTAGCTTCCGTGTCATTCGCTGTTTATCGGTGTGGTTCAGCTATGTGCAACCAGAAAACACCAATGGGCACGTAAGGTGTTCGACCACGTCGGTGTTAACGACTTGCGAACCAGATGAGTGAAGCCTGTTCAATCGCTGCACAGAAAGCTTGTCTTATAGCGAAGCTGTTTATAGCTAGACTGCCATGAAATTTTCATGTGCGCGAGCAAACATTCAGCGCTCTCCCTTTGTCATCGTTCCAAGCCCATACGTGCCTAGTTTCCTTCCACTCTCCGGTGGTGGCCGCTATGTTTTGCGTGTCTGCTTTGCGCCTGGTTCCTGGGGGGAGCCGCGCTGCAATAACTCAGAGGCTACTGCTCTTTCTTGTAACGTTATTTTTTCTCTTCTATTCGCCTCCTCAAGGACTTGTATTTTCGCTTTTTCTTCTTCGGCCACGGTAAATCACACGCCCACTGCAAAAGGCGGGGACAAGAAATTTGGTTGAGTTTTGTTGGGGAAGTTAAGCGAAAATTATGTTCCAAACACTCAAAGTTCGAAGCGCTGAGGGATGCATGGCAGTGTGAGATATGGGTAGCCGAATAAACAATGACACCATTAAAAAGGAATTTAGTGAAGGAGAAAAACTGAGAGCTGAAGGCACAGCAACTTCTGTAACATAAGACATGGAGATAAACTCGCAGCGAGTGTCACTACCGCCTGGTACCATTGTGCTGTCGCTATGGATGCAGGCTGTGATTTCTGGCGTCCTGAGTGACAGCTTACAGGTAACCTTCCAAAAAGCTGATAAGGCGCTATACTTGAGCATCACAAAGTAAGGGGTGATGACAATGACACAAGATAAGCGTTACTTTTAAAGAAGATGATGCATGTTTTTTAAAGTCCGTGACTAGTCCTGCCGTGCATATAGGTTCGACAATAAATTTTACTAAGGGCGGCTTGTAGACATCTCCATTCACCTCGCGCACAGTGCGGCAAAATAATTTCGTGACAGTGTGTTTTCAGCCATATCTGCAAGGTTTTTCACTCATCTGAAAGCGTGTTGAGGAGATGTGGGGTCCTCTTCCAACCGGCCGCAAGTAGTTCTATTTGTCCACTTCTATTTCACATGCGGTTAACATTTCTATACTTCTAAAAACTACAGAATACCCTCCTGATCTTTCCTCGTTCTCACTATTTTTGTCTTCGTATGGCCACCGATAGCGTGTTGTTTGTATCTATAAGACACAAGTGAGATCCGTGGCTGTAAACTCTATAGTATTTTTATTAGATTCCGAATCACGTTCTGGAAACTGCACTTCCGTTTATTTCCGTTTCACAAGCACCAAACAAGTACTTCACACAGCTATAGTATCCCTGATCATTTGGTGCAAGCACTTTCTTTTAAATAGCCCATTGGGTGTTGTCGTCGTGATGACTTACCTCCATGTTTTGTCAACGTGTCAATTTTCGCGATAGTACAAAACGAAACCTTATGTTGTTCTTTAAAATACACAGTTCTACTATGTGTTGAGGAAGTGCTCCATAGCTGCTATGCACTACATTTGTTGCAGGAGCGTCGATCCTCGAATCTTGCGTGTAATATTAGGATATTGCTATGCCTTTACAGTTTCAACCATTTAACGCACCCATTCGAAGTCATTCCTTTAAATTGATGATACTAGCGATTTCACATAGTTGCTCTGGCTTGTAACGTTTATCATATATGATGGTGTGGTAGTTCTACATAGAGCCCTCTGCGCTGGTTTCTTTAGTCTCCTGGGAATGTGGCGTATTTATACCACCATGGATCACACATCTGCGGATATTATTTTGGAACAACTCTGCTAGTTTTTGAAACGTTGCAGTGAATTAGTTCGAGGAACAGTGGACACGTCGTCTGCCGCTTGTGTGAGTGAAATAGCCTCCATTCATCAAAAAATGCTGCACATGGCTCTTTACAATTCAAGCTTCTGTATGGTGTCCCCGTGTATTACTTGATCTGTTTGATCCCGTAGTATATCAGTTGTTCATGGCTCATAACTTGTTATGTCTTGCTAATCATGCATTTGGTGGAATGTACAGTAAGCTAAAAGGTATTTTTGCGCTTGGTTATGGAGGGGGGGCACTAAAATACGTTGCGGAATGTTCCAACAAATCTGGGAAATGTCTTGGTACTCGCGATAATGCGCTCTTTATGAAAGAGTGAATACACATATGCAAATACATAATTTGCTTTGCAAGGAAGCAAAAAAATATAATTGTTATCATGATTGCTTTATTTCTGTATTTTACTAATTCCTGACAAATCCAACCACCCTGCTCAGTCGAACATGAAATCACAGTTGTTCGCAGCGCGAAAGCCAAGAATACTCGCGCAGTTGTCAAAAACACAATTTTCAGAATAAGTGAGTAAACCGGGCGAACTTTCCAATTGCTTTCAACGTGAAAAAAAGGACATTCGTAGGCAAGATTTATTTTGGATATGCGTTCTCCAGATGTCATAGAGATGTTGCCATATTATGCTTATAAATGCTTTGCAAATCTGAGAGCCATCGCTATTTCTTGATTGACTTCACACTGACTGTTGCCTGATCTTCTGAAGAGATTCCATAAGAAGTCACGGCAG
This sequence comes from Dermacentor andersoni, assembly GCF_023375885.2. NCBI lineage: Eukaryota > Metazoa > Arthropoda > Arachnida > Ixodida > Ixodidae > Dermacentor > Dermacentor andersoni. Next base: position 46,600,293 of record NC_092823.1, on the reverse strand, counting down.
ATGCCTGGAAAAGAAAATAACGCACCTGTGTTTTAAGCAGTAAGATCAAAAATACCACCGTGAGTCACCGGTATGCCATGAAGACGCCGATCAATTTTGTTTACATATTAAGTATTGCAAGCAGTACCAGCCTATAAGTGAATGTCACAAATGTTATGTGCTGGGTTTCTGGCGCTTTATGAATTTCTTCTTTTAGTACCGACCACGTTATTCTGGAAACGTATTTATTAAACAGCATTCTTTTACCCTTTTGACAGTCTTCACAAGGAATTGACGAGGCTTGCGTACTCTTGACTCCATAGATGCAGACAATGCTTTTGCGACATTCTACTATGAAGGTGCGGCGAAATTCATCCCCATCGCAGCTAGTTTATTAAAATGTCATGCTTATGCAAAGCATTACGCAATTCGTGTCGATTAAAATCATAGTATGCAGCAAATTTTGAGTTAAAATATGTCCAAGTTGTCCGAACCTTCTATATTCAAATATAAATTTCCTGGCGTGATCACTACGTGAGTGACTGATATACTACAAATCTTTCTTCGTGGTTCAGTTTCTTGAAGCTTCAATATTTTAAAACACTCTCAGATAAAGAAATTTATAGTTCACCTACAAAATAACACATGGTTCTATAAATCGTTTCTTGTGGAAGTACTTCAAGGAATAGTTTTCCCTAGCAGGGGCGCTATAACGTAAACCTAGGGCGCTATAACGTAAAACTATTCCAAACTTTTCTATTCCAATTCTGCAATCAGCCCTTTGCGATTAGTGAAGAAGTTCTGGACCACCCCTACTTCGCTTGTCAGTCAACCAACGTCACAAACACCACGACAGCTCCCCAACTGATATGACGCGTATACACTGGTTTTGCATGATTGGACCAAGCACAAGAAAAATAGTTATTCCTGATTCGACGCCTTTTCGCCATTAGTCCTCTGCTAGTGTAAAAAGTTTAAGGCGGGCCCATTTCACGTGCCAATCATGCGAGGTCACAAAACCGCCAGAACTAATTGCGTCAAAGTGACGTGTACACGTTAAAGATTCATTAATCGTCATCATCGTCATCAGCCTGGTTGCGCCCACTGCAGGGCAAAGACCTCTCCCATACTTCTCTAACTACCTCGGTCATGTACTAATTCGGGCCATGTTGTCACTGCAAACTTCTTAATCTCATCCGCCCACCTAACTTTCTGCCGCACCCTTCTACGCTTCCCTTCCCTTGAAATTCAGTCCTCAAACCTTAAAGACCATCGGTTATCTTCTCTCCTCATTACATGTCCTGCCCATGCCCATTTCTTTTTCTTGATTTCAACTAAGATGTCATTAACTAGCGTTTGTTCTCTCACCCAATCTGCTCTTTTCTTATCCCTTAATGTTACATTCATCATTCTTCTTTTCATAGCTGGTTGCATCGTCCTCAATTTAAGTAGCACCCTTTTCGTAAGCCTCCAGGTTTCTGCCCCGTACGTGAGTACTGGTAAGACACAGCTGTTATACACTATTATCTTGAGGGATAATGACAACCTGCTGTTCACGATCTCAGAATGCCTGCCAGGCGCTCCCCAGCCTATTCTTATTATTTGGATTATTTCAGTCTCATGATCCGGCTCCGCGGTCGCAACCTGTGCTAAGTAGATATATTTCCTTACCACTTCCAGTGCCTCGCTATCTATCATAAACTGCTGTTCTTTTCCGAGACTGTTAAACATTAGTTTAGTTTTCTGCAGATTAATTTTAGACCCATCCTTCTGCTTTGCCTCTCCACGTCAGTGAGCCGGCATTGCAGTTGGTCCCCTGAGTTACTAAGCAAGGCGATATCATCAGCGAATCGCAAGTTACTAAGGTATTCTCCGTTAACTTTTAGCCCAAATTCTTCCCAGTCCAGGTCTCTGAATACCTCCTGTAAACACGCTGTGAATAGCATTGGAGAGATCGTATCTCCCTGCCTGACACCTTTCTTTATTGGGATTTTGTTGCTTTCTTTATGAAGGACTACGGTCGCTGTAGAGCCGCTAGGGATATCATTCAGTATTTTTAGATACGGCTCGTCTACACCCTGATTCCGTAATGCCTCCATGACTGCCGACGTTTCGACTGAATCAAACGCCTTCTCGTATTCAATGAAACCTATATATAAGGGCTGGTTATATTCCGTACATTTCTCTATCACCTGATTGATAGCGTGAATATGGTCTATTGTTGAGTAGCCTTTACGGAATCCTGCCTGGTCCTTTGGTTGACAGATGTCTAAGGTGTTCCTGATTCTATTGGCGATTACCTTAGTAAATACTTTGTAAGCAACGGACAGTAGGCTGATCAGTCTATAATTTTTCAAGTCTTCGGCGTACCCTTTCTTATGGATTAGGATTATGTTAGCGTTCTTCCATGATTCCGGTACGCTCGAAGTCATGAGGCATTGCGTATGCAGGGTGGCCAGTCTTTCTCCTAATTTACATTATTCATTAATTCATTCATTAATAGGCCGAACAGAACTGAACTTTTTCTGAATAGTTGCAGGCTGTCCAGTTTCGAAAGGAATAAAAGATGGCTGCCGCCGATAGCTCAGGCACTGGCTACTCGCACCAGACGGAGAGCATGGGTTTATTTGCGTATAATAAAACTTTATGCCTGGCCGTGTAATGTTTTCGAGCATTTGGACACGCTTAAGACATCGCTCTGCCAACTCTTCTTTGCTGACGATCCGTTTTAGCGGCATTCTTAACCTTTCGTTGCACGCCGCCGCGATTTTGGACCAGACACCGGAAGTTAAGTGAAAGCGGACTAATGGCAGACGCCGGCACTCCCCTCTTCATTGGGTTATCTATATTCAGCACGCTGGCTAGGCCTCATCAAAACCCTACCTACTTGAGCGTGCTCCTCGCCACCTGACAGCTAATCACGAACGAAAAGCCGCTCAATGTAGGCAATGGTATTTATTTTGAAAGCAAAAAAAAGTTATCTCTTATAAACTAGGAGAGTGTCTGATTGCGCTGTTCAGACAATCCTGCGGGTCACCGCCCGATGCTTGCGTCGGTGGTTACGCAAATTTTACGTCAGGAGATTCGAATAAAAACATATCCGAATAGTTGTAAGTTATGGGGCCCTAGTTATCATTTCCGAGTACAGTAGTTGGCACGAATTATTAGAAGATACAGTTGAAAGAAAACATAAGTGCATGTCATTTACAACTACACATCACGAATTTTTACTCTATGCTCGCGGCTGCTGATGGAAAGGGGGAAATGAAATGGATGATACCATTTTTGTCTCATCTAAATGCGAAGTTCTATGTATGCTCAAGAAACTCATATAAATCGTCATTGGTCTTACCTTAGGATTCTGGCTGGCAGGATGGGAGGTGGTATTCTCGGCCGGCGCTGGAGCAGACTTAGGCAAACCTGCTGATTTAAATTACGCGAGGGAAACAAATGTATTGATTCTGTTGTGCGGCAAGCATGCTAGTAACCTGTATTTTTACAGGTTGTACTAGTAAACACGCGTAATTCGGAAGCATGTAATTGCTCTGAAGGATTGTAGCATGTCATTTGCGACTAGAATAGACTCATTCTTTAACAGCATCGTGCGGACTTCGACTGGCCTGGTGGTCAGTGCCTCCTAACGGCGCGAATTGATGACGTCAGAAAGAGTCATAGAAATCACCAAGATATTGCTTATCTCGATGCTGTGCGCCTTAAAAGGCGCTGACTGGTCAGCCAGTCGACGTTCGCACGGGACTGTTAATGAACAAACCCACTGCTCATTCCTTTCGCGGTAGCTACTATTTCAATAGCGTCTATGCTGGATAGAAACGTTGTCTACAAAGAAAAGTACGAAGGAGACAACACTTAACTTTTAAATATATTGCCGAATCAAAGTTTATTTAGGCTTGTGTTTCTTAAAAGAGAAAGGGAGATACCACACAAAAGGTAACATTTACCAGAAAAGGCACCCATTAGACGCCATCTTTAGCACCAGAATTCACGTATCTTCATGAACAGTACACCGAAGCGTTTAGATACCACAGGTGATCTCAAAGTGTCATCGTACGGCCATATTCCGCGGCGTTTAATGATCAAAGGTAAGGTGTTAGTGTAACAGGACTCGGTGAATGGTATCGAGTATTCACGATGCATTCTCACGATGCCTACGCATTCGTATGCACAACAGCCGTGCGGTGCTCTCTCTTGTCAAAATACCCCACCCCGGGAAAGCGGGGCGCTTCATGATTTCGAAAGGGTACATTGGTCTTCTCTGAGTTTCCGTTTTCAGGTTTCGGCTTCGATGTGTCCCGGCTGGTTTAGCAGATGCTACAAAACAGTTATGCAGTGTTGCCTCCACCTAATATTGTCCTGATACCCATGTGCCCTTTGAATGGAATGTGAGATCACCCTCCTTACCAAAATATAAACACAGAGTGTTTAGCGCGGAATTTAAAGGTGTACATAGGAAAGCAATATGTCTGAAATCTCACTCACCCGTTGCTTGTCCGTTCGCTAGAAGCCCTGCGCCAGTAGATGCCCCAGACTGCGATGGAGCTGATTGCTGACCCCGACGTGAATCGGAAGTCAATGCCTGGCCAGACGATTGAGAGATACTTTCCGTCGAACTTGGCAATGGCTTTTGTGCGGATCCTGTGCAAAAGACGTTTGTTTCTTATAGGTAAATTTAACTGAAGAGGATAGGTTGATGAACTTGCTGAAGGTAAGTAAAGTTGTCGTTTTCTATTTTAAACATATCCGTAGCGCATTGTAGCTTTATTGTATCCCGGAGAAAGCGCAGTCTAGCAACGGTATTACTGCTGAGAAAAACTTTGTTTGGGACCGTCCGTTGTAGTGTCTCGCCCTATAACGCGTGCAACCACTACTGCATCCTAGACTGCAAAAAAAAAACATTCGCAGGCATATATATACATACATATGTATATATATATATATATATATATATATATATATATATATATATATATACTAGTGCACAAATAATATTATACCGTAACATTTTTCGTACAGTACATAATTATCAGTTTCATGTGAACTTGGACTTTTGAAAGCCGCATATAAAGCTTCTATTATTTTTCGGATGTCTCATTGGCGCAAGAGAATAGACCCAAACAACGTTACAGTTCAAATTACTATTATTTATTGGCTGTAGTGATTATGCAATCGGATTAAACACACAATCCCGTCATTTCTGCTGTTTGTACCACCCGTTTGTCACCTTGTGTATCTTCCCGATATCTTAAGTGGCTTGCCGACGTACACGTGGTTCACTTTATCAATGACGACGGTGAGTACTGACAAAAAGGAGCAGGCTAAATGCCACCATTTACATTATGGGAGAGTGAAATGCATTGGCGTTGAACTCCACTATGCAATTGCACCCATTGCCGTTTTGATATTGATTCACTTGGCACTCGGAAACTCAAGTCCATCACCAATGTCATGCCCCCTTCTTAAGCACCCTGTACACTCGCGAACATATCATGTATTCTTATGGTGACCGTGTAATGTTACCAATAGTGTTACGTAGAACGCGTGCTCAAATATACAGAGAACTGGTCACGTCAATATTGGTTTATACTTGGACGCTTATGGTCACCGTGTTTTCCTTTCAGTCTCTTGTGAGTCATTTTCCCCAGTGACTGGCATACCCGTTAAATTAGGTAAATGAGCATATATCGGTCATTTCCAAGAGCGCAATCATTACATAAACAGGATCACTGCCAGAACTGATCGCCTACACTTCGCACCAAATCACCATCTTTATTAAGAGTCAACTGAGTATTCAGCACTGCGCCTAGATTTCCTGCTACAATGTTCTACGTCGATAATATGAATGAATTCATAGTACGACCATGCATCGTCGC